>NC_091324.1:4455781-4458281 GCF_038502225.1 Cherax quadricarinatus
AAAAAATATCGTTAACCGGGGGTCCACTGTATATACGTATATATATATATATATATATATATATATATATATATATATATATATATATATATATATATATATACACACACACATATATATGTGTGTATATATATACGTGTATGTATATATATATATATATATATATATATATATATATATATATATATATATATATATATATATATTTATTTCACTGTGTTTAGTATTAAATTATTGTAAACAAATCTAAAATATATTTAGTTGGGTTAAGCTAAAATAAATTGTTCTTGTTATAATAAGGTTAGGTAAGTTTTCTAAGATTCTTTGGGTACAAAATTATAAATTTTTACACCAACATTAGTGAAAATATATCTTTAAACGTATAAGAGAAAATTTTAGAAAGGACTTAATTTTAAATGAGTTCTTGCTAATTGACCATGGAAAGGATATACTGTATATATATACAGTGGACCCCCGCATAACGATTACCTCCGAATGCGACCAATTATGTAAGTGTATTTATGTAAGTGCGTTTGTACGTGTATGTTTGGGGGTCTGAAATGGACTAATCTACTTCACAACATTCCTTTTGGGAACAAATTCGGTCAGTACTGGCACCTGAACATACTTCCGGAGTGAAAAAATATCGTTAACCGGGGGTCCACTGTATATAGATGTATGTATGTATGTATGTATATATATATATATATATATATATATATATATATATATATATATATATTTATATATATTATATATACAGTGGAACCCCGCTTAATGATCACCTCCCAATGCGACCAGTTATGTAAGTGCGTTTGTACATGTATGTTTGGGGGTCTGAAATGGACTAATCTACTTCACAATATTCCTTATGGGAACAAATTCGGTCAGTACTGGCACTTGAACATACTTCTGGAATGAAAAAATATCGTTAACTGGGGGTCCACTGTATATATATATATATGTATGTATATATATATATATATATATATATATATATCTTTCTTTCAACACACTGGCTGTATCCCAAAAAGGTGGGGTGGCCCAAAAGGAAAAACAAAAGTTTCTCCTTTCAAATTTAGTAATATATACAGGAGAAGGGGTTACCAGCCCCTTGCTCCCGGCATTTCAGTCGCCTCATACGACACACATGGCTTACGGAGGATGAATTCTGTTCCACTTCCCCATGGAGATAAGAGGAAATAAACAAGAACAAGAACTAGAAAGAAAATAGCAGAAAACCCAGAGGGGTGTGTATATATATATGCTTGTACATGTATGTGTAGTGTGACCTAAGTGTAAGTAGAAGTAGCAAAACGTACCTGAAATCTTGCATGTTTATGAGACAGACAAAAGACACCAGCAATCCTACCATCATGTAAAACAATTACAGGCTTTCGTTTCACACTCACTTGGCAGAACGGTAGTACCTCCCTGGGCGGTTGCTGTCTACCAACCTACTACCTAGGATATGTGTATATATATATATATATATATATATATATATATATATATATATATATATATATATATATATATATATATATATATATCACACACACTCCCTGGAGGCAGGAACCATACATAACTTTAAGAAGAGGTATAATAAAGCTCATGGAGCAAGGAGAGAGAGGACCTAGTAGCGATCAATGAAGAGGCGGGGCCAGGAGCTGTGTCTCGGCCCCTGCAACCACAATTAGGTGAGTACACGTACACACACTTGTATTATGTATAATAGTATATATATACAGTGGACCCTCAATATTCGATGCTAATCCGTTCCTGAGAGCTATCGAATGTCGAAAATATCGAATGTCGAATTAATTTTCCCCATAAGAAATAATGGAAATCAAATTCATCCGTGCAAGACACGCAAAAGTATGAAAAAAAAAATTTACCACTTGAAATATTAAGTTTAATGCAATAGAATAATTACAATAACAACAATAACAATAGAATAATTGACACTTACCTTTAATAAAGATCTGGTGATGATTGATGGGATGGGAGGAGGGGAGAGTGTGGATGGTGCTAGTGTTTAGAAGGGGAATCCCCTCCCATTAGGACTTGAACTGGCAGCCTCACCATGCCTTACCACACTGTGTATGTCACTACGATTCTTAAATCTTTCAAACCAACCTTTGCTGGCCTTAAATTCACTCACATCACCACTAGTTGCAGGCAATTTCTTTACCAAATCATCAGGCACTCCGACACACGCACTCCACTTTTGTACTTTGCAATTATCTCTCTTTTCATTTCAATAGTCATTAGCACCTTTTTTCTCAAAGGGTTGGCACTAGAAGCTTTCTTGGGCCCATGGTTACTTATTTTCCAGAAACAAGCACCAAAAACAGTGATAATATGGATAATATGGAATGTACCGAATGTATCCTTAGATGCACGCACACTGGCTGGCTTGTAAACACTGGCACACATGGTGCAGTTCAGGCCACACGTGGACACATCTCGTACGAATCGTATCGAATGTCGGGTTTTC
>NC_091324.1:4468281-4563281 GCF_038502225.1 Cherax quadricarinatus
TCTGTCCTTGTGTGTGTAGCCCTTGAAGTGTGCTTGACCCAATATTAAATATTAAATAGATGTACAGTTGAGGCTGGTTTTTCTTCCTTCCCACCTGTTATTATTATCATTATTGTTATTATTATTATGATTGATTACCATTATTATTTTATTATCCTTATGACTATATGACCCATATAGGTTTTACACTTCCCTGATTAAAATAAGTAAAAAAAATCATGATTATCATTATTACAATTAATTATAATATTTGTAATAACTGTATATTATTATTATAGTACAAATACATATCTGTATAATGATTATTATTGGAAATATTTTCCTTATTATAAATATTACTCACAGGGAGGTACTAAATCCATAAGAATGTGAAGTAATCAGGTTTGATGTGAAGAATGAGAGGATAGCTTCAATTCCTGGCATCAAGAGTCCCCCTCTCCACCTGTTGTGTCTTGTATTGGCACTTCAGATTGAGGGGGCAGTGCCTTGAATTTGGTGATGGGCTCTTGATACAAGGCACTGTGGCATGTTGTGCTTATAAAAGAATGTTACGTGGCTTGAGAAAAATAAAAGAGGTGTTATGGAGGTAAATAAAGATGGGAGTGAAAAATTGTAATAAAGAGTAGACCGAGACTTTACATAATGTTTTGCTCAAAGCCGAATTGTTTTTAAGTCGCCTGTGGAGGGCCAAACCTTGTCAGAGCAAGGTCACCTGTGAGGAGAAACTTGCCTGAACAAAGTCACCTGCAAAAAGAAACTTTTCTGAATAGTCGTCCATGAGGAGAAATGTGGATAAACAAAGTAACCTGTGTGGAGAAACCTCATCTGGACAGTCATCCTGTCACTGTGCAAGTCTTTTGGTACTTTGCCCTCCCACCATGATGGTAAGAAATTTTAATGTACAGTGGACCCTCGGATATTGGCCGTTTCTGCTATTGGCCAACTCGGTCATCAGCCGTTTTTTTCAGCTCCCAGTGATCGGCCGTTTGGGACCCGTCTGTCCACTAGCTGGGGCCGCTTGTGCGTCAATCTGACTGTATCTCTCAGTGTGCGAGGAAGTTTCTGCTCATATATCCAAACATTTTGCTTGTTTTCCATTGTTTTTTTGTTTTTTGTTTTTTTTGCAATGCAACTTCAAAATAAGTAGCCATGGCTCCAAAGAAAGTTCCTGTGTTAAAGAAAGTGAGAAACACTATGGAATTTAAGTGTGAAGTGTAGCAGGCATGCAAGGAGTGTAACAGGCATGCAGGAACTGTAACAGGCATGCAGGGAGTGTAGCAGGCATGCAGGAAGTGTAGCAGACATGCAGGGAGTGCAGCAGACATGCAGGGTGTAGCAGGCATGCAGGAAGTGTATCAGGCATTCCAGAAGCCAGCATTAGTCTTCAATAAAGGTATGCAATCCTGATTTAATTGTTAAAAAATTATTTTTTTGTGAATATTTTTGTCTGGAACAAATTAATTGTATTTAAATTAATTCTTATGGGAAATATTATTTCAGTTTTTGGCCATTTCGGTTTTAGGCCGAGCTTCTGGAATGGATTACAAGGGTCCACTGTATATTGAATAACACAGAGTGACGATGAAGTGCCACCATGTGAAGGAATGTGCAGATAGATTATTCATTATATGTATTATGACTAAACAGAAAAATGGACAGTGACTTTCAGTGCACTGACAGCCGTTCATGACGACTGTTTTTTTTCAATTCTTGTAACATCTTTGAGATTTCATTAAGAGGTAAATTACTGGATACATGGAAGAATGGAAAATATTGGTTTAATATTGAAAATAAAAGATACAAAATCAATAATTATATGCTTGCTTTGCATTTAAAACAATTGGAAGTCAAAAATTCACAAAATGTTGCAGCTGTTTGAGTTTAGTTAAGGTAAATTGCATATAGTCACTGTACTGAGTTATTATAATGTACATATAGAAACTAGACAGTACAAGTTTGTTCATACTATGCTGGACAGACCCTTCAAGGTAAAGAAGAAGAGGTGTATATCTCTAATTGTGTGTATGCTTAGTTTGTTTTAATCCCAATAGGGTTTAAAAGAGTTTTGTTTGGTGATGAACAGGTTAGGTGCAGCCTTAATGACCCTCATGCTGTCCAATGACTTTAAACCCTTTCAACCAACCAACCATCAACCATTTGATGGGCTACAGGTTTTCAACACTTGTGTACTGTATCTTGTGTAAGATTCATGGGTCTTTCTGCATGCATAGCAACCCCATGCACAGTACTATGTAGGTTCCTCTGATCCACTTCAACATTTCAAAAGTCGTATTTCCTGCTTAGTAGGTTGGTATATTTAATGAAGTGTTGATGACATTTTGTCACTTTTAATCTCGAAATGGTATAGTATTTACTTTACCTTATTGTATTAATTTGCTTTGATGCTGGTGAGGGGTTCTTGATCCAAGGAACTGGACTTATCTTCACCTTGCTTGGATCGAATTTGAATGCCTTCCATTCTATGGGTGCTGTATGACCCCTATGGGTTAGGAGCTTTCCTCTGATTACAATATAACAATTGTGTACAGCATCAATCTTTAATGGCTGATGTATCGTATGAAATGGATGGAAGGTTTCATGGGTTTAGGCTATGTAGGCATAAATTTTGTTGAATTCTCTGCAGTAACTGGAAAATGCATCTTCTTCTCAGCTTTAAACTTTTAGTGGTGATGTTTTTCCTCAAAGGAAACAATCTCTTGATGTTAAGTTGTTTAAGTTATCTTCTACCAATTTTATCAGTCAAATTGGATTCTGTTAAATAACTAAAGACTGTTTCCTCTGATCAGAAATAAGTCAGTTTGATTTAATTTGGTTATCTTAGGTTAAATTAACTTAATGTTCTTTTATATGTTTATAATATCTGTGTGTCCTCAAGACTAGTGGTAAATATATAGGAGGTTTACAGGGTATTACCTGAATTATTACCTGCAAGTAATTTGGGTGAGATAAATGGGACTTAAGTCACAGTAGGCTGCAGGACTGTGACTCCCTCGATGCCCACTTCATTACCACTCACAAAAAGATGGACCTGACATTAATAATTACAATATTAAAACCAACTACTATGATCAGTTAAAGTTGTGGACTGTATATGATTAGGCTTGCTGGGTACACAAAAGAAATTTGTATTACCACTTACCCTTTAATTACTGTAGATGGATCACACCACAACACCTGCCTAACACCTAAGATAAGATAAGATAAGAGTTCGTTCGGATTTTTAACCCCGGAGGGTTAGCCACCCAGGATAACCCAAGAAAGTCAGTGCGTCATCGAGGACTGTCTAACTTATTTCCATTGGGGTCCTCAATCTTGTAGATGCGACCCACACCAGTCGATCTACTAGGTGAACAGGACAATAGTGTAAGGAAACGTGTCGAAATGTTTCCACCCGCCGGGAATCGAACCCGGGCCCTCCGTGTGTGAAGTGGGAGCTTTAGCCACCAGGCCACCTAGACCTTTCACTGGCCAGTTAGAGATCTAAATGAAAGGATTAATGGCATACTTCCCTGTGAGTAATTGTCATATCCCATATCTTCTGCGATCCACATGTAATTCTTGAGGTCCCGCAAATTTCCTGCCCCAATTCTTCAGCAGGGGACATTAATACAGATTCCTACTACAAATTCAGGTCGAAAAAACCCAATTTGGCCATGAAGATGCCAGGTTATTAGCTGAATTTTCCACGACAACCAGTGCCCACAATTTACAAATGGTGTCCCCTTTTCTGGAGTCACTCAGCAGCTATTCTACACCCCCTCACTCAAAATTTCTTGAAAGGGTCAAATCAGCATCGTATTTTATTACACAATTATTGTATTATTCAAATTTACACATGCTGAATTTAGGGAAATCCAAAATTTTCTACATGTACACTAAGCTTACATAAAACTTACTTTCTTAAAAGCTGGTTAATCTTAGAGAAAAGTTTGGATTGATTTTTGGCTTTTGTAGGTTCCATTTTTTTTTTTTTTGTGACAAAATTTGAAAATTTGAAATATTGTTTTTCATGCAATAATTCCTGAGTATCGTAATCAATTTCCACGTTGATTATCAAATACCGCAACATCTGAGTGGCATGAAGCTTAATGTGGTTTTGGATCTCTGAAAGATTTGAGCCAAATTTCATTTTTATTGAAGAAATCTGGATATTGGTTTCCATGTGATGACTCGTGAATGCCTCGATTCCCTTCAAATCTTCAATGCTAATATTTAACTGCATTATCAACACAGGCCATTTATGGCATTTTATTGTGAAGACGTTTCACCAACCATAGACTATATTGGCCCATGTCACACACTGGGAATTGATAGTCCTTAATGGGCAAAACGTCTTTTAAATTAAATGCATAATCGTCATTGTGTTTTATTTTCACAGCTTGCCATAACCCAGGTACATCAAGATGAAGGCTACATGAGTTTTCTTTTTAACACTTAAATGTTAAATAGGCCCTTTGGGGAAGAATGCGTGTATTTAGTGCCTCTGTTTACACTGCGTAGCTGTGTATGTGAACAATCTTCATTATGATAGTTACCAGAAGTATACATCGTATTTTTTAAAAACCTCACGTTTCTCTTAACAATAATGTAAATAAACCATTGGATATTGCATGATGCAAATAGCTTAAGACTGTCTATTATAAGTATTATTATCATAGGGGAGCCCCCCCCCACAGGTGGGTGGAAGGCATTCAGGCTGAAGCACAGATCCAATTCCCTAGATCAAGAGCCCCTCACCAGCATCTGGCCCCTTGAGAGGCCAAACTGTCTATGAAGAGTTCTGAAAATGCTTGTGTGAGGGTTGAGGGCTGTCACTAGGACGAGGTGGTGGTGGGGGGGGGGGGTATCACCGCTGGTCACATGACCTCCAGGTGACTTGCTGGGGTTACCCTGATTTCCCAGTCAGTGTAAACTGGGAGTTGAGTGAGTGTAAGTGTAGCATCTAACTGTCGTCACCCTGAGTGGTATATCTCACCAGCAGTCTAGGTTGAGTAGTTATGTACAGTACATACCAGTTGAGAGCTTAGCTAGGATTAATAATATGTACAGTAATCCACCAGGGGTTAGTGATATTTACCAGACTGCGGGGGGGGGGGCGTTGATCCCTGAAACCCCCTCCAAGTATACATTTGAATATTTGGTGGGGCAGAGATTTATTTTAATAGTTTTATTACCTGAATTAGAGTAATGATCAGTTACTGAAATTTTGCATTAAATAATTGCACGAACTTTTATATAATAATAGCATATAATATCTTTATTTACTACAAGTACATGTACAAGGTACACATTCCTAGCTGACATCAATGACATACTATATAGAAAGCCGCTTGTTATGCTGAGCATTTCGCTGGGAGTCGAACCCCAACCCTCACCGTGTGAAGCGTTTATCTTATTTTTAATTTTTAACGTAATAGTAACCAGCATCATTTATATGTAACTTCCATCATTAATACATGACTAGCATCATTAATATGTAACTAGCATCATTTATATATAACTAGCATCATTAATGGTATGCAATACCAAAACAGCTGTTGCACATATCTTACTCATCTAGGCACCTAGCAACTAGCACTACGCAAATAGCATCATCATCTTCCTCTAAGTCTGGGCGGCGGCGGGCCAGTAGAACTGCAGTTTTCGCTCAGTCTCAGGCACTTCTTGACTTACCTCTACATTCTGCGCCTCGCCATACTTCAGTGTTCCTTCTGTCCTTCCTTCCTCTCTTAATTGTTGGGCTTAACGGACTTCGACCTTTAAGGAAGTCACGAGGTCACTTACCAGCAGAGGTAGACAAAGAGGAACACTATATATATAATATATATGGATATGGGAGGGGACAGTGTACGTTAAAGGTAAAACCATGGAAGAAGTGCCTAAGTAGAAGAGGATATAGAAAGTCAAGGTGACAAGTTCATTGTGGTTGCAGGAAGGTACTGCGGGTCATGGTTCTCTCTGCGTCCTTGTACTGGCTTAATGAAGCTCCTGGAGAGCGAAACGCAGCCGTAATAAACGTCTTGATAGCTGCCTTGTCTTTGCTGGGACACCTGAGCAATAAAACTAATAAAACTTTGGGTTTCAAAGTTTATTTCTAAACATTACAAAGAATTTTCACGTGTAAACAAAAGTCCCTAAAATTAAGTTTGAGTGCACTTGTTATCTTTATAACGTGTTCTAGCTGTCTACTATGACGAAATCAATGTTACCAAAGAACATACAAGAATGTATCAGTTAATAAAAGCTGTTGATACACTTAAGATATATATGGTCGAAACTTATTGCTAATATTTATGCATATCTCGAACAACCACTCTACTTCCCCTTATTAATTATTAAGTCGTGAATCAAAGCTGGTGGCATCGAATCATCCCAGTTAAAAAATCTAATATTTTGTTTATAAAAAAACTAATTTGAGCGTGACGTTGAAAAATCAATGAGTATTTTTCACATCTTCAGAAGCTTCTTGATCGTCTCAGGTTGTCTCGCAGACACAACAGTGTCTGGTTCATGAAACATTCACTACTGATACAGTCTTCACACAGACGTAAGTTCAGAGCTTATCAACCTATCATGGTTCATCAAGGCTGCAAGTTGCCTTTACACTAGCAGTCACGATTATCTTAATTCCCATAAGGATAAAAAGTAAACTCCCGGAGTGTATACGATGGGAAAAAAACATCTCGCTCAAGTGTGGAAAAGTATACAAGTGAAGTATAATGCGATCCAATGTCAATAAAGGATCGCATTATACAGCATTTGTGTCTATTTTTCCATCATGTCGGTGTTTTATACTATTTATCTCTCAGGTGTACATAGCCGTTATGCAATACTTTCCTGTTACTCGTAACAGTCCTCGATGATACACTTCTCCATGTAGCTTTGTAATTTAGGAATGGCAATATATTGTGTTTGGTTTCCTTTATTATGCATATAGTTGACGGTGGATGTAACGGGCATAGTGATACGGAAATATGAATTGTTCTCTTAATGGTTGTGACGTGACACTGTCAAGGTGAGCCTTGATGTGCTGTTGTGACGTGGCACTGTCAGGGTAAGCCTTGGTGTGCTGTTGTGACGTGGCACTGTCAGGGTAAGCCTTGATGTGCTGTTGTGACGTGGCACTGTCAAGGTGAGCCTTGATGTGCTATTATGCAATGCCCTGAGCCTTGTTAAAGGTCGCGATGGTGTTGCGTGTGATGTTGCATGTGTGGAAGCACCAGCGTATGTGCTGGCACCTGCGTAGGTGCTGGCACCAGCGTAGGTGCTTGCACCGGAGTATCTGAGTATGTGTTGGCACGAGCGTGTGTGCTGGCACCTGCGTATGTGGTAGCACAAGCGTATGTGGTGGCAGCAGCGTATGTGATGGTACCAGTGTATGTGGTGGCACCAGCGTATATGCTTGCACCTGAGTATGTGTTGGCACCCGCGTGTGTGCTGGGACCAGTGTATGTGGTGGCACCAGTGTATGTGGTGGCACCAGTGTATGTGGTGGCACCAGTGTATGTGGTGGCACCAGTGTATGTGGTGGCACCAGTGTATGTGCTGGCACCTGTGTATGTGGTGGCTCCTGTGTACGTGGTGACACCTGCGTATGTGGTGGCTCCTGTATATGTGGTGGCTCCTGTATATGTGGTGGCACCTGCATATGTGGTGGTTCCTGTGTATGTGGTGGAAACACTGGTTGCATTGTATGAAGGTAAATTTTTAAAACTGGGACAATGTTTTTCTCTTATTGTCCCGCTAAAAACATGTTTCAGAACTTGTCTTTGTTTACATATTAGTCTGGAATAATCCGTCTCGCCCACCTGTTGTGTGGCAGTCGTCAACATTCAGTTACACAAGAAACACGTCTGTCATGAACCATACAGAATACACAATTAACGACTTGTGTGAAGCGCGTTGCAAAATGTTGCCTTCTCTTTAGGTTACACTCTCTAACACTGACAGAAAGTTGCCTATACAAGATGCTAGCTCATGTAATTTTACGAGGAACATTCATAGCTAACAAAGTCTTTTGAGGACAGAATCATTTATGATCACAAGGGTGTCTTGAAGCTCTCACGACGGTGTTGATGCCTTAAATAACAAAAAAGGCACAATACCGTGACTGGAACGATACACAAAAAACCCTCACATTGAAGAAAGGAGTTTACGACGACGTTTCGGTCCGACTTTGACGATTTACAAAGTCACATTGACTTTATAAATGGTCCAAGTCGGACCGAAACGTCGTCGTAAGCTTCTCTCTTCTATGTGCGGGTTATTTGTGTAATGGTGCCTTAAATACAGGAGTAATTTTGTTTTCTGTTTTAATTCGTTGACACCTGTGTAACTCGTCCTCAGTTCTGTTATCTGGGCGGAAGACTCGCACCTGAAGCAACCTGGCTGCTAACGTACGAATGATGTTCCTCTCGTATGTATAAACACATCAACGTTGTCTTGTGACACACGTACTCGCATCCACATCTGAGCCCACGGGCTGCCCATGTTCACCTTGCATAGGCTGTTGTATTATAGGAAAGGACCCCCGCGAAAATAAGCCAGTCTAATTGGCTTCCTCGGTCTCTTTAGTGTTAAGAACCCTAGAAATTATCTTCTCCACCCACACTCACACACTTGAAAACCGTGAAGATGACAAGCGTCTACACCAAAATGCCGTAGCGGTTACACTGACACTTCTACATCAAGACAGCTGCAGCAATGAAGATGATACACTTCTACACCAAGCCAGCCTTGGCGATGAAGAAGACAAGGTTCTACATCAAGACAAAGCAACACTTCAGTGGGAGTCGAGGCGGACCAGGTTCTCTGGAGGGCTACCCACGTCGAGGAGGAGGTGTGTGAAGAGTGGGTGTCGGTGAAGGGCGAGGAGGGAGTACCTGAGGGTATTGAGGCCGTCAAGTCTGTATCGTCGGCCGGATGTTCTCACCAACTTGCCCCGCACCTGATAGAAACATCGCAGAGTTGTTAATTTGTTTGTCAAGGATAAAAAAAAAATCCTCCTAACGCGAATCTAATCGTATGACATCCCAGATGAATTCCTTTAAAACACCTTCATTGAAGACGTTTTGGTCTTTGGGCCTCGAGCGCTTGAAAGTGATCTAGGTTCAAGGGGCGAAACGTCTTCAGTAATGGTGTCTTAAGTGAATACCTTAGTGCCCGTTTCCCTCAAGTTGTTGGCAGTTATTTTACCTTCGTGCTGCGCCTGCTGCTCCTCTCAATGGCTCATTTATAAGGAAAGTTTAAACAATTATGTATTTTACTTCAGGTCACGGATTTATTGTCTCTGGCAATTTTTGTTATTCACGAGAATCTCTAAACTTATGTGGGTCATTCGGAGCTCGGAGTGATGGAGGTTCGATCTTCCGTTCTCTGGTGGTGAAACAAACTCCGACTCCCGTAGCCAGGCTTCGCCATAATGTTCATGACTTAACACCTGGCGTTCTTTATCGCTGGCGTGTAGCTGTACATTACACATGTGAAATACCTGGGTGTCTTTAGATGACGTCTCGCCAACCTGTGGCTTTATCAGTTCATCAAGACTAAGTGCTGAAAGTTAAGACACATGTGCAACATCTGGGTATCTTTTATTGTAGACGTTTCGCCATCCAGTGGCTTTATCAATACAGATTCTAGGACATAACTTGAAGACAGAACTATATACAAAAGATGTCCTAGAATTTGTATTGATAAAGCCACTGGATGGCGAAACGTCTACAATAAAGATACCCAGATTTGCACATGTGTCTTGACTTTCATCTTGTTGGTATTGTATACCATTCTTGCACAAGATTAAGTGCTGAACACCGGATTCCAGGCTGAGGGAATGATTACTCCATTGTTCACTGTCTTCTGTGTATAATTCTCTAAAGGCTGAGGGGCTGATTACCTCGTCTTCTACTGTCTCCAGTTTCGACACCTTCAAATATCTCTACGCTGAACTTATAAAGCCGCTGGTAGGCGCAACGTCTTCCAATAAAACTACCCGGGTGTTGGCTATACATTAATCCTGATCATATATTTTTCTTTGGTTAGGATGGAGGGTGGGTGGTTACTATTGGGAATGGATGGGAGAACACATTTGGATTATAAAAGTTCACGTTGGGTATAATAAAACCAGACTATATTAGCTGCCTGTAAATAATATACAGGAGGGCCTCGCTTTACAGCGTTTTTGCTAATACAGCGGTTTTCAATTATACTCATTTTTTATTTATTCAGACTTCCTACAATAAATATATTCACCGCTCACTATAAGCTATGTACTAAAACATTTTAATGTCAGAGCCTGGAACCTGCTGTATAAGCGGGGTCTTCTGTATTTGTAATACAACAAGAATCCACTTTATAACATCTTGGAACTTAATGTAAATCGACATGATATTTATAAACTTAATGTTTATTAAATGTGCATTAATATTTAGTAAATGCCTTTTGACTTAATGTACATTCTGTTTAATATAAACTTCAGAAATATATCTAACAGCACTACAGAGATCATTAGAAATGATAAAGGTATATGATTATGTATAAAAAGTTTGAATGGAGAGCATATTCATCAAGAGAATGATAGTGGCAGGAAGAATTGAGATATCTTAAGAACAGTATGATTGTATATACTACGAGGGGTCTGGCTATATTACCTGTCTTGTTGTACTTGTGTTGGAGGGTGGTGGTGGTTGTGGTAAGGAGGTGGTGATGGTGGTAGTTTTGTGCGAAGATGGTGGTGGTTATGGTGTTAGTTGTGATTAAGTGGGAGAATGATGGCGGTGGTGGTTATGGTATTGTGGCTGAGTGGGAAAATGGTGGTGGTTGTGGTAAGGTGGGGGTGGTTATGGTGTTGTAGTTGAGTGGGAAAATGGTGGTGGTAGTTCAGAACTTACCTTCCAGGTGAGAGGTCGACGCTTGAGGTGACGTATCATGGTGTATCTGGCCAGCATGCTGGGCGGTCGAGTTATACTCAGACCAGATTGCTTGATCCTGAGGACACACTCTTTGTTAACTCTCGCCTCCATAATACATAATGCAGCACCTAAATACATAACTATTTTGAAATACCGTAATATAGTTTTCCCACATGCAAGCTCTGCCTGGGCCAGGAGCAAACAACATTTTCGGGCCCAGTCTTCCCTTGCGGACCACCCTGGACCGTAGGTTGCCTGTGGGCAAGTAAAGAATCTCTCGTCTCGTGAGTAAAGAATCTCTTGTCTCGTGAGTAAAGAATCTCTCGTTTTGTGAGTAAAGAATTTTCGTCTCTATTTAGATTCAGAGTTGGAGTTATATTAGTAAAATACGATTTTTTTATTTGCCTCAGTTAATAAATTGCCTGCACACACATATAAATATTAACATTAAACTTCAATGCAACCATGAAACATCTGACTTTTAAAAAAAACATCAGTAAATTCTTAAACTAATTACTACTAATAATGTAGGAACAATGTATAATGAACAATAAGTCAAACACTGTCATGAAATATAAAACATTGCACTAAGTGGTTCAAATATCCTTCCGCCACTTAAGGGATGCACGCAGGGGATGAATAATAATAATAATAGTAATACTACTACTAATAATTTTATATTTTATTATCACACTGGCCGATTCCCACCAAGGCAGGGTGGCCCGAAAAAGAAAAACTTTCACCATCATTCACTCCATCACTGTCTTGCCAGAAGGGTGTTTTACACTACAGCTTTTAAACTGCAACATTAACACCCCTCCTTCAGAGTGCAGGCACTGTACTTCCCATCTCCAGGACTCAAGTCCGGTCTGCCGGTTTCCCTGAATCCCTGAATCCCTTCATAAATGTTACTTTGCTGACACTCCAACAGCACGTCAAGTATTAAAAACCATTTGTCTCCATTCACTTCTATCAAACACGCTCACGCATGCCTGCTGGAAGTCCAAGTCCCTCGCACACAAAACCTCCTTTACTCCCTCCCTCCAACCTTTCCTAGGCCGACCCCTACCCTGCCTTCCTTCCACTACAGACTGATACACTCTTGAAGTCACTCTATTTCGCTCCATTCTCTCTACATGTCCGAACCACCTCAACAACCCTTCCTCAGCCCTCTGGACAACAGTTTTGGTGATCCCGCACCTCCTCCTAACTTCCAAACTACGAATTCTCTGCATTATATTCACACCACACATTGCCCTCAGACATGACATCTCCACTGCCTCCAGCCTTCTCCTCGCTGCAACATTCATCACCCATGCTTCACACCCATATAAGAGCATTGGTAAAACTATACTCTCATACATTCCCCTCTTTGCCTCCAAGGACAAAGTTCTTTGTCTCCACAGACTCCTAAGTGCACCACTCACCCTTTTCCCCTCATCAATTCTATGATTCACCTCATCTTTCATAGACCCATCCGCTGACACGTCCACTCCCAAATATCTGAATACATTCACCTCCTCCATATTCTCTCCCTCCAATCTGATATCCAATCTTTCATCACCTAATCTTTTTGTTATCCTCATAACCTTACTCTTTCCTGTATTCACTTTTAATTTTCTTCTTTTGCACACCCTACCAAATTCATCCACCAATCTCTGCAACTTCTCTTCAGAATCTCCCAAGAGCACAGTGTCATCAGCAAAGAGCAACTGTGACAACTCCCACTTTATGTGTGATTCTTTATCTTTTAACAACACGCTTTTTGCCAAGACCCTCGCATTTACTTCTCTTACAACCCCATCTATAAATATATTAAACAACCACGGTGACATCACACATCCTTGTCTAAGGCCTACTTTTACTGGGAAATAATTTCCCTCTTTCCTACATACTCTAACTTGAGCCTCACTATCCTCGTAAAAACTCTTCACTGCTTTCAGTAACCTACCTCCTACACCATACACCTGCAACATCTGCCACATTGCCCCCCTATCCACCCTGTCATACGCCTTTTCCAAATCCATAAATACCACAAAGACCTCTTTAGCCTTATCTAAATACTGTTCACTTATATGTTTCACTGTAAACACCTGGTCCACACACCCCCTACCTTTCCTAAAGCCTCCTTGTTCATCTGCTGTCCTATTCTCCGTCTTACTCTTAATTCTTTCAATAATAACTCTACCATACACTTTACCAGGTATACTCAACAGACTTATCCCCCTATAATTTTTGCACTCTCTTTTGTCCCCTTTGCCTTTATACAAAGGAACTATGCATGCTCTCTGCCAATCCCTAGGTACCTTACCCTCTTCCATACATTTATTAAATAATTGCACCAACCACTCCAAAACTATATCCCCACCTGCTTTTAACATTTCTATCTTTATCCCATCAATCCCGGCTGCCTTACCCCCTTTCATTTTACCTACTGCCTCACGAACTTCCCCCACACTCATAACTGGCTCTTCCTCACTCCTACAAGATGTTATTCCTCCTTGCCTTATACACGAAATCACAGCTTCCCTATCTTCATCAACATTTAACAATTCCTCAAAATATTCCCTCCATCTTCCCAATACCTCTAACTCTCCATTTAATAATAATACTAATGCTAATAATACTTTATTTCACCATGATACAGTGTTTATACAAAGGTGAATAACATTTAGGTGTACATGCAGAAAGTCCCTTAAAGCTGAATACCACCTGTTCACCACAAATCACAAATGCTTAAAAGGGAATTAAAGTGAGATTCAGTGTATATACACAGTTACATTCACCTCCTTGTTTGTGTATGTATTGGGATGGGGGGAGGGGAGGAAGCTTCGTAATGACACCACTTTAGAATTGCATATTGGAAATTTATACATGAAACCCCCGGGACCTGCTCATGGCTCGTATCTTGGTTGACAAAGTCCTCAGCTCACACACTGAAGAGCCGGTGATCGCTCCAATGCACTCTTAGACATGTTTCCTTAGTAAGCTGTTTTGGGTCGCTTCCTGGGGGAAAAAAGATTAAAGCACTGTAATGGAGAGAGAGAGAGAGAGTCCCCGACGACACTGACTTGACTGGGAGATCCTGGGTGCCTAAACTTTTCCCCGATTAAAAAAGATAAACAAACGAAATCTTTATCATTTAACTGTAAAAAAAGAAATCAATCCTAGATCAGTAAGTTTATTTAGGTATACACAAATACAGTTACATAGATTATCATACATAGCAGCATATGTGTAGAGTAACCCAGGATAAGATAAGATTTCGATCGGATTTTTAACCCCGGAGGGTTAGCCACCCAGGATAAGCCAAGAATGTCAGTGCGTCATTGAGGACTGTCTTATTTCCATTGTGGTCCTCAATCTTGTCCCCCAGAATGCGACCCACACCAGTCGACTAACACCCAGGTACCTATTTGCTGCTAGGTGAACAAGACAACAGGTGTAAGGAAACGCGTCGAAATGTTTCCACCCACCGAGAATCGAATCCGGGCCCTCCGTGTGTGAAGCGGGAGCTTTAGCCACCAGGCCACCGGGCCATTAAAATCAAATCAAATCAAATCAAGTTTATTCTTTATAAGGGTTACAATGTGGGGTTTACAGGATTTAGATATTGTGTGGTTTACGTTATAAAATACTAATTACAGAGGGGGCCACTAGGACATCTAGCATGGCTAGGCATTTCGGGCAGACTTAGATTAATTCTTAACATTAAATCCTTACAGATTATGGTATTAAGGCTAGGTGACTACATTATAATTTGTGAGTTTAGCAATGTGAATGCTTTTGTTTTAGCACAGTACAAAGTGTCTATATTGGAGTATCATAAGCAAACTTATGACTAGTTAGGATTCATTATTTTAAGATTAAGATTAGTATTTCTGTGTTTATAGTCAGTGGGTGAGTGTAATTGTGAACCACCAGGTGGTTATCATGTAGTTAGTTGTCGGGGTGGATCAGGGAGATAAGATGTTTTCTAACTGTAGTTTTGAAAGTGATGAATGTGTCTGCAGTTCTAAAGTTTTCAGGTAGGGTGTTCCAGATTTTAGGTTCTTTGAAATACATTTAATTTTTGTAAAGGTTTAGTCGGACACGGGGAATGTCATAGAGATGTTTGTGTCTGGTGTTATGCCTGTGGATCCTGTCACAGCTATCAAGAAAGCGTTTTAGGTCAAGGTTAATATTGGAATTTAAGGTCCTGTAAATATAGATTGCACAGTAGTAAGTGTGGATGTTCTGAACAGGGAGTAAGTTTAGATCTATGAAGAGTGGGGGGGGGGGGTTGTTGCCAGGGATGGGATTTAGTGATTATTCTTACTGCGGCTTTTTGTTGGGTTATTATTGGTTTTAGGTGTGTTGCTGCAGTTGAACCCCAAGCGCAGATAGCATAGGTGAGGTATGGATATATAAGTGAATGGTATAGTGTGAGAAGGGCAGTTTGCGGCACGTAGTATCGTATCTTGGAGAGGATCCCCACCGTTTTGGATACTTTTTTTGTTGTGTTGGATATGGGTGCTGAAATTTAGGTTGTTGTCGAGGTATAGGCCAAGGAATTTGCCCTCATTATATTTGGCAATTAGAGTGTTGTCGATCTTAATTAATGTTAAGTTACGCAACACCTGCTCTGCTACCAAACATAATATAGTAGGTTTTGTCAGTGTTAAGTGTAAGTTTATTGGCTGTCATCCAAGTCGATATTTTGAGCAGCTCCTCGTTAACAATGGTGTTGAGGGTGGCAAGATTAGGGTGGGAGATGACATAAGTCGTGTCGTCAGCAAAGAGAATGGGTTTCAGGTGTTGGGATATGTTTGGAAGATCATTGATGTAAATGAGGAAGAGCAGGGGTCCAAGGATGTTCAGGATGTCGTCAGTATGTCTTTGTTCCACTAATGTCATCTATTCTTCAACCCCCCAGGATACGACCCACATCAGTCGCCAAACACCCAGGTACCTACTTACTGCTTGGTGCACAGAGGCAGCAGGTGTGAGTAAACATGCCCAGCATTTCTGCTCGTCCGAGGATCGAACCCCGTTCTCAATGTGCTATATACTCTCATTCCACCAGATGGTTTACTGGTAATCTTACTTCGTACTTAAAACATTTTATTTTTTTTCGAAAAAAAAAAACATAATAGGTTATCCAACCTAAACGAACACATATTAAGGTTATTAATAAGATTTAACTAGCTTACGCTATATATAATTTCGTTTTCTTTCATTGAAGAGCAAAATTCATTTTTTATGATCATTTTTAATGGCTAACTAAATAAATGTACCATTACAAAACGCGTATTTGTAATTCGCGAAATTGTATGTTTGGTGATTTTTCTTAGATATTTCTCAAGTGTGAATCTTAGCAGGGTATTACTTGTATTTATACTTATATTATTAAATATTGCTTATAGCCAGGAACTGAGTCTCGACCCCTGCAACCACAATTAGGTGAGTACACCCAAAGGTGTCTTGTGGTTCGGTTCATAATACACTGAGCTGAGTGTCCGTGGTTCGATCCCCGGTATAGGTGGAAAGGTTGGGCATGTTTCTTAACACTTGCTGTCCCTGTTCACCTAGCAGTAAGTAGGCCGCATCCTGGGGGACAAGATTAAAGGACCCGAATTGAAATAAGTCACATTGCCTTTTTTGGGTTATCCAAGGCAATCTACACATGTGCAGCTAAGTATGATAATTTATGTAACTGCATTTACGTGTACCTATACCTGAGTAATATAGTTCTCGACGACGCACTGATTTTTAGTTATTCAGGATGGCTAACTCTCCCCTGGGTTGAAAATCCGAACAGTATCTTATATCTCAGGATATATTCACTGAGTTTACTTTAAATTCTATTTTAGGTATTTAAGTGTCCCTGATTAGTGGTGTACAGGTAATCTCTAGCTTTGATGACCTTCTTGCAGTCGATAAGATTTTTGTTCGGATTATTAACCCACCAGGCTAATAATCCGAACAAAAATCTTAGGTAACCTGTAACATCAGAAACGGCAAAGAAGCAGATGAAATACGTAAACTGGTATATAAGTAGTAGCAGTTACAGGAAGTAAATAAAGAGAAGGACCTGGTATTAAATATTACACCAGAGGTTCATATAAACAAGTTTCAGCAGCGCATATTATGTTAGTAACTCTTAAGAAAATTGTCGTCGGAAACGTCAGTAGAGTCCTGAAGGACACTGCACACGGCAAAACCTGTCAGCCAACAAAAAACGCATTCTAAAACCGTTCACAATATCTTGCCTCGTATTTTGAAAGGAAAAAGACCCGAAATTGGTATATTATCAGGGAGCACCAGGGTATATACGCCATAAAATGTATATCGCTCAGAAACATTGTATATATAGTATGTAGTGTATATTTCCCTCGACGCGCGCATACACACACACACACAGGAATGAGGTATAACTACCAATAATTTCCAATGAATGTGTGTATATATAGCATTTAATTTACTTTCTTCTTCAGTTTATGGGTTAAATATGTGTTGTATTTAAATACTTCACATTACCAAGCCGCTGGTGGCCTGATGGACCACGGGTATCACTTACCTGTATCCCATATCATCGTCTTCACCACCCCAGCCCCAGTACATGTTGGAGTAGCCGTTGAGACGAAGGAAGTGATCCCCTCGCACGCTGAGCACTCCACCAGCCAGCAGGAAGTATGGTAGCCTGCAGGGCAAGACACCTCCGTCAGTACTACACTACCAACAACCAGTAATACAAGTATAGATAATAAATAACAATGGCGTATCTGAAAAAGAAAATTACACCAAATCATCAAATCGGAAAAATGAACGAAGTTTCCGTTCGTAGGTAATTGTGCAGCACCGACCGAAACATTGTCCAGTTTTAATTTTCAATTTGTCTGTTAATTGTGAATACAGGCGTTCATTGAGGCACCAGCTAACGTGATCACAAATGACAGGCAGTACAGATGCTTGCCTCCTGATACCTCAGTTTATATATTATTATTACAATCAAGGGGAAGCGATTATGCAGCGCCTGTAGGGGGGATGTGGAAGGTATTCAGGCTTAATTCAGGGAACCGAAGCACAAATCCAGTTCCCTAGACCAAGAGCCCCTCACCAGCGTCAAGGAACCTTGAGGAATCAGTTTATATAGATTAGATAGGTCTTCTGGAATGATTTAGTAACAAGACACCTAGCACCCAGTATGTGGAGACCTAAGGTGATATAAAAATCATGACAGCCTAACCAAACATTATCTACTAACTCAAGAATATAAAGCGACGGCTCAATCCATCCATCCAGCCGACATCTCAATTTAGCTGCCTCGCAACCTGTACCTCAACTTTAACTGACCCAGTGAATATTATACTACCTTCGCAACTATCAACTGTCACATAGACAGAGAAGGACCTGGAACTAAAACTAAATATAATATCAGATGTATAAACAACAGCAGTTCAAAGATTATACGTACTACAGCTCTACACCTCGTAAGGCCATATTTAGATTTTACGAAGTGGTTCTGATCTCTAAACTTCAGAATGGATATAAATGCATTAGAGAACAAAAAGATCGGTGACGGAACTTACACTCGTCCTTTCAGAGACGTAGGAGAGATATGGCTGAAGTATGAATTTTGAAAACAGGTATAAATGGGGGAGATATAAATAGGATTTTGAGGATATCCAACGAAGAAGTGGATTTAAGTTGGATAAATTCGGATTCAAAAAGGATATAAGAAATTAGCGCTTTGGAAATAGTTGTACACGAGGGTGAAAAAATCTACCAATTAAAGTGATTGAAGGTAGCACACCTTGGGTAACCTCAGAAATAAAGCATAATACGACGTTCTAAATGAAACCTACAGTGTACTGTAAGCTTCCCAAGTCTCCCAAGCTAAACATATAGATGATCCAGTGTACAGGTTACCCACACTAGTAAAATTCAGTGATGCCCAACTAGAAGCTCATTCTACCATAAAAAATAAAGTGAACTACTTTATATTGACAATCAAATTGTGGAAAGTTTTGGATTTTCCTAAATACAGCATGTGTAAATTTGAATAATACAATTGTGTAATCTGTATAATAAAATATGATGCTGATCTGACCCTTTCGAGAAATTTCGAGGGAGGTGTAGAACAGCTGCTGAGTGACGCCGGAAAAGGGGATGACATTTGTAATTTGTGGGCACTGCTTGTGGAAAATTCAGCTAATAATCCGGTATCTTTGTGGCCAAATTTTTTTTTTTTGGCCTGAATTTGTAATAGGAACCTGTGTTAATGTCCCCTGCTGAAGAATTGGGACAGGAAATTTGAGGGATCCCAAGAATTATGTGTGGTTGGTGGAAGATAAGGGGTACGATCATCACTCACAGGGAAGTACACCATTAGTCCTTTCATTTAGATCTCTGGCCAGTGTAGGGTCTAGGTGTTAGGCAAATGCAGTGGTTTGATCCATTTACAGTAATTAAATAGTAAATGGTAATACGAATTTCTTTTGTGTACCCAGCAAGCCTAATCATATACAGTCCACAACTTTAATTTATCAGAGAAGTGGTTTTAATATTGTAATTATTAATTTAATGTAAGGTCTAGCTTTTTGTGTGAGTGGTGAAGTGGGCATCGAGGGAGTCACAGTCCTGCGACCTATTGAGACTTAAGTCCCACTTATTTCACCCAAATTACTTGCAGGTAATAATTCGGGTAATACCCTGTAAACTTTGCGCAAGAAATTTGCTCACATAATAATTCACAATAAAAATAAACTCGACGAAATAAAGCAGGATATACTCCAAGAGGTGTATGCTTCTGTATATATACAGAGTTTACTTTAATGATTATTTTAGGGGTTAAAATATTCTTAACTCATAGTTAACAGGTTACATGAAACCTTAATGACTCTAGTGTCAAGTCAATTAACCAATCAAGTAGGTAAAAATCCCTGACTAGAAAAAGCTCTTTGACGCTCATTTATCTGACCTACTCAACAAACAAGCAGATTAACTCGAACAATATCACCTAGCTATTGTCATGAAGAATTGAGACACTCGTGCAACATATGCAACATAAGTGTCTCAGTTCTTCAACTTGTCGGTTTTCAAAACCATTCATCACAGCTATTGTCATAAACATTCCTGCGCTCCCACAAACTCACAAGTTTACTGCCTTGAAAATTCTCCTCAAGCTAGTCGAGATGAGCCGAATGTAATCACTGAGCCTAGTCATCTTAGACAAACCTGAAGCTAGGTGGCTGTATGACCCTTGTAGATTTAGCGCTTCTTTTTTATTATGATAATAATGAAGTTAGACGTAGAGTCCTGCTCAGATTTCCTAACCCTTCAATTGAAAAAGATTACCTTCAGACTTACACTACAAAAAAAAATGGCTTTGTAAACGAATGTCTTACACACGAGTGACAGAATGTTTTATTCAGGCTTAGAAAAATCCGTCTGAGCGATTGGAATAAAATTCAACGGTCCAAGCAGCGTTTTGTATGAGATGTAGAAACTGTGGCTTGAAACACAGTCACAAGAGATGAAATATCCAGTGAGCAGGACTTATTCATTATATTAATAGTGTACAATACAGGACCAACTCATTATATTAATGATTTACAAGACAAGTTCCTCAGTGATTTCCTAAATAAACATGTTAATGATATAGTATTGATTGAATCAGTGAGTACCAAACTGTCTTTCGTTAGCAGAGTACTTGTGAGGAAAAAGCCCTTAAAAAGCGGAGGTTATGGTTGTTCAGACTCAGGAACCATTAGTGTGTTAGCGCCCGCACTACCATGTAGCGGGCTGTGGATAAACTTCAGGTCCTCGGGTCTGATTTACTTTAATTTCTTCTACTGGTAGTATTAACCTTACCTGGTGTGGGTTGAAGTTTGGAAAATCACTTCACCTCCACTCTTCTCCTGATCAGGTAAGGTGATCTACCAGGAGTATTTCTGTTCATTGTTACTGATTTACCTGGTTACTAGTAATGACACTGAAGTAGAATACCACCCATTGTCGTTCTTCAGTGTTATAGTTGATAAATTAGACACATGTACAACTCTTGGGTATCTTTATTGAGGAAACGTTTCGCCACACAGTGGCTTCATCAGTCCATACAAAGGAGAATCTTGAAGAACAGGAGGAGAATGAGGTAATCAGTCCCTCAACCTTGAGTCGATGTGGTCAGTCCATCAAAAACATCACAGAAGACCATCCTGGACATAAGATACTCCAGTATCGACATCCTACTGGAATCACAGCGGCCAATTTTATTTTACTTAATTTTAATTAAAATCCTTTGAAAATTACATTAGTTACTCCTCAAGTTAGTCATTATTTTTTCCATTCTCTTGTTCAGGCGGAAGGTGTTTCACTGACGTACTGGCTAAAATCTCTCGCTAGTGTATTCAACATCCCTGGGTACACAGCCGTCCACAATTGTAGAGCAAGAAAGGTAAACGTACTGTTGTTTTTATAAACTAATTAATTCAATTGCACGAATGTTGTGAATACCAGTGATAAGTATATTGAATATATAATTGATCCATTAAAATCAAACAATATTAGTCAAATAACAATTGGAACGATTTAGTGAATCTTTCACATTAATTTACTAAGCTTCAGTGATAGTCTGAGACATGATGATAAACACAATAAGTCAGAACCACATGATTACTGGAAAGAAAAACTAATTTTTGTCATACAAAAAAAAATTGTCAATCTTCCTTAAACAGCACGTATTCTTGCCTCCTAGTACCCTCCACCAAACCAAAAAACACCAGCTTGGGTTCTAGCTCACATCTGCACCAACATAATAGCACCTCATGGTGCCATCATTGAGAGAAAACCCGACTATTTCCCTTTTATCATTAACATTAAAAAATCTCAAACAATACCAAAAGTTTTTACAGATTCCATAACGATGCTCCAGTTAACTTTTTCGAAGATATTAAAAATGCAAATTGTGAGAGAGTTAAGTCCCAGGTATGACAAATTCTGGAGGTAGGTTTCCCTAAAATATCACTGCAACATACACTGCCCACAAAAAACTCAAACAAATAATTTAAAGGCTAAGCAACTTATCACTCGCAGAAGGCTTGCTCAGGTCACTCTTAGATAAGACAGTAACGAGAGGTCTAAGTTGGGGCTCACCAAGAATGTAGTCAAGCGGAGCTCTGCAACCTTCACAAGAGTAATAATATACAAACAAAATCACTTTCCAAATATTTTTAAAGACACTAAAGGAAAAGGTTAAAGAAAAAATATGAAAAGTCCACTTAAACATCTAGGGTAAGAAATCGTCTCGATAATTGAGAATCTCTCCCTCTCTCAGCTACTGAAGCTGTCAGAGTATAAGGTGGTGTTATCAGCTCTCGGACTATCACCGTGGCTAGAACATTTCGCACAATTACCCAAACTTAGTAGAAGGACCTTATGATCATGTCCATCTGGCTTGGACCATTAAGTTACAATTGTTGTAATTTGACAATGGTCTAGTACGGGTGGCAACATGGTTATAAGATTCCTCTCCCAAGTATGCGCTGTTTTTCTGAATGGTACCAGCCACGGTGTTCTGACTTTCTATTCTTTGCTGGTGACACACTACCTTATCATACTTTGACCCTTGACTGCTAAACTAAAAAGATCTACACCTGGGTGAGTCATCCTTAATATGAAAAAAAATATACTTTTGGGATTAATCCATGTCCTCGCTTAGATATCAATGTTAAGGAATCCCAGACAGAGAAAAAGGGCGAGCCTTCGTATGTCTGCTCTTATATAACTGAAGTTTAATGTTTGTATCTGTCTCATACAAAACTGTATTAAAATTATAGGTATACACTCTAAAATTCGGTATTGTGTTTCCCAGTTTTTCCTACGAACACCCGGCATTACTCACGAAATCGTAATGACACGATTGCAAACAAACCATACCCCGGCCGGGATTGAACCCGCGGTCATAGTCTCAAAACTCCAGCCCGTCGCGTTAGCCACTAGACCAGCTAGCCACAATAAGATTCGTCCAAGAATCTTATTGTGGGTAGCTGGTCTAGTGGCTAACGCGACGGGCTGGAGTTTTGAGACTCTATGACCGCGGGTTCAATCCCGGCCGGGGTATGGTTTGGTTTACCCGGCATTATCTCGTCTTTAGTTTGTTCATGTAGTTGTACCCCAGCTGACCGTCTCAGCCAATTGTTACACAACAAAAGAAATATGTCAATGATCACGAAGTCAGATGTTAGGCATCGCACTATGCCTTTACTTATATCCTTAAACCTACTAAATATTAATGTCTTACATACTACTCTTCATTCACACCTTCAAAACACAACCCAGTAGTGCTGAAGCTGACTGAAGAAAGTCCTCAAACTGAAACACAGGCATCACACTCGAAACAAATACTCTCTTGATATGCCTCATGTTCACCTGAACGTCTACAGAAACTCCATGCAGATAAAAGGGCCAAAAATGTGGCATAAGTTGCCAGATGAGTGAAAAGAATTGGGTATGAGGAGGACGTAATGCAGTGCTACTCATTATGTTCTAATGACTGGCAACTTTAAAGTGTAATGAACACACTAGTATTTAAAGAAGAGTGCTCCTGAGGAAGAATGTAAAGCCGTAATGCATTTAAGGAAACATGCTGTCAAGAGGAACATTCTTCCTGATGGGATAAACACGAAATGCGAAGAGTTGCAGTTCTGATCTTACTTGTAGCCCAGTGTGTCGACGCCCACGGAGAGGTGCCTGGGCTGGGGTGGACAAGAGTACATGTTACGGTCGTCCTCTGGAAGGAGATCAACGTCGTGGAAGACGAAACAGTTGGCATCGCTCCTCTGCCAAGCCTCCATGAAGCCAGCGTTCATGATGGAGCCTTTGTTGAAGGTAGCGTTGCCAGCCTGCACCACACACAACACTCGGAATAAAATGCTAAAACAAATATACGACACAACTTTTGTAGAAAGTTTGTAAATTAACAAAAATAACTTACCTGCTAACTTTTAACATTTACTCGCATAATCGGTGACTTTGGCTAAAATAAGAAGTGTAATATATATATATATATATATATATATATATATATATATATATATATATATATATATATATATATATATATATTTTATCACACCGGCCGATTCCCACCAAGGCAGGGTGGCCCGAAAAAGAAAAACTTTCACCATCATTCACTCCATCACTGTCTTGCCAGAAGAGTGCTTTACACTACAGTTTTTAAACTGCAACATTAACACCCCTCCTTCAGAGTGCAGGCACTGTACTTCCCATCTCCAGGACTCAAGTCCGGCCTGCCGGTTTCCCTGAACCCCTTCATAAATGTTACTTTGCTCACACTCCAACAGCACGTCAAGTATTAAAAACCATTTGTCTCCATTCACTCCTATCAAACACGCTCACGCATGCCTGCTGGAAGTCCAAGCCCCTCGCACACAAAACCTCCTTTACCCCCTCCCTCCAACCTTTCCTAGGCCGCCCCCTACCCCGCCTTCCTTCCACTACAGACTGATACACTCTTGAAGTTATTGTTTCGCTCCATTCTCTCTACATGTCCGAACCACCTCAACAACCCTTCCTCAGCCCTCTGGACAACAGTTTTGGTAATCCCGCACCTCCTCCTAACTTCCAAACTACGAAGTCTCTCCATTATATTCACACCACACATTGCCCTCAGACATGACATCTCCACTGCCTCCAGCCTTCTCCTCGCTGCAACATTCATCACCCATGCTTCACACCCATATAAGAGCGTTGGTAAAACTATACTCTCATACATTCCTCTCTTTGCCTCCAAGGACAAAGTTCTTTGTCTCCACAGACTCCCAAGTGCACCACTCACCCTTTTCCCCTCATCAATTTTATGATTCACCTCATCTTTCATAGACCCATCCGCTGACACGTCCACTCCCAGATATCTGAATACATTCACCTCCTCCATACTCTCTCCCTCCAATCTGATATCCAATCTTTCATCACCTAATCTTTTTGTTATCCTCATAACCTTACTCTTTCCTCTATTCACTTTCAATTTTCTTCTTTTGCACACCCTACCAAATTCATCCACCAATCTCTGCAACTTCTCTTCAGAATCTCCCAAGAGCACAGTGTCATCAGCAAAGAGCAACTGTGACAACTCCCACTTCATGTGTGATTATCTTTTAACTCCACGCCTCTTGCCAAGACCCTCGCATTTACTTCTCTTACAACCCCATCTATAAATATATTAAACAACCACGGTGACATCACACATCCTTGTCTAAGGCCTACTTTTACTGGGAAATAATTTCCCTCTTTCCTACATACTCTAACTTGAGCCTCACTATCCTCGTAAAAACTCTTCACTGCTTTCAGTAACCTACCTCCTACACCATACACCTGCAACATCTGCCACATTGCCCCCCTATCCACCCTGTCATACGCCTTTTCCAAATCCATAAATGCCACAAAGACCTCTTTAGCCTTATCTAAATACTGTTCACTTATATATTTCACTGTAAACACCTGGTCCACACACCCCCTACCTTTCCTAAAGCCTCCTTGTTCATCTGCTATCCTATTCTCCGTCTTACTCTTAATTCTTTCAATAATAACTCTACCATACACTTTACCAGGTATACTCAACAGACTTATCCCCCTATAACTTTTGCACTCTCTTTTATCCCCTTTGCCTTTATACAAAGGAACTATGCATGCTCTCTGCCAATCCCTAGGTACCTTACCCTCTTCCATACATTTATTAAATAATTGCACCAACCACTCCAAAACTACATCCCCACCTGCTTTTAACATTTCTATCTTTATCCCATCAATCCCGGCTGCCTTACCCCCTTTCATTTTACCTACTGCCTCACGAACTTCCCCCACACTCACAACTGGCTCTTCCTCACTCCTACAAGATGTTGTTCCTCCTTGCCCTATACACGAAATCACAGCTTCCCTATCTTCATCAACATTTAACAATTCCTCAAAATATTCCCTCCATCTTCCCAATACCTCTAACTCTCCATTTAATAACTCTCCTCTCCTATTTTTAACTGACAAATCCATTTGTTCTCTAGGCTTTCTTAACTTGTTAATCTCACTCCAAAACTTTTTCTTCTTTTCAACAAAATTTGTTGATAACATCTCACCCACTCTCTCATTTGCTCTCTTTTTACACTGCTTCACCACTCTCTTAACCTCTCTCTTTTTCTCCATATACTCTTCCCTCCTTGCATCACTTCTACTTTGTAAAAACTTCTCATAAGCTAACTTTTTCTCCCTTACTACTCTCTTCACATCATCATTCCACCAATCGCTCCTCTTCCCTCCCGCACCCACTTTCCTGTAACCACAAACTTCTGCTGAACACTCTAACACTACATTTTTAAACCTACCCCATACCTCCTCGACCCCATTGCCTATGCTCTCATTAGCCCATCTATCCTCCAATAGCTGTTTATATCTTACCCTAACTGCCTCCTCTTTTAGTTTATAAACCTTCACACATATATATACACACATATATACACACACACACACACACACACACACACACACACACACACACACATATATATATATATACACACACATATATTATATATATATATATATATATATATATATATATATATATATATATTATATATATATATATATCTCAACAAGAACAGTACGACTAGCCGAAGGCGCGAACCCGTGTTGTTTTTGGCTCGCCTCATGATAAGCGAAAATCACACGACGCTTTAACCCACAGGACCACCCAATCCTACAAAGATCACGTACCCAGCAGAGCTAGGTGTTGTGCCGTGATCCGAAGACATACGGTGGTGTGGGTGCCTCAGAGCTAATTTCATTCTACTCTCCGTTTGGTGTACTAGACTCCACAAGCAGTATATATCGTATTGTAACCACGGTAATCCCAGGGTGAGAGGAGTGAGGGAAGGCGTTATCCCAGGGTTGGAGGGGGTGGAAGGGAGGAGTGAAGGAAGGGATGGGCCCCGGGTTGGAGGGGTGATCCCAGGGTGGGAGGGGAGGAGGTGACATTTAATGGAGCACTCGACCAGCTAATTACCTCTCACCGCTTCTCTCCTCCCCCTCCCTTTCCCCCTCCTCTCTCCTCCCCTTCTCCCCCTCCTCCCGTCACAGGTCCATTTTTCATTTTTTTTCTTCACTGTACCATAATGGTAGTGAAGGTTTCTTAATTTACGGAACTGAAGCATCCGTCCCCTTCCTTGGATTAAACATGATTCCCTCCTGCACCCCAAATGCTGCATAACCCCTACGGGTACAACGCTTTCCCCATGAATATTATGACGGTAACTATTTTATTAATTATAGGGAAGGGCTAAATCCGTAAGGCTTAAAGAATTCCAGGAGAATGAGGGGATAACGAGGTTTCATCCAAGGAAGGGAATTGTAGCTCTAGTTCCTTGGATCAGGATCCACTCATTAACATCAGATCTTCCCATTTGAATGGCAAGACTGTAAAGATTATATATATAATAATTATTAATAATAAATATATAATATGTGATACTTTTATTATTATTAATAAAGGTATTTGATAATTGAGAGCTGCGTCTCCCACCAAAGTGACACCACCAGACCAAAACACATTCACCGTTATTCACTCGATGCATGTCTTACCAGCAGCGTGCTAACATCACAGTTCAGTTGATCTTCCGGGTCACAACACGCAGACACCTCCTTCAGAGTGCAGCACTCTACCACCCACCTTCAGAACTCAAGTCCGGATAACCGGTTTTTCCCGAATCCCTCTATAAATGCTACCTTGCTGGTACTAACAGCAAGTCAGATCACTGCTTTAGCACACATATACATGCTTGTTGGATGTCCAAGCCTCAAGCACTCAAAACCTCCTTCATCCCCTTTGGCCTCTCCCAGGACGACCCCTACCCTTCTTTCCCTCCCCCCAGATATATTTACTCTTTTAGTCTTCCTCTTTTGTTCCATTATCTCAACATGTCCAAACCACCTCAACAACCTCTCCTCTGCTCTCTGAATAATACTTTTGGTAACCCCATTACCACCATATTTCCAACCTAAGAATGCTGTGTATTAGTTACACCAAACTTTCGCCCTCAAAACACATTTCCACTGCGTCTAGCCTCTTCCCCGCTGCAATGTTTAAAACCCATGCTTCACACCCATAATTATTTACAGGAATAATTATAATTATTACCTTTAATTAGCAGTAAAAGTAATTAATAACGACAAATAGCTTGATAGAATACTCAGCATGGTCCTGGGACCTAGGTCATTGTAAATGAACAATTGCATGACCCTTGTCGGTTTAGCGGTTTCTTTGATTATAATAATGTATTATTATTATAATCAAGGGGAAGCGCTAAACCCGGAGGATTATACAGCTCCTGGGAGGGATGTGGAAGATTCAGGCAGGTAAACGTGATCTCGGGAAGGTTCCTGAGTAGCAGTGAGGGTGAGGTTTGGTAGAGAGCTGCTTGGTGGTGTCTGGTGGCGGGTTGGGCGGAGCTTATGCTACCTTCATGTGCATTAATGTGGTATATAATATCAACAGGTTGATGATTAAGAAACATGTGCAACAGTCGGGTATCTTTACTGTTTAATGGTTTCACCTACACAACAGGCTTCTTCAGTTATATATAGAGGGAGGTGGTGTAGTAGTGAAATGAAGATGATGTAATCAGTCAACCTTTGTCTGGACACGACCATTGTCTGGAACGATATCGTTCCAGACCATCGAGCTAAACTCTTCTCCAGGCTGAGGGACTGACGACCTCAAATACTGTTTCTCCAATATTGATGGACTGATTATATCTTCATTTCACTACTAAACCTGCTGCCTCTGTATTTGAAGACGAAACGTTCCAACAATAAAGATATCCAACTGTTTCACTTGTCTTAATCATCTAATGTTGTAGCAACATTAGTAATTAATTTTGTGCTGTTCTGACCTCAGTAATCTGTCATCTCTTGGGCAATATATTTGTATATATCTTCGTGTATAAACACTGAAAGTTTACTTAAATCTGTTTGAGATTAAATTATTTTTAACAGGTGGTGAACAGGTGAAATTCAGGCTGTCTCATATAGTCAATAGATTTTAAACGTCGTAAATCAGATCAGCAGCTATACTTCTTATAAAAGCTGTTAAAGGTTTAGGTTAATATTTTATCACTTAGTTTTGAGTGTAATAATAATTTGATTAATGTTGGCAAGTAACTGTGGAGGTTCATGTCAAGCTGAAGATACAGATCTGAAAATGGTCTGATAAATATTTAAATGTGAGAAGCTCTATTGTTGGAACTCTTTGTGGTTATTAGCATCTTGTGGTTATTAGTGATGTTATTTGGTGTACCAGCCCATACACCAATTTCTTTTTCGTTCGGATAATGAACGTTCGAGGGAAGACGATGTGTCCCGCTCTGCCAGGTGTATGTCATCCATTTGTTTTATTACCTTATCGTCGGTTAATTATATATAAATAAAAGTTAAATCACAAAATGGACGGGGTTTGAACCCACGGCCGGGGAGTCCTGAAGCTCCCAGGCCAGTGTGTTAACCACTGGGCCAGCTGCCCCACCAGTTCTGTGATTTCTTTGCAGTTGTGTTATTACGATTTCGTGAGTCATGGCTGGCGGTTTTGAAGGGACTTGAGCTAGAGCATGACACAGCCACGCTGGTGTGGGACTCGTGTGTAAAAACCTGCATTTGTGGTCACAGTGGTGGCCCATGCTAACCTTTCTATAGTGTTTGGAGATATACCTAATTAGATGAACCCTATTAGAGCCAGCTGGTCCAGTGGGCTGCGCACCGACCTGCGAGTCTAGGACTATTCTGGAGGTTACCTGGAGGTTATTCCGGGGATCAACGCCCCCGCGGCCCGGTCCATGACCAGGCCTCCCGATGGATCAGGGCCTGATCAACTAGGCTGTTACTGCTGGCCGCACGCAGTCCAACGTACGAGTCACAGCCAGGCTGATCCGGCACTGACTTTAGGTATCTGTCCAGCTCTCTCTTGAAGGCAGCCAGGGGTTTATTGGCAATTCCCCTAATGCTTGATGGGAGGCTGTTGAACAGTCTTGGGCCCCGGACACTTATGGTGTTTTCCCTTAGTGTACCAATGGCGCCCCTACTTTTTATTGGGGTCATTTTGCATCGCCTGCCCAGTCTTTTACTTTCGTAGGGAGTGATTTCTGTGTGCAGATTCGGGACCATTCCTTCCAAGATTTTCCAAGTGTAGATTATGATATATCTCTCCCTCCTGCGTTCCAACGAGTACAAGTCAAGTGCTTCCAAGCGTTCCCAGTAGTTAAGGTGCTTGACAGAACTTATACGTGCAGTAAAGGATCTCTGTACACTCTCTAGATCTGCGGTTTCACCTGCTTTGAATGGAGACGTTAATGTACAGCAGTATTCCAGCCTAGAGAAAACAAGTGATTTGAAAAGGATCATCATTGGCTTGGCATCTCTCGTTTTGGACGTTCTCATTATCCATCCTATCATTTTCTTTGCACGTGCGATCGTGGCACTGTTGTGATCCTTGAAAGTGAGATCCTCAGACATTACTACTCCCAGGTCCCTTACATTATTTTTCCGCTCTATTGTATGGCCAGAGTCTGTAGTATACTCTGTTCTAGTTATTATCTCCTCCAGTTTTCCATAACGGAGTAGTTGGAATTTGTCCTCATTGAACATCATATTGTTTACCGTTGCCCACTGGAAAACTTTGTTTATATCTTCTTGGAGGTTAACCGCGTCCTCAGCAGATGACAGCCTCATGCAGATCCTAATATCATCCGCAAAGGATGATACGGTGCTGTGATGTATATCTCTGTTTATGTCTGATATGAGGATAAGGAATAAGATGGGGGCGAGTACTGTGCCTTGTGGAACAGAGCTCTTCACTATGGCAGCCTCCGATTTAACTCTGTTGACCACTTCTCTGTGTTCGATTTGTTAGAAAGTTGAAGATCCATCTCCCCACTTTCCCAGTTATTCCTTTAGCACGTATTTTATGGGCTATTACGCCATGATCGCATTTGTCAAATGCTTTTGCAAAGTCTGTGTATATTACATCTGCATTCTGATTTTCTTCCAGTGCATCCAAGGCCATATCATAGTGATCTAGTAGTTGTGAGAGGCAGGAGCGACCTGCCCTGAACCCATGTTGGCCTGGATTGTGCAGATTTTGGGAATCCAGGTGATTTGCAATCCTGCTTCTTAGCACTCTTTCAAATATTTTTATGTGGGACGTCAGAGCTATTGGTCTATAGTTCTTAGCTAATGTTTTGCTGCCACCTTTATGGAGTGGGGCTATATCCGTTGTTTTAAGTGACTGTGGAATTTCACCCATGTCCAAGCTCCTCCTCCATAGTGTACTTAGGGCACGCGAGAGGGGTTTCTTGCAGTTCTTAATGAAAACAGAGTTCCACGAGTCTGGGCCTGGGGCTAAGTGCATGGGCATGTTGTCAATGGCTTTTTCGAAATCTATCGGAGTTAGGGTAATGTCGGAAATCTGGCATACATTTATGGAGTTTTGAGGCTCATTCATGAAGAAATCATTTGGGTCGTCGATCCTCAGACCGATTAGTGGTTCACTAAACACAGAGTCATACTGGGATTTCAATATTTCACTCATTCCCTTGTTGTCATCTGTGTAAGTCCCATCCTGTCTGAGTAAGGGCCCGATACTAGATGTGGTATTTGCCTTGTTTTTGGCATATGAAAAGAAATATTTTGAATTTCTTTCAATTTCACTAATAGATTTAAGCTGCTCCTGGTTCCTGTAAGAGTCATTTAACTTAAGTTCGATAGTTTCCACTTCCCTGGTTAGCGCCTCCTTTCGTGTATCAGATATTCTAGCACTCCCGAGGAGCTCAGTGACTCTTCGTCGTCTTCTGTAGAGAGTGTCTTTCTCTCTCCAGTTTACTCCTGCTCTTCTTCTTTCTTAGGGGAATATGCCTAGAACATGCTTCAGCTGCCAGGAAGTTGATCCTTTCAAGGCACTGGTTTGGATCCATGTCATTTAAGATATCTTCCCAACATGTTTCGTTTAGGACATGGTTTACCTGGTCCCAGTTGATGTTCTTGTTGTTGAAGTTGTATTTTGTGAAGACACCTTCACGGGTACATGCATTCTGCTGATCAGGACCCCTATGCATGTACATCTGGACTTCGATTAGGTTGTGATCGGAATTAGTTGTTTTTGATATTCTTATGTCTCTTATCAGGTCCTCATTATTTGTGAAGATAAGGTCGAGTATGTTTTCTAGTCTTGTTGGCTCCACTATCTGCTGGCTTAAGGTGTGTTTTTTGCAGAGACTTGGCTCGTGTGTGTGTGACCTTTCATCTGCGCTACCTCCAGGGATTGTTTCAGCTATAACATTATTTGCTACATTCTTCCATTTTGTATGCCTTAGGTTGAAATCACCAAGCAGTAAGATGTTTGGGAATGGAGCTGGAAGGTTTTCAGTAGCTGTTCCTTGAACTGTTGAGGTTGCATCTGGTGGCTTATATACAACCACAATAACTAGGTTTTGGTTCTCGATCTTTATTGATAGAACTTCAACTACCTCATTTGTGGTGTTCAGCAACTCCGTGCAGATGAGGGACTCTTTGACATACAGGCCAACCCCCCCCTTGTTGCCTGTTAATTCTGTCGCATCTAAAAAGGTTGTAACCACTTATCCATATTTCACTGTCAAAGTGATCTTTTGTGTGAGTCTCTGTGAAGGCTGCAAACACTGCATTAGACTCCTCTAGAAGTCCACTGATAAAAGGTATTTTGTTATTGGTGGATGGCTTAAGGCCCTGTATATTAGCAAATATGAACGAGGTTGTATTCTGTGTTTGTTGGGGGGATTTTGTTATTGGCATCAGTAGTTGTAATTCTGGAGGGCCATGGGTAGCCACTGGCTGCGCCTCCAGTCCAACAAGGCTCTAAGGTGGTGGACTATTTTTGTTATTTCCTTCCATTTTCTTTTTCCGTTTCCTGCCACTAAAAAATCACCTGGAGTTGGGTTGTCGTAGCTACTATTGTTTGTCTTGTGGGGTCTGTGCCTCCTGGTCCCTTTTAGATGGTATGCAGGGCAGTCGATGTTGTAACACTGCTTCTGGAGGACCGAGGAGTGGCACATTTTTGGGTGAAAGAAAGTACAGGTAGAAGAACGACACACTCCTTTAGACAGGAGGTCGGTACATTTTTTGGGATGCTCAAAGTTGCATGTCCCATTTTTTTTCCTGATATTTCATGCTTACAGATGCCCCAAGCATAATATTTGCACAAATTCACCTTTGGTTGAGAATTGTTGGGAGGTGTGTTGTCTATTTCTGCAGGTTCTGGGACTGCACTATAATCCTCAGTATCCAAGCCAGGGCCACCCCATCCTGGATTCCATCTACTTTCCTCAGTAGAGGAAGAAGGAGGAGACTCCTCTCCAACATCTGTACTGTGGGCCACGGTCTTGTGCAATGATGGTTGTATATTTACGGTTTTAGTGGTGGTTGTGGTAGGGTCCCTAGTAGAGTCTGGGCTGGCAGTAAGGCTGGGGGCTGGGTCTGAGTCAGCACGGGCTGGGGGCTGAGCCTGGGACAGCACGAGCACTGTGGGTATTAGTGCTATGACTGGGGGATGGGTCTGGTTTAGCACTGTGGGTGATTAGATAGTTTCGAGTCATCTGTTGCGGTATGGGCATTCTGCATTTTTTGATACACTATCTCTTGCTCCCATGTTTTATATATTTTTGGTATACTATCCAAGAGGTCATCTTTGTTTTCTTGACCAACAATACCACCAGTCCAATGACATTCTTCTTTGCAAATATACAGGGTCTAAAGCCAGCAACAAACAACAAAATACCTTTCATCCGTGGACTGCTTGCAGAGGCAAAGGCAATGTTCGCGACTTTCACTGAGACCCACATAAAGGATCACTTAGACAACGAAATATGGATCCCAGGTTACAACCTATACAGATGTGACAGAGTGAACAGGCAAAAGGGGGGGGGGGTTGGCCTGTACATTGCAGAGTCACTTGTTTGCACAGAACTGCTTAATGCCTCAAATGATGTAGTGGAAGTTTTAGCAGTAAAGGTCGAGAACCAAAACCTAGTCATTGTGGTAGTCTACAAGCCTCCGGATGCAACATCCCAGCAATTCCAGGAACAGCTGTTAAAAATTGACCACTGTCTGGAAAATCTTCCAGCTCCTGCACCCAACATCTTGCTCCTGGGGGACTTCAACTTAAGGCACCTAAAATGGAGGAATATAGCAAATAATATTGTTGCAGTAATAACACCAGGAGGCAGCTCTGATGAAAACTCACACTCACACGAGCTTTTAAATCTCTGCGCAAAATTCAATTTAAACCAGCAAATAATAGAGCCTACTAGAATGGAGAATACACTAGACCTCATCTTCACTAACAATGATGATCTGAAAAGAAATGTCACCATATCAAAAACAATATACTCAGATCACAACATAATTGAGGTTCAGACATGTATGCGCAGAGCCCCAGACCGACAAAATGAGATTAGTCACGAGGGAGCATTCACCAAATTCAACTTCAATAACAAAAACATAAAGTGGGACCAAGTAAACCAAGTCCTAACCGATATAAGCTGGGAAGATATACTAAGCAACACAGACCCCAACTTATGCCTAGAACAGATTAACTTGGTGGCACTCGATGTATGCACAAGACTTATTCCTCTAAGAAAAAGGAGGAGTAGATGTAAAATAGAAAGAGACAGGCGCTCTCTTTACAAGCGACGGAAAAGAATAACAGAGCGGCTAAAAGAGGTCAATCTATCTGAAATGCGTAGGGAGACACTGGTCAGAGAAATAGCAAACATCGAACTTAAGCTAAAGGAATCTTATAGGAGTCAGGAATCGCGGGAAGAACTAAAAGCCATAAATGAAATCGAAAGAAACCCAAAGTATTTCTTCTCCTATTCCAAATCAAAGTCGAGAACAACGTCCAGTATTGGGCCCTTACTTAAACAAGATGGGTCCTACACAGATGACAGCAAGGAAATGAGTGAGCTACTCAAGTCCCAATATGACTCAGTTTTTAGCAAGCCACTAACCAGACTGAGAGTCGAAGATCAAAATGAATTTTTTATGAGAGAGCCACAGAATTTGGTTAACACAAGCCTATCTGATGTTATCCTGACGCCAAATGACTTCGAACAGGCGATAAATGACATGCCCATGCACTCTGCCCCAGGGCCAGACTCATGGAACTCCGTGTTCATCAAGAACTGCAAGAAGCCCCTTTCACGAGCCTTTACCATCCTATGGAGAGGGAGCATGGACATGGGGGTCGTCCCACAGTTACTAAAAACAACACATAGCCCCACTCCACAAAGGGGGCAGTAAAACAACAGCAAAGAACTACAGACCGATAGCACTAACATCCCATATCATAAAAATCTTTGAAAGGGTCCTAAGAAGCAAGATCACCACCCATCTAAAAACCCATCAGTTACACAACCCAGGGCAACATGGGTTTAGAACAGGTCGCTCCTGTCTGTCTCAACTATTGGATCACTACGACAAGGTCCTAGATGCACTAGAAGACAAAAAGAATGCAGATGTAATATATACAGACTTTGCAAAAGCCTTCGACAAGTGTGACCATGGCGTAATAGCGCACAAAATGCGTGCTAAAGGAATAACAGGAAAAGTCGGTCGATGGATCTATAATTTCCTCACTAACAGAACACAGAGAGTAGTAGTCAACAGAGTAAAGTCCGAGGCAGGCACGGTGAAAAGCTCTGTTCCACAAGGCACAGTACTCGCTCCCATCTTGTTCCTCATCCTCATATCTGACATAAACAAGGATGTCAGCCACAGCACCGTGTCTTTCTTTGCAGATGACGCCCGAATCTGCATGACAGTGTCTTCCATTGCAGACACTGCAAGGCTCCAGGAGGACATCAACCAAATCTTTCAGTGGGCTGCAGAAAACAATATGAAGTTCAACGATGAGAAATTTCAATTACTCAGATATGGTAAACATGAGGAAATTAAATCTTCATCAGAGTACAAAACAAATTCTGGCCACAAAATAGAGTGAAACACCAACGTCAAAGACCTGGGAGTGATCATGTCGGAGGATCTCACCTTCAAGGACCATAACATTGTATCGATCGCATCTGCTAGAAAAATGACAGGATGGATAATGAGAACCTTCAAAACGAGGGATGCCAAGCCCATGATGACACTCTTCAGTTCACTTGTTCTATCTAGGCTGGAATATTGCTGCACACTAACAGCACCTTTCAAGGCAGGTGAAATTGCTCACCTAGAAAATGTACAGAGAACCTTCACGGCGCGCATAACGGAGATAAAACACCTCAATTACTGGGAGTGCTTGAGGTTCCTGAACCTGTATTCCCTGGAACGCAGGCGGGAGAGATACATTATTATATACACCTGGAAAATCCTAGAGGGACTAGTACCGAACTTGCACACGAAAATCACCCACTACGAAAGCAAAAGACTTGGCAGACGATGCAACATCCCCCCAATGAAAAGCAGGGGTGTCACTAGCACGTTAAGAGACCATACAATAAGTGTCAGGGGCCCGAGACTGTTCAACTGCCTCCCAGCATACATAAGGGGGATTACCAACAGACCCCTGGCAGTCTTCAAGCTGGCACTGGACAAGCACCTAAAGTCGGTTCCTGACCAGCCGGGCTGTGGCTCGTACGTTGGTTTGCGTGCAGCCAGCAGTTACAGCCTGGTTGATCAGGCTCTGATCCACCAGGAGGCCTGGTCACAGACCGGGCCGCGGGGGCGTTGACCCCCGGAACTCTCTCCAGGTAAACTCCAGGTCCAGGTAAACTCTCCTTAGTACCTTTCTGATACCTGCCCAAAGTTCTACATCTTTATTGCACAACCAGAAGCACCTTGCTAGTTCCAGGTCATTTTTTGAGGCTGTATTTAGTCTAGTACAAGAGATATGGTGTTTGGAAGAGCATAGGTTGCATGTGATTCTGGATTTCCTTCCAAGGATTTTTTTACATGTCCCACAGATATGCTGTGCTGACATCCTGTCTGTATCCTACTACACTGTATGCCACGGAAGAAAACTGATTTCCACTTTACCTTTCTCTTGCTGGTGCCAGTAATATGCAAGATGTATTTATACGAACCAAGTTTACAGTATGTGGGTGGTGGTGTAGGGTGGGTGGTGGGTGTTGGGTGGGTGTAGGGTGGGTGGTGGTGTAGGGTGGGTGGTGGGTGTAGGGTGGGTGGTGGTGTAGGGTGGGTGGTGGGTGTAGGGTGGGTGTGAGGGCAAGACTTACCCACACTGCCACACTTCACTATTATTTTTATTATTATTATTATTAATTTCCTTTTATGTAGTGCTGTACACTGTTATCTCAAGGATATACACTGTATTCTTTCAAAATACACTTTTCACTGCGCTATACTGGGATCATTGTTTTATTATTTACGCAGCAGCTAGGCCTACGCTAACTTTCCCCTACACTTATATGGAAAAGTTTATTTCCTGTTTAGTAGAGGTAACGGTTGTATGATCAATTTATGTATGCTGTGATTCCCTGCACCTCAATGCTACCACCACTCGTTTTATCTCTTGTGACTATAGTAATTACTCATCCGTTATTAACACTTCACTGGACCTCTGGCAATAGTTCGCTAGTGCCAGTTGCTTGTAAGATATTCCCATATCTACACTATATATTGTACGCTATACTGGGGGATAATTAAGATACTCTTATCTACAATTTAGTTCACTATGTCACTGCACATATATATCCTTGTCACTCATTATACTACTTATAGATAGATCATTATTTGTTTATTTCCACTTGTGTCGACATCCGGCAATAATTCACTAGTGCTGGTCAGAACCCTGCCATGGGTTCGAGTCTCACCCGTTCTGTGATTTGTTGGCAATCGTGTTAATAAGATTTTGTGAGCCATATAGATTAGTAAACGATTATCTAACCAAACGTAACTTAATCAGGTAAAGATGAACGAACGGCAGCTGGGAGGAGACTGCAGGTTTTAATAATAGTATTATTATTATTAGTGTTGTCAAATCATTACAGAAACAAGTAACTGAAGGTCAGGTTCCGCCCTACAGTCTTATTATTGTGTTCGCAGCAATGGATTCATGTTGGTGGTGAAATTTAGATTTAGAGAGGTTATAGGAAAGTAAGAGTGTTGTAGACGAGTGGAACAAACTCTCGGGTAGCGTCACTGAAGCAGGTATATGGATGGGTATGGGTGTGTGTGAATTAGACGTGCCTAGCATGGGCCAGTAGGCCTGCTGCAGTACTTCTCCTTCCGTATGAAGAATTAGACACATGTGAAACATCTGGGTATTTTCATTTATAGTTGTTTCGCCCTCCAGTGGCTTTATCAATACAAGGGCATAATGTGAAGACCGTCCTTGTATTATACTGATAAAGCCACTGGAGGGCGAAACGTCTACAAATGAAGATATTCAGTTGTTGCACATGCCTAAGTCTTCATCTTGTCTGTACTGTGTACCATTCATGTTCAAATCCTCTTTTATGTCGTTATCGTCAGTCTTCTCTACCTTAAGTACGCTTAATATTTTTCATTTCTTAATATTTTACTTAGTTTTTTATTTTTTTGCTGAAGATTCAAATTGCATCATGAACTGGATTTTCCTTAAAGAATTATGGTACATCAGGAGGTAGGTAGGTAGCAGGGTAGGTAGGTAGCAGGGTAGGTAGGTAGCAGGGTAGGTAGGTAGCAGGGTAGGTAGGTAGCAGGGTAGGTAGGTAGCAGGGTAGGTATGTAGCAGGGTAGGTAGGTAGCAGGGTAGGTATGTAGCAGGGTAGGTATGTAGCAGGGTAGGTATGTAGCAGGGTAGGTGTGTAGCAGGGTAGGTAGGTAGCAGGGTAGGTATGTAGCAGGGTAGGTGTGTAGCAGGGTAGGTATGTACCAAGGTAGGTATGTAGCAGGGTAGGTATGTAGCAGGGTAGGTATGTAGCAGGGTAGGTAGGTAGCAGGGTAGGTATGTAGCAGGGTAGGTAGCAGGGTAAGTATGTAGCAGGGTAGGTATGTAGCAGGGTAGGTGTGTAGCAGGGTAGGTGTGTAGCAGGGTAGGTGTGTAGCAGGGTAGGTATGTAGCAGGGTAGGTAGGTAGCAGGGTAGGTATGTAGCAGGGTAGGTATGTAGCAGGGTAGGTATGTAGCAGGGTAGGTATGTAGCAGGGTAGGTAGGTAGCAGAGTAGGTATGTAGCAGGGTAGGTATGTAGCAGGGTAGGTGTGTAGCAGGGTAGGTATGTAGCAGGGTAGGTGTGTAGCAGGGTAGGTGTGTAGCAGGGTAGGTATGTAGCAGGGTAGGTATGTAGCAGGGTAGGTAGGTAGCAGGGTAGGTGTGTAGCAGGGTAGGTGTGTAGCAGGGTAGGTATGTAGCAGGGTAGGTATGTAGCAGGGTAGGTATGTAGCAGGGTAGGTATGTAGCAGGGTAGGTAGGTAGCAGGGTAGGTATGTAGCAGGGTAGGTAGCAGGGTAAGTAGGTAGCAGGGTAGGTATGTAGCAGGGTAGGTATGTAGCAGGGTAGGTATGTAGCAGGGTAGGTGTGTAGCAGGGTAGGTATGTAGCAGGGTAGGTAGGTAGCAGGGTAGGTATGTAGCAGGGTAGGTATGTAGCAGGGTAGGTAGGTAGCAGAGTAGGTATGTAGCAGGGTAGGTATGTAGCAGGGTAGGTATGTAACAGGGTAGGTATGTAGCAGGGTAGGTATGTAGCAGGGTAGGTAGGTAGCAGGGTAGGTAGGTAGCAAGGTAGGTAGGTAGCAGGGTAGGTAGGTAGCAAGGTAGGTAGGTAGCAGGGTAGGTAGGTAGCAGGGTATGTAGGTAGCAAGGTAGGTAGGTAGCAAGGTAGGTAGGTAGCAGGGTAGGTAGGTAGGTAGCAAGGTAGGTAGGTAGGTAGCAAGGTATGTAGGTAGCAAGGTATGTAGGTAGCAAGGTAGGTAGGTAGCAAGGTAGGTAACAAGGTAGGTAGGTAGCAAGGTAGGTAGGTAGCAGGGTAGGTAGGAAGCAAGGTAGGTAGGTAGCAGGGTAGGTAGGTAGCAAGGTAGGTAGCAGGGTAGGTAGGTAGCAAGGTAGGTAGGTAGCAGGGTAGGTAGGTAGCAGGGTATGTAGGTAGCAAGGTAGGTAGGTAGCAAGGTAGGTAGGTAGCAGGGTAGGTAGGTAGGTAGCAAGGTAGGTAGGTAGGTAGCAATGTATGTAGGTAGCAAGGTATGTAGGTAGCAAGGTAGGTAGGTAGCAAGGTAGGTAACAAGGTAGGTAGGTAGCAAGGTAGGTAGGTAGCAGGGTAGGTAGGAAGCAAGGTAGGTAGGTAGCAGGGTAGGTAGGTAGCAAGGTAGGTAGCAGGGTAGGTAGGTAGCAAGGTAGGTAGCAGGGTAGGTAGGTAGCAAGGTAGGTAGCAGGGTAGGTAGGAAGCAAGGTAGGTAAGTAGCAGGGTAGGTAGGAAGCAAGGTAGGTAAGTAGCAGGGTAGGTAGGAAGCAAGGTAGGTAGCAGGGTAGGTAGGAAGCAAGGTAGGTAGGTAGCAGGGTAGGTAGGAAGCTAGGTAGGTAGGTAGCAGGGTAGGTAAGAAGCAAGGTAGGTAGGTAGGCAGCAAGGTAGGTAGGTAGAAAAGCAAGGTAGGTAGAAAAGCAAGGTAGGTAGGTAGCAAGGTACGTAGGCAGCAAGGTAGGTAGGCAGCAAGGTAGGTAGGTAGGAAGCAAGGTAGGTAGGCAGCAAGGTAGGTAAGTAGGCTGGTAGATAGGTAGTGTGCCTAGTGCGAGTACCAAACTGAGGATCAAGCCTCCACTTCTTGAGCTAAATGATGCCATTGAGGTTAGAACTTGCGGCGTGCACCGAGCACATCACCTTTATTTTGTGTGCACCACACATCCTACATACCATGCATAATCAAGCAAAAGCCCGCTAGCTTGACGGCACAGGTGACGGGGCTCCCGCAATATATCCGCTGATAACTACCACTTGTAAACGTTAACCAATCAAGGTGAGGGGTTGAGTGTCAGGATGGTTGACCTTATACCTACACAGAGGTCTGGAGGTCAGTCTCGCACTAGCCTCAGGATGATCAACACACACTGAGTTCTATCTATGAGAGAACTCGTTATGAGCCATTGTCGGTGTTTCTCTCTCTCTCTCTACCCGTTTTTTTTTTTATTCGCCGGTATTCTCCCGGCCCGGGTCTTTTCCAAGTAGTGGTGACCCGGCCTTGGCTCCCTATCTGGGGAGTATCTCGAGACCTAAGTCTCCCATGGGAGGAGGTACAAGTACCCCCTCATCTTTGGGACCAAGTGTCCCCAGGCCTAGCCACAGTCCCCGCCCTCACGGGGCTCGTAGGGAGAAGCTAGGCCACTGGTCTACCATCTGCCCCGCCCCAAAGGGGCTCGTGGGGATGGCAGTCTTGTGAGCTGCAGGTGGTAGCAAGCTCAAACCTCCCTCTACTTTTTTTTTATAGCTGCTCTGGCAGGCGAACTTTCCAGTTTCGCAGCTCAGGCTAGAGAAACTGGCCTGACTGGACGCTCTGTAATTTTGCTTACAGAAGAGTAGCCTTGCCGGGATTCGAACCTGTTCGATTAACCTGCTAGTACCCGCCGCCCACAGTCCAGTGTATGAACCACAACAAATTGAAGAATTGAGACACTTTTGCACAAGTCTCTCTCATTCAGCTTGTCGGTTTTCTAAACCACCGCAACAAGGTTCACCAGGAACTGTTTTGACTGATCTTTTGAGTTCTGCAAAGAGCGAAACGTTGCCGAAACAAAACATTGGGATTTTCAAGCTGAGGATATTCACCGAGTTGCTACTGACCTGCTCAGCGACATAGATGGTGTATTCCAGCTGCTGGCGTCTGAGGACAGGGTGTAGCCAGCTCAGCAGGATGACCAGGTGGTGCAGACGGTCTCTGTAAGGCAGCACGACCGCCACCTTGTGTCGTGGCAGACAGGGGTCGTCTGCCTCCTGTGTGGGACTCCATCTGCCACCCGGGGATACCCACTCCAGTTGCCTCAGCACATCCTGCAGCTGCAGCTTCTCCAGCTGGTCCAGATCGATGTTCATGTGACCCACTGAAAGAAGGTGAGGTTAAGGGCTAGTGGTTGACAGCGGGTGTAAATACAGAGGATGATGGGGCTATTATTGCTAGCTGGTAACGCTACTGTTGCTACATCTACCTTGATGCAACACTAGTACTAGTACCAACACTATGTTGGCAACAGTTCACCTTCTTCCTTGCAGGTAATATTATTTGTGATCACTTGTGCTAAGCTAGATTTAGATTTTTTTTTCAGATTTTGCCACCGAAGTGGCTAATTTGCTGTGCACCCAATATTCATCTTGTGGACGGTAGTGTAAAAGCATTAGGAATACACAAAAGACCTAGGAACTAGGCCCTAAAAGGGTTACCAAAGTATATATGGATTTATAGCAACAGTTCACTTATCTATTGCAAGCAGATTTAGGAAATTTGCCTAATATATGTCTGGTATCTTATTTTCATTAATAAGACACCTTGTCATATCACCTATGTAATTATACTGTCTCTATATGTCTTAGTAAGTGGACAATTAAGTGTTCAAGATAGTGGCCAAAGGGCTGGCTAAATAATTTGCATTTAGTTTGATCACCATTTGTGTGTCTGCCAAACTACCAGAAGTAGCGGTAACCAAACCTAAACCTGGCCACTACAACATCAGTCTGTTCACAGTGTCTTCAAGAAGGCACTGGACAGGCACCTAAAGTCAATACCTGACCAACCGGGCTGTGGTTCTTACGTCAGCTTACGTGCGGCCAGCAGTAACAGCCTGGTTGATCAGACCCTTATCCACCATGAGGCCTGGTCTCAGACCGAGCCGCGGAGACATTGACCCCCGAAACCCTCTCCAGGTAATACTTATCTACGTTCATGTTAAACTAAGTTATAGATCTATACCTGGAGACAGTTCCAGGGGTCAACGACCCCGCGGCCCGGTCTGTGACCAGGTCTCATGGTGGATCAGGGCCTCATCAAGCAGGCTGTTACTGCTGGCCGCACGTAATTCAACGTACGAGCCACAACCCGGCTGGTCAGGTACTGACTTCAGGTACCTATCCAGTGCCTGCTTGAAGATAGCCAGGGGTCTATTAGTAATCCCCCTGATGTATGCTGGGAGGCAGTTGAACAGTCTTGGGCCCCTGACACTTATTGTGTTGTCTCTTATCGTGCTAGTGACACCCCTGCTTTTCACTGGGGGGATGTTGCATCGTCTGCCGAGTCTTTTGCTTTCGTAGGGAGTGATTTTCGTGTGCAAGTTGGGTACTAGTCCCTCTAGGATTTTCCAGGTGTATATAATCATATATCTCTCCCTCCTGTGTTCTAGGGAATACAGGTTTAGGAACTTCAAGCGCTCCCAGTAATTGAGGTGATTTATCGCAGTTATGCGTGCTGTAAAGGCTCTCCGTACATTTTCTAGGTCAACAATTTCACCTGCCTTGAAAGGTGCTGTTAGTGTGCAGCAATATTCCAGCCAAGATAGAACAAGCGACCTGAAGAGTGTCATCATGGGCTTTACATCCCTGGTTTTGAAGGTTCTTATTATCCATCTAGTCATCTTTCTAGCAGATGCGATTGACAGTGTTACGGTCCTTGAAGGTGAGATCCTCTGACATGATCACTCCCAGGTCTTTGGCATTAGTTTTTCGCTCTGTTGTGTGGTTGGAATTTGTTTTTACTCCGATGAAATTTTAATTTCCCACGTTTTCCATATCGGAGTAATTGGAGTTTCTCATCATTGAACTTCATATTGTTTTCTGCAGCCCATTTAAAGAATTGGTTGATGTCCGCCTGGAGTCTTGCAGTGTCTTCAATGGAGGACACTGTCATGCAAATTCGGATGTCATCTGCAAAGGAAGACACTGCACTGTGGCTTATATCCCTGTCTATGTCCGATATGAGGATGAGGAACAAGATGAGAGCGATTACTGTGCCTTGTGGAACAGAGCTTTTCACCGTAGCCACCTCAGACTTTACTCTGTTGACTACTACTCTTTGTGTTCTATTTGTTACGAAATTATAGATCCATCTACCGACTTTTCCTGGTATTCCTTTATCGCGTATTTTGTGCACTATTACACCATGGTCACACTTGTCAAAGGCTTTCACGAAGTCTTTGTATATTACATCTGCATTCTCGGGCTTCTACTCAGGCTTCTAACTGTATTCCTATAACATTGTTTCATTATTTACTTTTCTCTTAATATTCCTAATGCTAGACACAGACATACCAAAGTTCTATTCAGTGTACTTTCTATGACTAACTTATCAACTTTATTATGAAGACGTAATTTAGTGTGTGACGGAATCCATAAAAATTTTTCATTAATTCCGTTTTCTCGGTGTCTTGGGGTATCTATATCTGGCTTCTTCAAAGAGCATATTGTTAGTCACTATGTGAGCCAGGAAATTTCAGTGATGACATAGAATCTATAATCATAGTCAAGCTCAGCGTCATAAGTTAACTTTTGCACTAGTAGGATGACCAACAATTCAGTTTGCAGTGTAGACGCCCAGTTGTTGATTCTTATGCCTAACTCAACATAGTTCCTATCATTACTATCTTCTTCACGGGGGTCTCCTTGGCACGGTGAAGAGACTATTGGCCTTCTTCCTCAGACTGAACCTAATTACCCCTCAATTCCCCCTTTCCATTTCCTCCTCATCCCCATCCCTCTACTGTCCTACCTTTGAGGTTCTTCCCATAGCCTTTGTAGTTCCTAGACCTGAGAAGAGGTTTCAGGGTCCATCTAATTCCGTTGAGGTCCTTGGTGGTAGTGTAGTTTGCCGTGGAATCTGGATCATCTAGAGATCCCGATCCCCTTCCAGTCTCCCGGGGAAAGGGAGGCTTCGGGTGTCTTTCAGGTGACTGGTGTATCTCTGGAGGCTGCCTGTCGGATTCCAGGAGGTGGTGGCCGAAGGAGGTATGCTTTGTGGGGAGTTTCCGACTGCCCTCCCTTTTGTCCACCGAGGTGGCTCCGTAGATGTGAGGTTGCTATCCCGGATTACTGGTTTTCTGGCTTGAAGGGTAGGGTATGGCACGGGTTTCATGCTGCATCTGCACTACCAGCTGCACTGAGGTTGTCCTCTTGGGTACGGAAGGGGAGATTTGCGGTCCTTACGCCCTGGGAGCTGCCCCTCCACGCCCCCCCCCCTTTTCTTTCTTAAGAAGAGAGTCCTAACCATGGGGTCCTAAGTCCATGTACCTTCTCCTCCTGGGCCCCTTCCTATAGCAGCACCCTCGTTACCGGACCATTCTTCGGACCTTTCCACAGCCCCTGTATCTTCTGCGAGTGACATTTTGTTGCACACTCCAGATGCAGAGGACAGCTTGACTCCTCTGACACCTCTGACCTCTGCATATTTTTGACTACGCTTCTGGCCTCTCCCCATGTGGTGCAACGGTTTTCAGATCGCATGCCCACCTCAAAACGGACCATCTCTGGTCCTGTATCTAAACTACCACAACCTTCTTCTGATGACACTATTTCGACTGCCTCCCATTGTACTCAGAAAAGACCAACACTACAATCACTTCCTTTACATACTACGCATCATAGAACACAATGGACGAAATTTTTTTTTCACTGTACAACCGACATCTTCTTTAGAATATCTTTCTGATCATAGTATCAGCAAGGCGCTCTTACGCCACGTTAGTTGTAATATTCCGTTTCATGTTCTCAAGAGTGGTGCACGCATCGTCACAGTACAGAATGCTAGCCAAGCTTACGAGCGCTCTCTCCTTACAACCATAGATGCCATTCCTGTAACAACAGAAAAACATCATTCTCTCAATTCTTGCAGTGGTACTGTCATTGTACCACATACCATTGTTCAACATAATTTCCAGACGTGTGGTTGTGACATTCTGGAACAGCTTGAGCTCCAAGGCCTCCTGATCCTTAAAGTAGACACGTATGTACTGCCTGCCTGCGGGTGGAGAAGCTATCCCTGCAATGTAGCTTACTTAACTTTTGACTACCAGTTTACATTGACTATTGGTTTGCAGGACACCATTTGCAAGTCCGACAGGTGACCCCTACACCACAACAGTGTAGAAATTGTTGGCGTTTTGGCCATCCGGCAAAATACTGCAGCTCCATGGCTGAATGCCCAGTCTGTGGTGCTGATGACCATACCAATACATCTTGTGGTTTACTTCCCTCCTGCCTTAATTGTCAAGAAGCTCATCCATCTTATACTCGTCATTGCAAGGTTTACTTGAATGAATGTGATATCCATTGTCTCAAGGAGACAGAAGGCTTTACTTATGCCATGACACCTTCTCATCTAGGCCTCCAGGGAAGACTTCCCCGTATTTCTTATTCTCGTGTTACTAAGAGACCCATTGTTAAATTAGACACATGTGCAACTCTTGGGTATCCTTAATGAGGAAACGTTTCGCCACACAGTGGCTTCATCAGTCCATACAAAGGATAAACTTGAAGAACAGGAGGAGAATGAGGTAATCAGTCCCTCAGCCTTGAGTCGATGTGGTCAGTCCATCAATCTTGAATAGAATACGACATAGGAGCGGAGAAGCAGCTTAAGAGTTGCACATGCGTCTAATTTAACATGTCGGTTCTTTGAACCATTCATCTACAACTAAGAGACCCCCAACCTCTGGGGTCCCAATTCCCACGGTCTTCCCCATGGTCACACCTTCCACAGTCACTTCTGTGTCTAACTCTTTTGTAATCCTGGACTCTGAGGTCCCTACCTCATCACCTCCTACTGTTCTCCAATCTTCATCTCACATGCAAGCTTCTATGCCTACAAGACCTCGCACAACAGCTCCTTCCCTTCACCTCTCTACTTCTTCAAAGTCCAACAATTCCCCAGAGGGTAAATATTTCATTTCCGTCTCAGTACCTAGATCTTTGCCTTTTACTCGTTCTGTTGCGAGTCTGGAGGTCCATCCTCCCCCTTGTACACAACCTTCCTCTCCTGTCCCATCCCAAGTTTTTTCCTCTCCTCTCCCCTCCGAAGCTCCTCATGTTACCTCTAACCTCTCATGTTCCCCTACATTGGTTAATTCTGTCATCACCCTGATCTTTACTCACCCTCCTTCTTCCATCTCCAATATCATCTCACATACAACGTCCTTGTCCTATGAAACAACTGAAGCTACATTGCGGAGACTAAACCAATGATGGACACCGATTCACCTCCTGCCACTTCACTCTTCTCCATCTGCACAACTTCTTTCTTCAGTGTTCGAACACTTTGCCACTTGTTCGTTTTCCACTGCCTCCACATGTGGACTCTTCTAACCCTTCTAGTCCGTAGATAACTCTACCCTAAAATTTATTGTATCTTTCTACTCGCTTATTTACTCATGGCTTATTTACAGCGGAATATCAGAGGCCTCAGAAGTAACCGGGGTGAGCTTCAGGTGTTGCTCTCCCAGTTATCCCCTGTTTGTGTTTGTTTACAATAACCCAAATTAAGCTCCGCTGTTATCCGTTCCACCTCAGGCTATGTTTTATTATAGTCATTGGATCCTTTTCCTGATGGAACCTTTAATGAAAGTGCACTTCTTATACATTCCAGTATTCCATACCATCAACTCTTTCGTCATACTTCGTTGCATTACACTGCAGCTGGCACCCACTTGAATAAGTGGTATACCATCTGTTCTTTGTATCTCTCTCCCTCTCGGGCATTATCTATCCCAGATGTTGCATTTCTGGTTTCTTCCTTACCGCCACCCCTTCTGTTGGCGGTTTTAATGCTCACCATTTCCTCTGGTAAGTAGGGGGGGGGGTGCTCACTGTGACTCGCTGCATTCAGTTGGATGCTTTTCTCACTTCTTTCCTCCTTCTATGTTTTAAATACAGGTACTCCCACCCATTTTGATCTTTGTACTCATTCTCTCTCTTGCATCGACCTCTCGGTTTGCTCTTCCTCAGCTGCACTAGACTTTACCTGGTCTGTCGTCCAAGACTCTCGTGACAATGATAATTTTTCAATCAACTTTTTCATTCGTATTCACCTCCTCCTCGCAGCCCACGCTGGCAATTTGACCGAGCGAACTGGGACCTTTAATCGTGTCAAACTGCTTTCAGTGAGGATCCTTCTTTGTCCTCTATTGATGAGCTGTTACACCTCTTCTCGACCTCAGTTTTAACCCCAGCTTCACATTTTATACCCCAAACCTCGGGCAGGCATTCTCAAAGGTGCGTGCCTTGGTGGTCTCCTGCTTGTGCTCGGGCAGTACGTTTGAAACGTGCTCAGTGGGGCAGATATCGGTACAAAAGAACCACAGAGCGACTCCCGCACTTGCTGGCGGGATTGTGTTTATACCGTCACTTCGGCTTCCTCTATGAGTGCAGCCTGGAAAAAAGTACAGAAACCAAGTGGCAAATACTCTCCCGACCCGGCTCCTGTTCTTCGGGTTTCCGGTGTCGCTATAGCAAACCCTCTTGATGTTGCCACCGAAATGTCTATATCTCTCAAGGGCTCCATCTGTAATAATAATAATATATCTTTATTTACTACAAGTACATGTACAAGGTATACAGGTCTAGCTGACATCAATGACATACTACTATATAGAAAGCCGCTTGTTATGCAGAGCATTTTGGGCAAATTAGGTCAGTTTTGTCCCAGGATGCGACCCACACCAGTCGACTAACACCCAGGTACCCATTTTACTGATGGGGAACATAGACAACCGGTGTAAGGAAACACCTCCGATGTTTCCACCCTTTTACCGTGTCTTTCCTCCAAGTCTGCCAGAGAGTTTGAGCCCTTAGAATTTTCTTCTATCAGAGAAGAGTCTTATAATGTGCCTTTTACACTTCTGGAATTGGAGACAGCACTCTCCGGTTGCCGACCATCAGCAGCTGGGCCTGACGGCATTTACATCAGTCAGCCCTTGCAGTCCTCTTAGGACTCTTTAATCTTATTTGGTCAAAAGCAGTTCTTCCCCAGTTGTGGAAATCTGCCACTGTTCTCCTTTTCTGTAAACCGGGTACTACGGGACATGATGCCTCCCACTATCGTCCTGTTCCTCTTACCAGTACAGCTTGCAAGGTGATGGAATATGTTCGGGTTAATAATATGCTTTCCCCGGACTCTGTCCAAGCTGAAGGTGTCCCCTTGGTATAAAGATCTGGTATCTATTCTTCCATCTAATATTTAGTTATCACTCTATGTTGATAACTTTGTGCAGGCGCTACCACCTCATTGCAGTTTCTCTCCAGCATGTGGTCAACCTGTTTCCATTTGGGCCACTACTCATGGGTTTAAGTTTTCTCGTACTAAAGCACACCAAATTAATTTCACTAGACGTTCTATCGTCCCTAATAATCCATTGTACCTATATGGCTCACGTATCCCAGAACGTTATACTGAGAGGTTTCTCGGCCTTCTGTTTGACCGTAGGTTATCCTGGAAACCTCACATTACCTTTCTGAAGACAATTTGTTATAGCCGGCTGAACCTCCTTAAAACCCTCACTCATTTTTCATGGGGGGGGGCTGATCGTAGAACTCTCCGACTACATTCAGCCCTAATTTTATCGAAACTCGATTATGAAAGCTAAGGCACATGTGCAACATCTGGATATCTTTATTGTAGACGTTTCGCCATCCAGTGGCCTTATCAATACAGATTCTAGGACATAATTAGAAGGCAGTCCCTCAGCCTTGGAGTTAGTGTTCACAGCATCGTGGTGGTGGAGATTCTGGAGCAAAGGCAAGGAGACTGGCGGTTATATAGGCGCCAGTGGATAGGGACGTGTAGCAGACGAGGGCATAGTCACTGGTAGGCGGGATTCCCCAGTGGAAGTAGGTCCTTCCCAAAGGGATGGGTTAGTTGAAGCAGCCGTGAAGAAGGTCTTGTAGATGTCCTCTGAACCAAGATTCCATGATGTTGCAGTGTTTGACAAGTTGTGCAAGAAAGGTATAAAATACCGACTAACCCATCCTTTTGGATAGGACCTACTTCCACTGGGAAATCCCTTCTACCAGTGACTATGCCCTCGTCTGCTACACGTCCCTATCCACTGACGCCTATATAACCGCCAGTCTCCTTGCCTTTGCTCCAGAATCTCCACCACCACGATGCTGTGAACACTAACTCCAAGGCTGAGGGACTGCCTTCTAATTATGTCCAAGAATCTGTATTGATAAAGCCACTGGATGGCGAAACGTCTACAATAAAGATATCCAGATGTTGCACATGTGTCTTAACTTTCATATTGTCGGTATTTTATACCTTTCTTGCTAAATTCGATTATGGCGACCAGATATATTCAGCGGCCTCTCCTGCAATTCTTTCTAGCCTTGATCCCATCCATCACCAGGGATTACGTTTATGCCTCGGTACTATTCGTTCTTCACCTGTTGAGAGCCTCTATGCAGAGGCGAATATTCATCCTTGACCGATCGCCGTGATGCTCATTGCCTTCACTATTATACTCACTCATGACCTCCGCAATCCTTCCATATATAGAATAGTAACAGATGTTAGTTGAAGTTCTTTATTTGTTAGTCTCCTCTGTTTACTCCGTCCCTTTTCTCTTCGTCTACATTCGCTCCTGTCTTCTCTTCAGTTGTCAGCTTTCTATGTTCATGTGGCATCTAACTTTTCCCTTCCCCTTTAGGAAGTTCCGATGGGTCGTGTCTGTTCTTTCCCACTGCCATACACCAGCCCAACTGCACTTCCGATCTCATTCTCGTGCCATCGCAGTGTACACCGATGGTTTTAAGTCTTCTGACGGCATCGGATTCAACAGCAGTTTCCAGACAGCGTCGTGCGAGGGCATTTATTATCCTCTGCTAACATTTTTACGGGTAAATTGTATGCCATCCTCGTAGCACTTATCCGTATTGCATCCATGCCTGCGTCACTATCTGTGGTAGTTTCAGATTGCCTTAGTGTTTTACAGTTAGTTTAATATCTTTATTATGCACTCCATACCCATTCTGTGGGCGGTAGTCAAAAGATTACAGAGTACATAATGGGCCCAGGGACTGGGCCCCAAAGTTTTTATAGCTGAACAAGATACAGAGGTAATGAATCATGCAAGTGCTTTACAGTCTATAAGGAAAGTTGATTCACCTCATCCCCTGGTTCTTCGTATCCAACTTTGGTTATGCCGTATCTCTAGCAAGAACAAAGATATTGTTTTTTGTTGGGTTTTCGGTCATGTTGATGTACAGGGCAATGAACAGGCAAACACTACTGCGCGGTTAGCAGTATATGATCTCCCAGTTTAATATAGAGGTGTTCCATTCACAGATTATTTTCCTGTAATTGCTACCCACCTTCACAACCGTTGGTATCAACATTGGTCTGATCTGCTACATAATAAATTACATTTTGTTAAACCAAGTATAGGTTTCTTGGCCGTCATCTTGTCATCGATGCCGTGGTTGGGAGACTACTCTCTCCCGTCTTCGCATCGGACACACTTATCTTACTCACGGGTATCTCATGGAGAGGCGCCCTGTTCCACTCTGTGAGACTTGTCAGGTTTCATTTTATGTTAGCCATATTCTGTCGGACTGTCCACTCTATCAATGAGCACGCAGAATTTACCTCCGACGTCGTCGTCACCACTCTAATGCCTTTACTTTATCTTCCCTCCTTGCTGACAGCTCCACCTTTGACTCAGAATTTCTGACTTTTTGACATCAACTGATTTACTACAGAAACTTTGATGCTGTCTCTAGCATTCCTCACAGCCTTTTCCACGTTTTCTACCTTCTACCCCTGCACTTTTTCCCTGCCCCGCTGCGCTGTATGACTAACAATAATACCTCTCCCTCTTGATATCCAATACCCCTGTATTCTTCCCTGCCCCACTGTGCTGTGCGATCCCTGTAGGTTTAGCGCTTCATTTTATGGTATTATCTAGGGAGGTGGCAACAAGAGCAGATGCAGCCCCGCCAGTAGACTCCTGCTTACATCCATCAGTATACATAACTTGTGATAAATTATTACTAACAGTTAAGCGAGAAATTTCTCCCTGAACAGTTGCTTTTACAAGTGATTTAAGGAAGGTATTACTGGTGTTGAGCTTCTGGGGAGGAACTTGCAGGTATGTGATGTTAAATGAACACATCTTCCATGGTAAGCTGAAATGTTCTTGTTGTCTGCAGTGATACAGTTCACGCAGATTATGTTTTTACAACCCATTTAGATTAAGAGTATTTACTTCTAGATATTTAGTAAGATTTGTAATGACAGCGTTGTGTTCATAGCATGCTAATACCAAGTACATTGTTAATATCAATAATCCCATCGCTCATTTCCGCCTTCCCGTTATTTCTATCATCATGGAACAACATAAACCCTTGAATGTGGAACTCGGCAATTACGTTTCGACTTTTGAAATTAAGTTATATCTCGGTTATTGCAACATCAGTTTTTCCCGCACATGATACCAAACGTAATTCCTTCATCTTATGTCTAGCACTTCGACTATTTGTATAAAATTCATTAAGCTGATTTTTTTTTGTCTGTGCCTTTCCTTCTACTCATCTCTGCATGTCCACATTTTCTGTTATTCCCATGATATAACAATCTTGATAATTTATACCGTCCCACAATTCATTTTTTCCAGACAAAAAAAAAATCTCTAATTATTTCTAGTTTAAAGTCCTAACAGCTCCATCCACCGAGCTTGCTACAGCCGACACACTGACCTTCAGTAAACGATTCCCCCCATCCCTCGCATACATGTCATTTCTGCCATAAAAATGGTCCCAGATATCTGAGTGGAACTACAATGTCCTTGCAGTGTTTGTCTAGTCAGCAATTAACTCAAATTGCCATGGACAATCATTCTTTTCCACCATTCTTTATCTATCAATCCTCGACAAGAACATTCTTATCTTCAGTGGTGAAGGTAAGAATGTTTCTATCCATTGCAACAGTGGTCATCCTGCTTTCATCCGGGTTTACAGCAAAATTGTTACTGGACTGTAACTCTCTCTCCTTCCTTTTAAGTTTCATCTTCGTTCCTTTCCCTTCGACCAGTGTCCAACTTTGTAGTTCTGAGGAGCCATCACAGCACAACTGCTACAAATCCTCTTGTTTCCCTTAGTCTCCGTATTTCTCTACTAGCTTCTTCCAACTTTACAACTGCTCCAAACAATACGTAGTTGGTTCCTTTTACAGAAACCTCACTAGACACGTCCTTGCAACCCCCCCAACACACACACACACACACACACACACACACACACACAATATGATGCTGTTCTCGGTCTTCTGAGCTGGAATATGTTATGAGCAGAATTTATTTGTTCTGTGTAATGAGAAAACTTGTGATGTAGGTTGAGGAAGCTATTGTTAGCTCACTGTTATCACTGATTAGGACACTGCCGAGTGCTGTGCTTGCTGTATCCTCCCTGATCTATGCTTGATGTATCTTCCAAGCTATGCTTTTTGTATCCTCCCTGAGCTGTTCTTGCTGTATCCTCCCTGAGCTGTGCTTGCTGTATCCTCCCTGGAGAACAAAAGCTAGTGGGTCGGCTTCAATACAATGGTTATTACGGCTTTCTATACCGTTAACGGTTGTTGTGGTTTAGGATACTATTAATGGTCATTGATGCTTCATATACTGTTAACGGTCATTGTAGTTTCGTATACAGTTAACTAGTTAAATGGATATCACATACGAAATGTTAAATATACTATATTTTGAAACTAGTAATAAGGAATTAACATAAAAGGACTACAATGAGCAATACATTATATATATATATATATATATATATATATATATATATATATATATATATATGTTGATGAAGATAGGGAAGCTGTGATTTCGTGTATAGGGCAAGGAGGAATAACATCTTGTAGGAGTGAGGAAGAGTCAGTTGTGAGTGTGGGGGAAGTTCGTGAGGCAGTAGGTAAAATGAAAGGGGGTAAGGCAGCCGGGATTGATGGGATAAAGATAGAAATGTTAAAAGCAGGTGGGGATATAGTTTTGGAGTGGTTGGTGCAATTATTTAATAAATGTATGGAAGAGGGTAAGGTACCTAGGGATTGGCAGAGAGCATGCATAGTTCCTTTGTATAAAGGCAAAGGGGATAAAAGAGAGTGCAAAAATTATAGGGGGATAAGTCTGTTGAGTGTACCTGGTAAAGTGTATGGTAGAGTTATAATTGAAAGAATTAAGAGTAAGACGGAGAATAGGATAGCAGATGAACAAGGAGGCTTTAGGAAAGGTAGGGGGTGTGTGGACCAGGTGTTTACAGTGAAACATATAAGTGAACAGTATTTAGATAAGGCTAAAGAGGTCTTTGTGGCATTTATGGATTTGGAAAAGGCGTATGACAGGGTGGATAGGGGGGCAATGTGGCAGATGTTGCAAGTGTATGGTGTAGGAGGTAGGTTACTGAAAGCAGTGAAGAGTTTTTACGAGGATAGTGAGGCTCAAGTTAGAGTATGTAGGAAAGAGGGGAATTTTTTCCCAGTAAAAGTAGGCCTTAGACAAGGATGTGTGATGTCACCGTGGTTGTTTAATATATTTATAGATGGGGTTGTAAGAGAAGTAAATGCGAGGGTCTTGGCAAGAGGCGTGGAGTTAAAAGATAAAGAATCACACACAAAGTGGGAGTTGTCACAGCTGCTCTTTGCTGATGACACTGTGCTCTTGGGAGATTCTGAAGAGAAGTTGCAGAGATTGGTGGATGAATTTGGTAGGGTGTGCAAAAGAAGAAAATTAAAGGTGAATACAGGAAAGAGTAAGGTTATGAGGATAACAAAAAGATTAGGTGATGAAAGATTGAATATCAGATTGGAGGGAGAGAGTATGGAGGAGGTGAACGTATTCAGATATTTGGGAGTGGACGTGTCAGCGGATGGGTCTATGAAAGATGAGGTGAATCATAGAATTGATGAGGGAAAAAGAGTGAGTGGTGCACTTAGGAGTCTGTGGAGACAAAGAACTTTGTCCTTGGAGGCAAAGAGGGGAATGTATGAGAGTATAGTTTTACCAACGCTCTTATATGGGTGTGAAGCGTGGGTGATGAATGTTGCAGCGAGGAGAAGGCTGGAGGCAGTGGAGATGTCATGTCTGAGGGCAATGTGTGGTGTGAATATAATGCAGAGAATTCGTAGTTTGGAAGTTAGGAGGAGGTGCGGGATTACCAAAACTGTTGTCCAGAGGGCTGAGGAAGGGTTGTTGAGGTGGTTCGGACATGTAGAGAGAATGGAGCGAAACAGAATGACTTCAAGAGTGTATCAGTCTGTAGTGGAAGGAAGGCGGGGTAGGGGTCGGCCTAGGAAGGGTTGGAGGGAGGGGGTAAAGGAGGTTTTGTGTGCGAGGGGCTTGGACTTCCAGCAGGCATGCGTGAGCGTGTTTGATAGGAGTGAATGGAGACAAATGGTTTTTTAATACTTGACGTGCTGTTGGAGTGTGAGCAAAGTAACATTTATGAAGGGATTCAGGGAAACCGGCAGGCCGGACTTGAGTCCTGGAGATGGGAAGTACAGTGCCTGCACTCTGAAGGAGGGGTGTTAATGTTGCAGTTTAAAAACTGTAGTGTAAAGCACCCTTCTGGCAAGACAGTGATGGAGTGAATGATGGTGAAAGTTTTTCTTTTTCGGGCCACCCTGCCTTGGTGGGAATCGGCCGGTGTGATAATAAAAAAAAAAATATATGTCGTGCCTAATATGTAAAACTGGTCAATTAGCAAGAAATCATTTAAAATTAAATCCTTTCTAAAATTTTCTCTTATACGTTTAAAGATATATTTTTCACTAATGTTAATGTAAAAACTTATAATTTTGCGCCAAAAGAACCTTAGAAAACTTACCTAACCTTATTATAACAAGCGCAATTTATTTTAGCCTAATCCAATATATTTTAGATACGTATACAGTTCAGTACTAAACTAACACAATGAAATATATTTTTTTCGTTAGGTTCAGAATGATTGTTGCGAAATTATTGCATACACAAATTTTCGCTTGCATTATTCGGCAAGAGCGTTGCTATTTAGGCCAAAATCGCAAGTTATACCTATTCGGCATGACATATGTATATTATATATAACGTTAAAATATCAACTAGACTTACGTAGCCCTGGAGGGATCTCAGGGCAGAGAGGCAGAGCTCTTAGCTGCTCTTCGGTGAGAGGAGCTCTGGAGGTCGCCTTGGAGGTTCCCTGGAGGTGCTGAGGTACTGGCGAGGTCAAGGTAGTGAGCCCGTCATCTGTAACATCGTAATCGTCATCCTCTCGCATGTATAAAGGTTCGAATTCTCTTTCAGCTTCACTAAACTCTGTTCCTAGTAAATCGGATAGCTTTGCATTGGCGTTCAATTCCTCGCTTTCCATTTCATTTTCAGATATTCTTTTGTTTATTTTAGAGTTATGACTGAATTGTGGGTCAGTGCGTGTACGTTTATTGGTGTTAGTACTTGAGGTGCTGTGACTGGTCGTGTGCACAAGTGGCAGCCGGTGGTGTTCAGTGCTCGGCAAGGTGTTCTGATGTTCTTGCAATATAGTATCACAATCAAGAGTGTCGCACTGGACTTTGCTCAAAAATCGTCTTCTCACTGTTTCACCGCTGACTTTCTGTTTGCCACTGTGTTGTTGATGGGTTTGTCTCACATCGTTCCTCCTGTCGCCGCCTTCAGCGCCCCCTACAGTCTTTGTGTTACCTCTGACTACCTCACTATTCACTCTTGTGCCTTTCTTTCTGTCTGTTGCAGTGGGCTCTGCACTGCCTTCACTCGCTCTCCCATTCTCCTCAGTGGTCTCTTTACTTTGGTCCCTAGCAGTGGTATGGGGCCCTGCTTGTCTACCTGGCGGAACGAATGTCTTCAGTTTCGAATGATTTGATGTTGATATTGAGTGTGTGGAGTGATTTGTGATAACATGTGAGTGGTATGCTGTGTGTGCAGCGATGTGAGTGGTGATTAGGGCTCTGTGGGTAGTGTGGACGGTGGCATGACTTCGAGGGAGGAGTGGTAGGGTGTTTGTGGTTTGGGTGTGTGGGGGCCTGCGATCACTGTAAACATGGTTGTTGATGGGATTGGATGTGTTGTGGTGGGAGTGGGTGACGAGGAGGGAGTTCCTGACGATGATAGCAGCCAGCTGGCTGGCACGTCTTCGGTTGGCAGCCAGCGCCGTGTTCACCTGCAGGAGGAAAGGTTAGATAAGTTAAGATTTGCCAGGAAACAAGATAAATGTTTCCTGACGAGGCCCATAGTCATATGATGACCTGCCACTGGAGTTTTTGGTCATTTGACAGAGGCCTTCCACTGGCTTACCGGTCCACGCTTTTAAAAAATAAGATTATAGCTATAAATAAGAGGGAAAGAACCACCTAAGTTGACCAGACAGCAGGGGAAAAAGCCCGGCTTTAGACCGGGCTGCCAAGGTAAACGAACCCTGCAAACCGGCTTCAGGAATTCGATCAAAGGTGTAGGAATACTGTCCTTCCAGTATTTCTGTTGTACATGGTCGAATTAATCTCGCCCTTCCAACAGATCAACGATTACATTACAGTGGCTGGAACATTTTACCAGCCTACAAATTTAAAATGAAATCAGGGCGTCTTTTCGATCTGTCATTACAGTTATGGTACACAGTAGTAACAAGATGGGGAATTAGAGACATGAACAACACCTGGGTATCGTGATTTGATCTACGGAGAGACACTTCGTACATTATTTCTGTATTGTAAAAAAAGTCACTGGTTGGTGAAACATCTTCAAATAAAGGTGTTGCACACGTCTCATAATTCCTTGTTTCGATCTATGCTGGACCATTATCAAGTCCAAGACGACCCGGGAAGGTCGTCCAGTTTTCATTTCTAATCTGTGGATAAGTCGTAATTTCAACATGTTTTAAACCGAGAAAGAACAGGATGTAAATTTACGTCGTTTACCAGACATTAAAATCCTAAGATTTCTGATAAATGGTGTAAATGTCTCGGTAAATATTTAAACAGAGATGGTCTTGCCTCGACTGAAGGGGCGTTGCGTATCAGCAGAGGCTCGATCTTGAACTGACTGAACTGACTGCGCCAAGGTCTGTGTGGTGACCTGCCTACACGCCCACCGCCGCCACCACCACCGGTGCTGCTGCTGCTAATGCTGCTGCTGCTGCCCCCGCCGCCCATGGTGCCCACGCCCACACCTGCACGCCCAGTCTCCCCCAGCTGCGCCATCATGGTATGCTGTACCACTGCCATCTGTAAAACACCACATCTGTCAGGGATACACCTGTAAACGTCACACCTGTCAGGGATACATCTATATGCGCCATACCTGTCAGGGAAACACCTGAGTGACAGGTATGCTCAAGTAATAAACCATAGTGGAAATATAAACACACATGCAGTATAATGTGATCCTTTATTGACAACGTTTCGCCCACACAGTGGGCTTTTTCAAGTCACAAACAGATCTACCTGGGTTGTTAGGTAAGACACATATGCAACAGTTAGACAACTTTATTCCGAAACGTTTCGCCTACACAGTAGGCTTCTTCAGTCGAATACAGTCGAACAACCTGTCGGTATTGTATACCATTTTGATGTTCATCTTGTCAGACACTGCAACACGTGGCATCTTGGTACAGAAAACACCTTGGACAAGCTTTTCAAGTGAGAAGTGTTTGATCTGAGAGGGACATGACCTCTCAGTGGCCTCTCACTACTACTACTACTACTACTACTACTACTACTACTACTACCCTGCACCTCTCCTTCCGACAGTATTTAAGATACCTAACTGTTGCATATGTGTCTTACCTAACAACAGTATTTAAGTCTCCGCACTGTCGCTTGATCTTCAGATAGTTCCTGACTATGGAACTGAACTTCTCCAGGCCGAGGGACTGACAACCTCAAATTCTACGACTTTAAGGGTGATGGACTGATTACATCGTCTTCACATCTCTACTGTTCCTGCCTACTTTCTGTATTCGACTGAAGAAGCCTACTGTGTAGGCGAAACGTTTCGGAATAAAGTTGTCTAACTGTTGCATATGTGTCTTACCTAACAACCTTTCGGTATTGTATACCATTTTGATGTTCAGATCTACCTGGGGTGGAAGGTACGCGAGTATTTATAGTCAGGTTCAGAATGTTGAGGTCAGGTGGAGAATGCTGCATCTCATGATGTACCGAGTGGGATTATAGAGTCTAAAATCTTGGGTAGCTTGGAAGGGAGATTGGATAAGTTTGTGAGCAGACCTTCTACAGTGTTCTTCCATTCCTATGCTCTTATGTGGGATAGCGATGAAGAAGTTTCTTGGCAAGTGGTTCAGCTATGTTATAGAAGCCATTGTTCTGGTTGAAGTTGTCGGATATAGAGATAAGCGATGATTCCAGGATTCTTCGGTATTGAGTGTTGTCTTCTGTGGCGATAAGTCTTGAGTTTCTGTAGTTTATTAAATGGTTGTGTGAATTACGGTGTTGTACACAGGCATTCCTTGTATCGTCAGTCCTGCTTGCGCATTGGTGTTCTGAAATACGTGTTTGGAGGTCCCTTGATGTTTCGCCCACGTATAATTTGCTGCAGTCATTACAAGGGATTATGTATACTCCTGCAGAGGATGTATACATAAACCATAGTCTTGGTGAAGGGATCTTGATACATCACATTCCTTGGATCAAACCTGATTACCTTTCATTCTTCATGCGTTTTATGATCCTTACCGGTTAAGCGCTTAAAATACCTGTCAGTGAGTGCTGGAAATTGTCTGTGAGGGCTGGAAGCTGTCAGTCAGTGACGGACACTGTCAGTCAGTGATGGAGCCTGTCAGTGATGTACGCTCAGTCAGTGATGGACACTCAGTGATGGACACTCAGTGATGGACGCTGTCAGTGATGGAGCCTGTCAGTCAGTGATGGACGCTGTCATTCAGTGATGGACACTCGGTGATGGACGCTGTCAGTCAGTGATGGACACTAAGTGAGAAACGTTCTGAAGTCAGATAAAAGGACACATGTGCAGCTAATGTGCGAGACATATTATTGTGGTAACGCTTCGCCGTCATGGCTTGACAAAGCTCCTGGTGAGCGAAACGTTGCCACAGTAAAATGTCACATTAGTTGCACTTGTCCTTTTACCCAACATATTGTGGGTGGTTCTACCATTATTACCTTCTCTAGCAGACATTGTTCAGTGTGTACTGAGAGATGTACACTTCTGTGTATATAACCGAGAAGTGTATATACACCTCTCGGTTAAATACCACAAGAAACAAGCACTTGTACACCCCGAGACACTCCTGTGTTCGGACAAGATATACACCTCTCAGTGTGTATACAATCAGATATACATGTGTATACAATCAGATATACACCTCGATGCATATACACTGTGATATATAAATATCTAAGCATAAATATCCAGTGTTGTAATCTGAAGTGTTGCTACACTTGGTATGTGACCTACACTGACCTTCTTGGGTTATCCAGTGTTCTTCGTTCTTTAACGTTCTTTAATTGTTCTTGTTATTGCTGATTATTTTTCGTTTTCTTATATTTTTTCTGATTTTTCTTGAGGAGACTCACCTGAGAGAGGGTGAAGAGGACGAAGAGTGAGACCACCACCAGGAGAGCCAGCAGCAGCAGTGACCTGACTGGTCTGAACCGCACCGTCTGTGTCACCTGTAGGAGGAAGGAACACAGGCTCTTAGTCGCTTCTCTTAGTGCTACTGACCTGTGGATGCTATTGACGTGTTAGTGTTACTGACCTGTTATCGATACTGACCTGTTAGCGTTACTGATCTGTTAGTGCTAGTGACCTGTGGGTGCTATAAACCTGTTGGTGATAATGATCTGTGGGTACTGTTGACCTCTTAGTGTTCCTGACCTGTTAGCGCTACTGGCTTGTTACTGATACTGACCTGTGCGTGATACTGACCTGTGGATGCTACCGGCTTGTTAGTGATACTGACCTGTGAGTGCTACTGATCTGTGGGTGCTACTAGCTTATTAGTGATACTGGCTTGCTAGTGTTATTCACTTGTTAGTGCTAATGGGTTGTTAGACCTACTGAGTTGTTAGTGATACTGAATTGTGCTACTCGTTAGTTTTATGTTAGTGCTACTCGTCATTGCTACTGGGTTATTACTACTGAGTTGTGCCACTGTGTTGTTAGTGCCGTTGTGTTAGTGCTACTGGGTTGTTAGTACTGTGTTGTGCTACTGTGTTAGTGCTACTGTGTTGTTAGTGCTACTGAGTTGTTGGTGCTATTGGGTGAGTGCTACTGGGTTGTTGGTGCTACTGGGTTGTTAGTGCTACTGTATTGTTAGTGCTACTGTTGTTAGTGCTACTGGGTTGTTAGTGCTACTGGGTTGTTGGTGCTACAGGGTTAGTGCTACTGGGTTGTTGGTGCTACAGGGTTAGTGCTACTGGGTTGTTAGTGCTACAGGGTTAGTGCTACTGGGTTGTTAGTGCTACGCTGTTAGTGCTACTGTGTTGTTGGTGCCACTGTGTTAGTGCTACTGTTAGTGCCACTGTTAGTGTTACTGTTAGTGCTACTGTGTTATTGCCACTGTTAGTGCTGTGTTAGTGCCACTGTTAGTGCTACTGTGTTGTTAGTGCTACTGGGTTGTTGGTGCTACTGGGTTGTTGGTGCTACTGGGTTGTTAGTGCTACTGTATTGTTAGTGCTACTGTATTGTTAGCGCTACTGTTGTTAGTGCTACTGGGTTGTTGGTGCAACAGGGTTAGTGCTACTGGGTTGTTAGTGCTATAGGGTTAGTGCTACGCTGTTAGTGCTACTGTGTTAGTGCTACTGTGTTGTTAGTGCCACTGTGTTAGTGCTACTGGGTTGTTAGCGCCACTGTGTTAGTGCCACTGTTAGTGCTACTCTGTTATTGCAACTGTTAGTGCTGTGTTAGTGCTACTGTGTTAGTGCTATTAGTGCTGTGTTAATGCCACTGTGTTAGTGCTACTGTGTTAGTGCTGTGTTACTGCCACTGTGTGCTACTGTGTTAGTGCTACTGGGTTGTTAGTGCTATTCGGTTGTTCGTGCTACTGGGTTGTTAGTGCTATTCGGTTGTTCGTGCTACTGGGTTGTTAGTGCTACTGGGTTGTTAGTGCTACTGGGTTGCTAGTGCTACTGGGTTGTTAGTGCTACTGGGTTGTTAGTGCTACTGGGTTGCTAGTGCTACTGGGTTAGTGCTACTGGGTTGTTAGTGCTACTGGGTTGTTAGTGCTACTGGGTTGCTAGTACTACTGGGTTGCTAGTGCTACTGGGTTGCTAGTGCTACTGGGTTGTTAGTGCTACTGGGTTGTTAGTGCTACTGGGTTGCTAGTGCTACTGGGTTGTTAGTGCTACTGGGTTTCTAGTGCTACTGGGTTAGTGCTACTGGGTTGCTAGTGTTACTGGGTTAGTGCTACTGGGTTTAGTGCTATTGGGTTGTTAGTGCTACTGGGTTGCTAGTGCTACTGGGTTGCTAGTGCTACTGGGTTAGTGCTACTGGGTTGCTAGTGCTACTAGGTTGTTAGTGCTACTGGGTTAGTGCTACTGGGTTAGTGCTACTGGGTTGTTAGTGCTATTGGGTTGTTAGTGCTACTGGCTTAGTGCTACTGGGTTGCTAGTGCTACTAGGTTGTTAGTGCTACTGGGTTAGTGCTACTGGGTTAGTGCTACTGGGTTGCTAGTGCTACTAGGTTGTTAGTGCTACTGGGTTAGTGCTACTGGGTTAGTGCTACTGGGTTAGTGCTACTGGGTTGTTAGTGCTATTGGGTTGTTAGTGCTATTCGGTTCGTGCTACTGGGTTGTTAGTGCTACTGGGTTGTTAGTGCTACTGGGTTGCTAGTGTTACTGGGTTGTTAGTGCTACTGGGTTGTTAGTGCTACTGGGTTAGTGCTACTGGGTTGTTAGTGCTACTGGGTTGTTAGTGCTACTGGGTTGCTAGTACTACTGGGTTGCTAGTGCTACTGGGTTGCTAGTGCTACTAGGTTGTTAGTGCTACTGGGTTGTTAGTGCTACTGGGTTGTTAGTGCTACTGGGTTGTTAGTGCTACTGGGTTGCTAGTGCTACTGGGTTGTTAGTGCTACTGGGTTTCTAGTGCTACTGGGTTAGTGCTACTGGGTTGCAAGTGCTACTAGGTTGTTAGTGCTACTGGGTTGTTAGTGCTACTGGGTTGCTAGTGCTACTGAGTTGTTAGTGCTACTGGGTTGCTAGTGCTACTGGGTTGTTAGTGCTACTGGGTTGCTAGTGCTACTGGGTTGCTAGTGCTACTGGGTTGTTAGTACTACTGGGTTGTTAGTGCTACTGGGTTGCTAGTGCTACTGGGTTGCTAGTGCTACTGGGTTGTTAGTGCTACTGGGTTGCTAGTGCTACTGGGTTAGTGCTACTGGGTTGTTAGTGCTACTGGGTTGTTAGTGCTACCGGGTTGCTAGTGTTACTGGGTTAGTGCTACTGGGTTTAGTGCTATTGGGTTGTTAGTGCTACTGGGTTGCTAGTGCTACTGGGTTGCTAGTGCTACTGGGTTAGTGCTACTGGGTTGCTAGTGCTACTGGGTTGTTAGTGCTACTGAGTTGTTAGTGCTACTGGGTTGCTAGTGCTACTGGGTTGTTAGTGCTACTGGGTTGTTAGTGCTACTGGGTTGCTAGTGCTACTGAGTTGTTAGTGCTACTGGGTTGCTAGTGCTACTGGGTTGTTAGTGCTACTGGGTTGCTAGTGCTACTGGGTTGCTAGTGCTACTGGGTTGTTAGTACTATTGGGTTGTTAGTGCTACTGGGTTGCTAGTGCTACTGGGTTGCTAGTGCTACTGGGTTGTTAGTGCTACTGGGATGCTAGTGCTATGTTAGTGCTACTGGGTTGTTAGTGCTACTGGATTGTTAGTGCTACTGGGTTGCTAGTGTTACTGGGTTAGTGCTACTGGGTTTAGTGCTATTGGGTTGTTAGTGCTACTGGGTTGCTAGTGCTACTGGGTTGCTAGTGCTACTGGGTTAGTGCTACTGGGTTGCTAGTGCTACTGGGTTGTTAGTGCTGCTGAGTTGTTAGTGCTACTGGGTTGCTAGTGCTACTGGGTTGTTAGTGCTACTGGGTTGTTAGTGCTACTGGGTTGCTAGTGCTACTGGGTTGTTAGTGCTACTGGGTTGTTAGTGCTACTGGGTTGTTAGTGCTACTGGGTTGCTAGTGCTACTCTGTTGCTAGTGCTACTGGGTTGCTAGTGCTACTGGGTTGCTAGTGCTACTGGGTTGCTAGTGCTACTGGGTTGTTAGTGCTACTGGGTTGCTAGTGTTACTGGGTTAGTGCTACTGGGTTAGTGCTATTGGGTTGTTAGTGCTACTGGGTTAGTGCTACTGGGTTGCTAGTGCTACTGGGTTGTTAGTGCTACTGGGTAGCTAGTGCTACTGGGTTAGTGCTACTGGGTTGCTAGTACTACTGGGTTAGTGCTACTGGGTTGCTAGTGCTTCTGGGTTGTTAGTGCTACTGGGTTAGTGCTACTGGGCTAGTGCTACTGGGTTGCTAGTGCTACTGGGTTGCTAGTGCTACTGGGTTAGTGCTACTGGGTTGTTAGTGCTACTGGTTTGTTAGTGCTACTGGGTTAGTGCTACTGGGTTAGTGCTACTGGGTTGCTAGTGCTACTGGGTTGCTAGTGCTACTGGGTTGTTAGTGCTACTGGGTTAGTGCTACTGGGTTGCTAGTGCTACTGGGTTGTTAGTGCTACTGGGTTGCTAGTGCTACTGGGTTGTTAGTGCTACTGGGTTAGTGCTACTGGGTTGCTAGTGCTACTGGGTTGCTAGTGCTACTGGGTTGTTGGTGCTACTGGGTTGCTAGTGCTACTGGGTTAGTGCTACTGGGTTGCTAGTGCTACTGGGTTGTTAGTGCTACTGGGTTAGTGCTAGTGGGTTGCTAGTGCTACTGGGTTGTTAGTGCTACTGGGTTAGTGCTACTGGGTTGCTAGTACTACTGGGTTGTTAGTGCTACTGGGTTAGTGCTACTGGGTTGCTAGTGCTACTGGGTTGTTAGTGCTACTGGGTTAGTGCTACTGGGTTGTTAGTGCTACTGGGTTGTTAGTGCTACTGGGTTAGTGCTACTGGGTTGCTAGTGCTACTGGGTTGTTAGTGCTACTCGGTTAGTGCTACTGGGTTAGTGCTACTGGGTTGCTAGTGCTACTGGGTTGTTAGTGCTACTGGGTTAGTGCTACTGGGTTGCTAGTGCTACTGGGTTGTTAGTGCTACTGGGTTGTTAGTGCTACTGGGTTAGTGCTACTGGGTTAGTGCTACTGGGTTGCTAGTGCTACTGGGTTGTTAGTGCTACTGGGTTAGTGCTACTGTGTTAGTGCTACTAGGTTGTTAGTGCTACTGGGTTAGTGCTACTGGGTTGCTAGTGCTACTGGGTTGTTAGTGCTACTGGGTTGCAAGTGCTACTGGGTTAGTGCTACTGGGTTAGTGCTACTGGGTTAGTGCTACTGGGTTAGTGCTACTGGGTTGTTAGTGCTACTGGGTTAGTGCTACTGGGTTAGTGCTACTGGGTTGCTAGTGCTAATGGGTTGTTAGTGCTACTGGGTTGCTAGTGCTACTGGGTTGCTAGTGCTACTGGGTTAGTGCTACTGGGTTAGTGCTACTGGGTTGTTAGTGCTACTGGGTTGCTAGTGCTACTGGGTTGTTAGTGCTACTGGGTTAGTGCTACTGGGTTGTTAGTGCTACTGGGTTAATGCTACTGGGTTGTTAGTGCTACTGGGTTAGTGCTACTGGGTTGTTAGTGCTACTGGGTTGCTAGTGCTACTGGGTTGTTAGTGCTACTGGGTTGCTAGTGCTACTGGGTTGTTAGTGCTACTGGGTTGCTAGTGCTACTGGGTTGTTAGTGCTACTGGGTTAGTGCTACTGGGTTGCTAGTGCTACTGGGTTGTTAGTGCTACTGGGTTGCTAGTGCTACTGGGTTGTTAGTGCTACTGGGTTGTTAGTGCTACTGGGTTGCTAGTGCTACTGGGTTGTTAGTGCTACTGGGTTGTTAGTGCTACTGGGTTGCTAGTGCTACTGGGTTGCTAGTGCTACTGGGTTAGTGCTACTGGGTTGTTAGTGCTACTGGGTTGTTAGTGCTACTGGGTTGTTAGTGCTACTGGGTTGCTAGTGCTACTGGGTTGTTAGTGCTACTGGGTTAGTGCTACTGGGTTGCTAGTGCTACTGGGTTGCTAGTGCTACTGGGTTGTTAGTGCTACTGGGTTGCTAGTGCTACTGGGTTGCTAGTGCTACTGGGTTGCTAGTGCTGCTGGGTTAGTGCTACTGGGTTGTTAGTGCTACTGGGTTGTTAGTGCTACTGGGTTGTTAGTGCTACTGGGTTGCTAGTGCTACTGGGTTGCTAGTGCTACTGGGTTAGTGCTACTGGGTTGCTAGTGCTACTGGGTTGCTAGTGCTACTGGGTTAGTGCTACTGGGTTGTTAGTGCTACTGGGTTGCTAGTGCTACTGGGTTGCTAGTGCTACTGGGTTAGTGCTACTGGGTTGTTAGTGCTACTGGGTTGCTAGTGCTACTGGGTTAGTGCTACTGGGTTGTTAGTGCTACTGGGTTGTTAGTGCTACTGGGTTGCTAGTGCTACTGGGTTAGTGCTACTGGGTTGTTAGTGCTATTGGGTTGTTAGTGCTACTGGGTTGTTAGTGCTATTCGGTTCGTGCTACTGGGTTGTTAGTGCTATTCGGTTGTTCGTGCTACTGGGTTGTTAGTGCTATTCGGTTGTTCGTGCTACTGGGTTGTTAGTGCTACTGGGTTGTTAGTGCTACTGGGTTGTTAGTGCTACTGGGTTGTTAGTGCTACTGGGTTGTTAGTGCTACTGGGTTGCTAGTGCTACTGGGTTAGTGCTACTGGGTTGTTAGTGCTACTGGGTTGTTAGTGCTACTGGGTTGCTAGTACTACTGGGTTGCTAGTGCTACTGGGTTGCTAGTGCTACTGGGTTGTTAGTGCTACTGGGTTGTTAGTGCTACTGGGTTGCTAGTGCTACTGGGTTGTTAGTGCTACTGGGTTGTTAGTGCTACTGGGTTGCTAGTGCTACTGGGTTGTTAGTGCTACTGGGTTTCTAGTGCTACTGGGTTAGTGCTACTGGGTTGCTAGTGCTACTAGGTTGTTAGTGCTACTGGGTTGTTAGTGCTACTGGGTTGCTAGTGCTACTGAGTTGTTAGTGCTACTGGGTTGCTAGTGCTACTGGGTTAGTGCTACTGGGTTGTTGGTGCTACTGGGTTGCTAGTGCTACTGGGTTGTTAGTACTACTGGGTTGCTAGTGTTACTGGGTTAGTGCTACTGGGTTAGTGCTATTGGGTTGTTAGTGCTACTGGGTTAGTGCTACTGGGTTGCTAGTGCTACTGGGTTGTTAGTGCTACTGGGTTGCTAGTGCTACTGGGTTAGTGCTACTGGGTTGCTAGTACTACTGGGTTAGTGCTACTGGGTTGCTAGTGCTTCTGGGTTGTTAGTGCTACTGGGTTAGTGCTACTGGGCTAGTGCTACTGGGTTGCTAGTGCTACTGGGTTAGTGCTACTGGGTTGCTAGTGCTACTGGGTTGTTAGTGCTACTGGTTTGTTAGTGCTACTGGGTTAGTGCTACTGGGGCTAGTGCTACTGGGTTGTTAGTGCTACTGGGTTAGTGCTACTGGGTTGCTAGTGCTACTGTGTTGCTAGTGCTACTGGGTTGTTAGTGCTACTGGGTTAGTGCTACTGGGTTGCTAGTGCTACTGGGTTGTTAGTGCTACTAGTGCTACGGGGTTGTTAGTGCTACTGGGTTAGTGCTACTGGGTTGCTAGTGCTACTGGGTTGCTAGTGCTACTGGGTTAGTGCTACTGGGTTGCTAGTGCTACTGGGTTGTTAGTGCTACTGGGTTGCTAGTGCTACTGGGTTGTTAGTGCTACTGGGTTAGTGCTACTGGGTTGCTAGTGCTACTGGGTTAGTGCTACTGGGTTAGTGCTACTGGGTTGCTAGTACTACTGGGTTGTTAGTGCTACTGGGTTAGTGCTACTGGGTTGCTAGTGCTACTGGGTTGTTAGTGCTACTGGGTTAGTGCTACTGGGTTGTTAGTGCTACTGGGTTGTTAGTGCTACTGGGTTAGTGCTACTGGGTTGCTAGTGCTACTGGGTTGCTAGTGCTACTGGGTTGTTAGTGCTACTGGGTTAGTGCTACTGGGTTTTTAGTGCTACTGGGTTAGTGCTACTGGGTTGTTAGTGCTACTGGGTTAGTGCTACTGGGTTGTTAGTGCAACTGGGTTGCTAGTGCTACTGGGTTGTTAGTGCTACTGGGTTGCTAGTGCTACTGGGTTGCTAGTGCTACTGGGTTGTTAGTGCTACTGGGTTGCTAGTGCTACTGGGTTGTTAGTGCTACTGGGTTAGTGCTACTGGGTTGCTAGTGCTACTGGGTTGTTAGTGCTACTGGGTTGTTAGTGCTACTGGGTTGTTAGTGCTACTGGGTTGATAGTGCTACTGGGTTGCTAGTGCTACTGGGTTGTTAGTGCTATTGGGTTGTTAGTGCTACTGGGTTGCTAGTGCTACTGGGTTGCTAGTGCTACTGGGTTAGTGCTTCTGGGTTGTTAGTGCTATTGGGTTGTTAGTGCTACTGGGTTGTTAGTGCTACTGGGTTAGTGCTACTGTTAGGCTACTGTTAGTGCTACTGGGTTGTTAGTGCTACTGGGTTGCTAGTGCTACTGTGTTGCTAGTGCTTCTGGGTTAGTGCTACTGGGTTGTTAGTGCTACTGGGTTGTTAGTGCTACTGGGTTGCTAGTGCTACTGGGTTGTTAGTGCTACTGGGTTGTTAGTGCTACTGGGTTGTTAGTGCTACTGGGTTGCTAGTGCTACTGGGTTGTTAGTGCTACTGGGTTGCTAGTGCTACTGGGTTGCTAGTGCTACTGGGTTGTTAGTGCTACTGGGTTGTTAGTGCTACTGGGTTGCTAGTGCTACTGGGTTATTAGTGCTTCTTGGTTGTTAGTGCTACTGGGTTGTTAGTGCTACTGGGTTGCTAGTGCTACTGGGTTGCTAGTGCTACTGGGTTGCTAGTGCTACTGGGTTAGTGCTACTGGGTTGCTAGTGCTACTGGGTTGTTAGTGCTACTGGGTTGCTAGTGCTACTGGGTTGTTAGTGCTACTGGGTTGTTAGTGCTACTGGGTTGCTAGTGCTACTGGGTTGCTAGTGCTACTGGGTTACTAGTGCTACTGGGTTGCTAGTGCTACTGGGTTGCTAGTGCTACTGGGTTAGTGCTACTGGGTTGTTAGTGCTACTGGGTTGCTAGTGCTACTGGGTTGCTAGTTGTGCTAGTGCTACTGGGTTGCTAGTGCTGCTGGGTTTGCTAGTGCTACTGGGTTGTTAGTGTTGTTAGTGCTACTGGGTTGCTAGTGCTACTGCTACTGGGTTGCTAGTGCTACTGGGTTGCTAGTGCTCCTGGGTTAGTGCTACTGTTAGTGCTACTGGGTTGCTAGTGCTACTGGGTTGTTAGTGCTACTGTGTTAGTGCTACTGGGTTGTTAGTGCTACTGGGGGTGTTAGTGCTACTGGGTTAGTGCTACTGGGTTGTTAGTGCTATTGGGTTAGTGCTACTGGGTTGCTAGTGCTACTGGGTTAGTGCTACTGGGTTAGTGCTACTGGGTTGTTAGTGCTATTGGGTTGTTAGTGCTACTGGGTTGTTAGTGCTATTCGGTTCGTGCTACTGGGTTGTTAGTGCTATTCGGTTGTTCGTGCTACTGGGTTGTTAGTGCTATTCGGTTGTTCGTGCTACTGGGTTGTTAGTGCTACTGGGTTGTTAGTGCTACTGGGTTGCTAGTGCTACTGGGTTGTTAGTGCTACTGGGTTGTTAGTGCTACTGGGTTGCTAGTGCTACTGGGTTAGTGCTACTGGGTTGTTAGTGCTACTGGGTTGTTAGTGCTACTGGGTTGCTAGTGCTACTGGGTTGCTAGTGCTACTGGGTTGCTAGTGCTACTGGGTTGTTAGTGCTACTGGGTTGTTAGTGCTACTGGGTTGCTAGTGCTACTGGGTTGTTAGTGCTACTGGATTGTTAGTGCTACTGGGTTGCTAGTGCTACTGGGTTGTTAGTGCTACTGGGTTTCTAGTGCTACTGGGTTAGTGCTACTGGGTTGCTAGTGCTACTAGGTTGTTAGTGCTACTGGGTTGTTAGTGCTACTGGGTTGCTAGTGCTAGTGAGTTAGTGCTACTGGGTTGCTAGTGCTACTGGGTTGCTAGTGCTACTGGGTTGCTAGTGCTACTGGGTTGTTAGTACTACTGGGTTGCTAGTGTTACTGGGTTAGTGCTACTGGGTTAGTGCTATTGGGTTGTTAGTGCTACTGGGTTAGTGCTACTGGGTTGCTAGTGCTACTGGGTTGTTAGTGCTACTGGGTTGCTAGTGCTACTGGGTTAGTGCTACTGGGTTGCTAGTACTACTGGGTTAGTGCTACTGGGTTGCTAGTGCTTCTGGGTTGTTAGTGCTACTGGGTTAGTGCTACTGGGCTAGTGCTACTGGGTTGCTAGTGCTACTGGGTTAGTGCTACTGGGTTGCTAGTGCTACTGGGTTGTTAGTGCTACTGGTTTGTTAGTGCTACTGGGTTAGTGCTACTGGGTTGCTAGTGCTACTGGGTTGTTAGTGCTACTGGGTTAGTGCTACTGGGTTGCTAGTGCTACTGTGTTGCTAGTGCTACTGGGTTGTTAGTGCTACTGGGTTAGTGTTACTGGGTTGCTAGTGCTACTGGGTTGTTAGTGCTACTGAGTTGCTAGTGCTACTGGGTTGTTAGTGCTACTGGGTTAGTGCTACTGGGTTGCTAGTGCTACTGGGTTGCTAGTGCTACTGGGTTGTTAGTGCTACTGGGTTGCTAGTGCTACTGGGTTAGTGCTACTGGGTTGCTAGTGCTACTGGGTTGTTAGTGCTACTGGGTTAGTGCTACTGGGTTGCTAGTGCTACTGGGTTAGTGCTACTGGGTTAGTGCTACTGGGTTGCTAGTACTACTGGGTTGTTAGTGCTACTGGGTTAGTGCTACTGGGTTGCTAGTGCTACTGGGTTGTTAGTGCTACTGGGTTAGTGCTACTAGGTTGTTAGTGCTACTGGGTTGTTAGTGCTACTGGGTTAGTGCTACTGGGTTGCTAGTGCTACTGGGTTGCTAGTGCTACTGGGTGGTTAGTGCTACTGGGTTAGTGCTACTGGGTTTGTTAGTGCTACTGGGTTAGTGCTACTTGGTTGTTAGTGCTACTGGGTTGTTAGTGCTACTGGGTTGTTAGTGCAGTGCTACTGGGTTGCTAGTGCTACTGCGTTGTTAGTGCTACTGGGTTGCTAGTGCTACTGGGTTGTTAGTGCTACTGGGTTGCTAGTGCTACTGGGTTGTTAGTGCTACTGGGTTAGTGCTACTGGGTTGCTAGTGCTACTGTTAGTGCTACTGGGTTGCTAGTGCTACTGGGTTGTTAGTGCTACTGGGTTGTTAGTGCTACTGGGTTGCTAGTGCTACTGGGTTGTTAGTGCTACTGGGTTGTTAGTGCTACTGGGTTGCTAGTGCTACTGGGTTGCTAGTGCTACTGGGTTAGTGCTACTGGGTTGTTAGTGCTACTGGGTTGTTAGTGCTACTGGGTTGTTAGTGCTACTGGGTTGCTAGTGCTACTGGGTTGTTAGTGCTACTGGGTTGTTAGTGCTACTGGGTTGCTAGTGCTACTGGGTTGCTAGTGCTACTGGGTTAGTGCTACTGGGTTGTTAGTGCTACTGGGTTGTTAGTGCTACTGGGTTGCTAGTGCTACTGGGTTGCTAGTGCTACTGGGTTAGTGCTACTGGGTTGTTAGTGCTACTGGGTTGCTAGTGCTACTGGGTTGTTAGTGCTACTGGGTTGTTAGTGCTACTGGGTTAGTGCTACTGGGTTGCTAGTGCTACTGGGTTGCTAGTGCTACTGGGTTGTTAGTGCTACTGGGTTGTTAGTGCTACTGGGTTGTTAGTGCTACTGGGTTGTTAGTGCTACTGGGTTGTTAGTGCTACTGGGTTGCTAGTGCTACTGGGTTGCTAGTGCTACTGGGTTGCTAGTGCTGCTGGGTTAGTGCTACTGGGTTGTTAGTGCTACTGGGTTGTTAGTGCTACTGGGTTGTTAGTGCTACTGGGTTGCTAGTGCTACTGGGTTGCTAGTGCTACTGGGTTAGTGCTACTGGGTTGTTAGTGCTACTGGGTTGCTAGTGCTACTGGGTTAGTGCTACTGGGTTGTTAGTGCTACTGGGTTGCTAGTGCTACTGGGTTGCTAGTGCTACTGGGTTAGTGCTACTGGGTTGTTAGTGCTACTGGGTTGCTAGTGCTACTGGGTTAGTGCTACTGGGTTGTTAGTGCTACTGGGTTGTTAGTGCTACTGGGTTGCTAGTGCTACTGGGTTAGTGCTACTGGGTTAGTGCTACTGGGTTGTTAGTGCTATTGGGTTGTTAGTGCTACTGGGTTGTTAGTGCTATTCGGTTCGTGCTACTGGGTTGTTAGTGCTATTCGGTTGTTCGTGCTACTGGGTTGTTAGTGCTATTCGGTTGTTCGTGCTACTGGGTTGTTAGTGCTACTGGGTTGTTAGTGCTACTGGGTTGCTAGTGCTACTGGGTTGTTAGTGCTACTGGGTTGTTAGTGCTACTGGGTTGCTAGTGCTACTGGGTTAGTGCTACTGGGTTGTTAGTGCTACTGGGTTGTTAGTGCTACTGGGTTGCTAGTACTACTGGGTTGCTAGTGCTACTGGGTTGCTAGTGCTACTGGGTTGCTAGTGCTACTGGGTTGTTAGTGCTACTGGGTTGTTAGTGCTACTGGGTTGCTAGTGCTACTGGGTTGTTAGTGCTACTGGATTGTTAGTGCTACTGGGTTGCTAGTGCTACTGGGTTGTTAGTGCTACTGGGTTTCTAGTGCTACTGGGTTAGTGCTACTGGGTTGCTAGTGCTACTAGGTTGTTAGTGCTACTGGGTTGTTAGTGCTACTGGGTTGCTAGTGCTAGTGAGTTGTTAGTGCTACTGGGTTGCTAGTGCTACTGGGTTGCTAGTGCTACTGGGTTGCTAGTGCTACTGGGTTGTTAGTACTACTGGGTTGCTAGTGTTACTGGGTTAGTGCTACTGGGTTAGTGCTATTGGGTTGTTAGTGCTACTGGGTTAGTGCTACTGGGTTGCTAGTGCTACTGGGTTAGTGCTACTGGGTTGCTAGTACTACTGGGTTAGTGCTACTGGGTTGCTAGTGCTTCTGGGTTGCTAGTGCTACTGGGTTAGTGCTACTGGGCTAGTGCTACTGGGTTGCTAGTGCTACTGGGTTGCTAGTGCTACTGGGTTAGTGCTACTGGGTTGCTAGTGCTACTGGGTTGTTAGTGCTACTGGTTTGTTAGTGCTACTGGGTTAGTGCTACTGGGGTAGTGCTACTGGGTTGTTAGTGCTACTGGGTTAGTGCTACTGTGGTGCTAGTGCGACTGTGTTGCTAGTGCTACTGGGTTGTTAGTGCTACTGGGTTAGTGTTACTGGGGTGCTAGTGCTACTGGGTTGTTAGTGCTACTGAGTTGCTAGTGCTACTGGGTTGTTAGTGCTACTGGGTTAGTGCTACTGGGTTGCTAGTGCTACTGGGTTGCTAGTGCTACTGGTTGTTAGGGCTACTGGGTTGCTAGTGCTACTGGGTTAGTGCTACTGGGTTGCTAGTGCTACTGGGTTGCTAGTGCTACTGGGTTAGTGCTACTGGGTCGCTAGTGATACTGGGTTAGTGCTACTGGGTTAGTGCTACTGGGTTGTTAGTGCTACTGGGTTAGTGCTACTGGGTTGTTAGTGCTACTGGGTTGTTAGTGCTACTGGGTTAGTGCTACTGGGTTGCTAGTGCTACTGGGTTGTTAGTGCTACTGGGTTGCTAGTGCTACTGGGTTAGTGCTACTGGGTTGCTAGTGCTACTGGGTTGTTAGTGCTACTGGGTTAGTGCTACTGGGTTGCTAGTGCTACTGGGTTGTTAGTGCTACTGGGTTAGTGCTACTGGGTTGTTAGTGCTACTGGGTTGTTAGTGCTACTGGGTTGTTAGTGCTACTGGGTTAGTGCTACTGGGTTAGTGCTACTGGGTTGCTAGTGCTACTGGGTTGTTAGTGCTACTGGGTTAGTGCTACTGGGTTGTTAGTGCTACTGGGTTGTTAGTGCTACTGGGTTGTTAGTGCTACTGGGTTAGTGCTACTGGGTTGCTAGTGCTACTGGGTTGTTAGTGCTACTGGGTTGCTAGTGCTACTGGGTTGTTAGTGCTACTGGGTTGTTAGTGCTACTGGGTTGTTAGTGCTACTGGGTTGTTAGTGCTACTGGGTTGTTAGTGCTACTGGGTTGTTAGTGCTACTGGGTTGTTAGTGCTACTGGGTTGTTAGTGCTACTGTTGCTAGTGCTACTGGGTGCTAGTGCTACTGGGTTGCTAGTGCTACTGGGTTGCTAGTGCTACTTGGTTGTTAGTGCTACTGGGTTGCTAGTGCTACTGGGTTAGTGCTACTGGGTTGTTAGTGCTACTGGGTTGTTAGTGCTACTGGGTTGCTAGTGCTACTGGGTTATTGCTACTGGGTTGCTAGTGCTACTGGGTAGGTGCTACTGGGTTGCTAGTGCTACTAGTGCTACTGGGTTGCTAGTGCTACTGGGTGCTACTGGGTTAGTGCTACTGGGTTGCTAGTGCTACTGGGTTGCTAGTGCTACTGGGTTGCTAGTGCTACTGGGTTAGTGCTACTGGGTTGCTAGTGCTACTGGGTTGTTAGTGCTACTGGGTTATTAGTGCTACTGGGTTGTTAGTGCTACTGGGTTGCTAGTGCTACTGTTAGGCTACTGTTAGTGCTACTGGGTTGTTAGTGCTACTGGGTTGCTATTGCTACTGGGTTGTTAGTGCTACTGGGTTAGTGCTACTGGGTTGCTAGTGCTACTGGGTTGTTAGTGCTACTGGGTTGCTAGTGCTACTGGGTTGCTAGGGCTACTGGGTTAGTGCTACTGGGTTGCTAGTGCTGGGTTAGTGCTACTGGGTTGTTAGTGCTACTGGGTTGTTAGTGCTACTGGGTTAGTGCTACTGGGTTGCTAGTGCTACTGGGTTGCTAGTGCTACTGGGTTGTTAGTGCTACTGGGTTGTTAGTGCTACTGGGTTGTTAGTGCTACTGGGTTGTTAGTGCTACTGGGTTGCTAGTGCTACTGGGTTGTTAGTGCTACTGGGTTAGTGCTACTGGGTTGTTAGTGCTACTGGGTTGCTAGTGCTACTGGGTTGTTAGTGCTACTGGGTTGTTAGTGCTACTGGGTTGTTAGTGCTACTGGGTTGTTAGTGCTACTGGGTTGTTAGTGCTACTGGGTTGCTAGTGCTACTGGGTTAGTGCTACTGGGTTGCTAGTGCTACTGGGTTGTTAGTGCTACTGGGTTAGTGCTACTGGGTTGCTAGTGCTACTGGGTTGCTAGTGCTACTGGGTTGTTAGTGCTACTGGGTTGCTAGTGCTACTGGGTTGTTAGTGCTACTGGGTTGTTAGTGCTACTGGGTTAGTGCTACTGGGTTAGTGCTACTGGGTTGCTAGTGCTACTGGGTTGTTAGTGCTACTGGTGCTACTGTTGTTAGTGCTACTGGGTTGTTAGTGCTACTGGGTTGTTAGTGCTACTGGGTTAGTGGGTTGCTAGTGCTACTGGGTTGGTGCTACTGGGTTGTTAGTGCTACTGGGTTGTTAGTGCTACTAGTGCTACTGGGTTGTTAGTGCTACTGGGTTGTTAGTGCTACTGGGTTGTTAGTGCTACTGGGTTGTTAGTGCTACTGGGGTTAGTGCTACTGGGTTAGTGCTACTGGGTTGCTAGTGCTACTGGGTTGTTAGTGCTACTGGGTTGCTAGTGCTACTGGGTTGCTAGTGCTACTGGGTTGCTAGTGCTACTGGGTTGTTAGTGCTACTGGGTTGCTAGTGCTACTGGGTTGTTAGTGCTACTGGGTTGCTAGTGCTACTGGGTTGTTAGTGCTACTGGGTTGTTAGTGCTACTGGGTTGCTAGTGCTACTGGGTTGTTAGTGCTACTGGGTTGCTAGTGCTACTGGGTTGTTAGTGCTACTGGGTTGTTAGTGCTACTGGGTTGTTAGTGCTACTGGGTTGTTAGTGCTACTGGGTTGCTAGTGCTACTGGGTTATTAGTGCTACTGGGTTGCTAGTGCTACTGGGTTGTTAGTGCTACTGGGTTGTTAGTGCTACTGGGTTGCTAGTGCTACTGGGTTGTTAGTGCTACTGGGTTGTTAGTGCTACTGGGTTAGTGCTACTGGGTTGCTAGTGCTACTGGGTTGTTAGTGCTACTGGGTTGCTAGTGCTACTGGGTTGTTAGTGCTACTGGGTTGTTAGTGCTACTGGGTTGTTAGTGCTACTGGGTTGCTAGTGCTACTGGGTTGTTAGTGCTACTGGGTTAGTGCTACTTAGTGCTACTGGGTTGCTAGTGCTACTGGGTTGTTAGTGCTACTGGGTTGCTAGTGCTACTGGGTTGCTAGTGCTACTGGGTTGCTAGTGCTGCTGGGTTAGTGCTACTGGGTTGCTAGTGCTACTGGGTTGTTAGTGCTACTGGGTTAGTGCTACTGGGTTGCTAGTGCTACTGGGTTGTTAGTGCTACTGGGTTGTTAGTGCTACTGGGTTGCTAGTGCTACTGGGTTGCTAGTGCTGCTGGGTTAGTGCTACTGGGTTGTTAGTGCTACTGGGTTGTTAGTGCTACTGGGTTGTTAGTGCTACTGGGTTGCTAGTGCTACTGGGTTGCTAGTGCTACTGGGTTAGTGCTACTGGGTTGTTAGTGCTACTGGGTTGCTAGTGCTACTGGGTTAGTGCTACTGGGTTGTTAGTGCTACTGGGTTGTTAGTGCTACTGGGTTGCTAGTGCTACTGGGTTATTGCTACTGGGTTGCTAGTGCTACTGGGTTGTTAGTGCTACTGGGTTGCTAGTGCTACTGGGTTAGTGCTACTGGGTTGTTAGTGCTACTGGGTTGCTAGTGCTACTGGGTTAGTGCTACTGGGTTGTTAGTGCTACTGGGTTGTTAGTGCTACTGGGTTGCTAGTGCTACTGGGTTAGTGCTACTGGGTTAGTGCTACTGGGTTGTTAGTGCTATTGGGTTGTTAGTGCTACTGGGTTGTTAGTGCTATTCGGTTCGTGCTACTGGGTTGTTAGTGCTATTCGGTTGTTCGTGCTACTGGGTTGTTAGTGCTATTCGGTTGTTCGTGCTACTGGGTTGTTAGTGCTACTGGGTTGTTAGTGCTACTGGGTTGCTAGTGCTACTGGGTTGTTAGTGCTACTGGGTTGTTAGTGCTACTGGGTTGCTAGTGCTACTGGGTTGTTAGTGCTACTGGGTTGCTAGTGCTACTGGGTTGTTAGTGCTACTGGGTTGCTAGTGCTACTGGGTTGCTAGTGCTACTGGGTTGTTAGTGCTACTGGGTTGCTAGTGCTACTGGGTTGTTAGTGCTACTGGGTTGCTAGTGCTACTGGGTTTCTCGTGCTCCTGGGTTAGTGCTACTGGGTTCCTAGTGCTACTGGGTTGTTAGTGCTACTGGGTTGCTAGTGCTACTGGGTTGTTAGTGCTACTGGGTTGCTAGTGCTACTGGGTTAGTGCTACTGGGTTGCTAGTGCTACTGGGTTGCTAGTGCTACTGGGTTGTTAGTACTACTGGGTTGTTAGTGCTACTGGGTTGCTAGTGCTACTGGGTTGCTAGTGCTACTGGGTTGTTAGTGCTACTGGGTTGCTAGTGCTACTGGGTTAGTGCTACTGGGTTGTTAGTGCTACTGGGTTGCTAGTGTTACTGGGTTAGTGCTACTGGGTTTAGTGCTATTGGGTTGTTAGTGCTACTGGGTTGCTAGTGCTACTGGGTTGCTAGTGCTACTGGGTTAGTGCTACTGGGTTGCTAGTGCTACTGGGTTGTTAGTGCTACTGAGTTGTTAGTGCTACTGGGTTGCTAGTGCTACTGGGTTGTTAGTGCTACTGGGTTGTTAGTGCTACTGGGTTGCTAGTGCTACTGGGTTGCTAGTGCTACTGGGTTGTTAGTGCTACTGGGTTGTTAGTGCTACTGGGTTGTTAGTGCTACTCTGTTGCTAGTGCTACTGGGTTGCTAGTGCTACTGGGTTGCTAGTGCTACTGGGTTGCTAGTGCTACTGGGTTAGTGCTACTGGGTCGCTAGTGTTACTGGGTTAGTGCTACTGGGTTAGTGCTATTGGGTTGTTAGTGCTACTGGGTTAGTGCTACTGGGTTGCTAGTGCTACTGGGTTGTTAGTGCTACTGGGTTGCTAGTGCTACTGGGTTAGTGCTACTGGGTTGGTACTTGGGTTAGTGCTACTGGGTTGCTGGGTTGTTAGTGCTACTGGGTTAGTGCTACGGGGCTAGTGCTACTGGGTTGCTAGTGCTACTGGGTTGCTAGTGCTACTGGGTTAGTGCTACTGGGTTGCTAGTGCTACTGGGTTGTTAGTGCTACTGAGTTGTTAGTGCTACTGGTTGTTAGTGCTACTGGGTTGCTAGTGCTACTGGGTTGTTAGTGCTACTGGGTTAGTGCTACTGGGTTAGTGCTACTGGGTTGCTAGTGCTACTGGGTTGTTAGTGCTACTGGGTTAGTGCTACTGGGTTGCTAGTGCTACTGGGTTGTTAGTGCTACTGGGTTGCTAGTGCTACTGGGTTGTTAGTGCTACTGGGTTAGTGCTACTGGGTTGCTAGTGCTACTGGGTTGCTAGTGCTACTGGGTTGTTAGTGCTACTGGGTTGCTAGTGCTACTGGGTTGTTAGTGCTACTGGGTTGCTAGTGCTACTGGGTTGTTAGTGCTACTGGGTTAGTGCTACTGGGTTGCTAGTGCTACTGGGTTGTTAGTGCTACTGGGTTAGTGCTACTGGGTTGCTAGTACTACTGGGTTGTTAGTGCTACTGGGTTAGTGCTACTGGGTTGCTAGTGCTACTGGGTTGTTAGTGCTACTGGGTTAGTGCTACTGGGTTGTTAGTGCTACTGGGTTGTTAGTGCTACTGGGTTAGTGCTACTGGGTTGCTAGTGCTACTGGGTTGCTAGTGCTACTGGGTTAGTGCTACTGGGTTGTTAGTGCTACTGGGTTGTTAGTGCTACTGGGTTTCTAGTGCTACTGGGTTAGTGCTACTGGGTTAGTGCTACTGGGTTGCTAGTGCTACTGGGTTGTTAGTGCTACTGGTTTGCTAGTGCTACTGGGTTGTTAGTGCTATTGGGTTGTTAGTGCTACTGGGTTGCTAGTGCTACTGGGTTGTTAGTGCTACTGGGTTAGTGCTACTGGGTTAGTGCTACTGGGTTGCTAGTGCTACTGGGTTGTTAGTGCTACTGGGTTGCTAGTGCTACTGGGTTGTTAGTGCTACTGGGTTAGTGCTACTGGGTTAGTGCTACTGGGTTAGTGCTACTGGGTTGTTAGTGCTACTGGGTTGTTAGTGCTACTGGGTTGCTAGTGCTACTGGGTTGTTAGTGCTACTGGGTTGCTAGTGCTACTGGGTTGCTAGTGCTACTGGGTTGTTAGTGCTACTGGGTTAGTGCTACTGGGTTGTTAGTGCTACTGGGTTGCTAGTGCTACTGGGTTGTTAGTGCTACTGGGTTAGTGCTACTGGGTTAGTGCTACTGGGTTAGTGCTACTGGGTTGTTAGTGCTACTGGGTTAGTGCTACTGGGTTGTTAGTGCTACTGGGTTGCTAGTGCTACTGGGTTGTTAGTGCTACTGGGTTGCTAGTGCTACTGGGTTGTTAGTGCTACTGGGTTGCTATTGCTACTGGGTTGGTGCTACTGGGTTAGTGCTACTGGGTTGCTAGTGCTACTGGGTTGTTAGTGCTACTGGGTTGCTAGTGCTACTGGGTTGTTAGTGCTACTGGGTTGTTAGTGCTACTGGGTTGCTAGTGCTACTGGGTTGCTAGTGCTACTGGGTTGTTAGTGCTACTGGGTTGTTAGTGCTACTGGGTTGCTAGTGCTACTGGGTTGCTAGTGCTACTGGGTTAGTGCTACTGGGTTGTTAGTGCTACTGGGTTGTTAGTGCTACTGGGTTGTTAGTGCTACTGGGTTGCTAGTGCTACTGGGTTGTTAGTGCTACTGGGTTGCTAGTGCTACTGGGTTATTGCAACTGGGTTGCTAGTGCTACTGGGTTGTTAGTGCTACTGGGTTGCTAGTGCTACTGGGTTGCTAGTGCTACTGGGTTGTTAGTGCTACTGGGTTGCTAGTGCTACTGGGTTGTTATTGCTACTGGGTTGCTAGTGCTACTGGGTTGTTAGTGCTACTGGGTTGCTAGTGCTACTGTGTTGCTAGTGCTACTGGGTTGTTAGTGCTACTGGGTTGTTAGTGCTACTGGGTTGCCAGTGCTACTGGGTTGTTAGTGCTACTGGGTTGCTTGTGCTACTGGGTTAGTGCTACTGGGTTGCTAGTGCTACTGGGTTGTTAGTGCTACTGGGTTGTTAGTGCTACTGGGTTGCTAGGGCTACTGGGTTAGGGCTACTGGGTTGCTAGTGCTACTGGGTTGTTAGTGCTACTGGGTTGTTAGTGCTACTGGGTTGTTAGTGCTACTGGGTTGTTAGTGCTACTGGGTTGTTAGTGTTACTGGGTTGCTAGTGCTACTGGGTTAGTGCTACTGGGTTAGTGCTACTGGGTTGTTAGTGCTACTGGGTTGTTAGTGCTACTGGGTTGTTAGTGCTACTGGGTTGTTAGTGCTATTGGGTTAGTGCTACTGGGTTGTTAGTGCTACTGGGTTAGTGCTACTGGGTTGTTAGTGCTACTGGGTTGCTAGTGCTACTGGGTTGTTAGTGCTACTGGGTTAATGCTACTGGGTTAGTGCTACTGGGTTGCTAGTGCTACTGGGTTGCTAGTGCTACTGGGTTGTTAGTGCTACTGGGTTAGTGCTACTGGGTTAGTGCTACTGGGTTGCTAGTGCTACTGGGTTAGTGCTGCTGGGTTGCTAGTGCTACTGGGTTAGTGCTACTGGGTTGCTAGTGCTACTGGGTTAGTGCTACTGGGTTGCTAGTGGTACTGGGTTAGTGCTACTGGGTTGTTAGTGCTACTGGGTTATTGCTACTGGGTTGTTAGTGCTACTGGGTTGTTAGTGCTACTGGGTTGTTAGTGCTACTGGGTTAGTGCTACTGGGTTGCTAGTGCTACTGGGTTGTTAGTGCTACTGGGTTGTTAGTGCTACTGGGTTGTTAGTGCTACTGGGTTGCTAGTGCTACTGGGTTGTTAGTGCTACTGGGTTAGTGCTACTGGGTTGCTAGTGCTACTGGGTTGTTAGTGCTACTGGGTTGCTAGTGCTACTGGGTTCTTAGTGCTACTGGGTTGCTAGTGCTACTGGGTTGCTAGTGCTACTGGGTTGCTAATGCTACTGGGTTGCTAGTGCTACTGGGTTGTTAGTGCTACTGGGTTGCTAGTGCTACTGGGTTGTAGTGCTACTGGGTTGCTAGTGCTACTGGGTTAGTGCTACTGGGTTGCTAGTGCTACTGGGTTGTTAGTGCTACTGGGTTGCTAGTGCTACTGGGTTGCTAGTGCTACTGGGTTGCTAGTGCTACTGGGTTGTAGTGCTACTGGGTTGCTAGTGCTACTGGGTTAGTGCTACTGGGTTGCTAGTGCTACTGGGTTGTTAGTGCTACTGGGTTGCTAGTGCTACTGGGTTGCTAGTGCTACTGGGTTGCTAGTGCTACTGGGTTAGTGCTACTGGGTTGCTAGTGCTACTGGGTTGCTAGTGCTACTGGGTTGTTAGTGCTACTGGGTTGCTAGTGCTACTGGGTTGCTAGTGCTACTGGGTTGTTAGTGCTACTGGGTTGTTAGTGCTACTGGGTTGCTAGTGCTACTGGGTTGTTAGTGCTACTGGGTTGTTAGTGCTAGATAAGGGACAATTCCAAAATTTTTGCTTATATCAATACTCCAGTTTAGAGTGATATCGATATTTTTCTTTACATTATATATATTGAAAATTTTGGTAACCAAGTTCACTATATCAGGAAATGGTTATTACACAATTTGTATTAACCCAGTGAAGTTAAGTATTAAATAACGTAATTTTTCATTAATATAACAGTATTATTGTAGCCCCCCATCCCGCCCCCCATCCCGCCCCCCATCCCGCCCCCTGAAGCTGACAGAGAAAAATATATATATAAAATATCTGACTCTATCTACATATTTAATAATCTGATGATGGCATAGAGATTAGGAAAATAAAAATCTGGATAATTTCTATATTTGAAACATGAAGCTGAAGCATCAAACATTTTTATAATATTGTTTATCTAAAGTAAAAAAACCAGGTTAGTTTTGTAAACAAAATGTTTATTATTGTAACAACTTGATATTGCACATTTAAAATTATAGTTAAGAACTTTATCAAACTCTATTATTAAAATGAATTAACTGACGCATTTCTATAATTTATATATAACATTTTTTTTGTAATTATAAAGCAACGCATTGAAAAATAGAAAAAAACATGCACTGTTCTGATTGATATTAAACATCAACAATATATATACATTCTAACACCTGTAATTAAAATAACCTATGTACACACACATACACACACACACACACACACGTGAAGCAGTATCGCTAAATAGTGCTCCCAGGATTTAGCGTTTTAGTGGCTGTCCTAAGATATTATTAGCGGTCATCGTACGTGAGTGAATCAGTGAACATACCTACAAGAGTGTAATAGCTTTCAAGAGTGCGAATAATGTGATAAGATCAAGAATTTTACAATTTAAATTTGAATGAAATTTGAGTGAGGGAGGGTAGCAGTCAGCTGATCAGGCTGCTGGTCGCAGTGTTGACACAAAATATCCAAACAGTTAATTGGGTTAACGGTGTGATCTGAAATATTAACAAATACATATGTTGGTTGATTATAGCAGCAGTGTAGTGATAAGGTCATAAAAGAGTGATTAAGTAAATACTGAAAGTAAGAAAAAATTAGTCAATCCCCAGCTGTTGGTGTTGTGAAGGTAGCTAACATCATCAGACTTGTTATGACCATAATACTGTACTAAAGAAAAAAGAGGGAATACCAAGTCTTAAAAGAAAAAGAAAATAAAAACTTGAATGCATGATAAAGTTCCTGAAGGAGTTACAAATTGAAGGAGTTGATAGCAGCCGACCAGCAGGAACCTCCATTGTTGTGCAGACGACATCACTTGCCTATTTGTGGTTAATTTTGGTTAGTGTCTAAAGTCTCAGTGTCTCGCCCTGCTGGTTGTATGCTATACCATCTCTCTCTCCCTATTTCAGTACCAGGAGATAGATAGTGGTTAGTAAATTATCTAAATATCGCCAGGTAAACTCCAGAAGAGTTGTGTAGCCTAGTGAACCCCCCCCCCGTTTTTCTGAGGGACAAGCTAGTAAACAAGTACGCACATACAAACACACGTGTGCACCCGTAATTATTGTTATAATAAACAGTATATATTAATAAGGAATTGAGTGAGAAAAAATAATCCTATAATCTTCAAAAAGTAAAGTAGCGTAGTGTGCGGAGATCTGGGCCGGGAGAGTACCGGTGAAACAACAACAATAACAAATAGTGTTAACGTAACCCCCCCCCCTCTTTTTCAAAGAACGACAAGCTAGTAAACACACACACACACACAAACACAAGTGTACGCAATTAATATTATATAGTATATATTAGTGCATATTAATAAGGAATTGATTGTAAAAATTTTTTTTTATAATCTTCAAAAGAGTAGCGTAGCCTAGTATGCGCACGCACACCCACACACCCACACACACCCACACACACCCACACACACCCACACACACCCACACACACCCACACACACCCACACACACACACACACACACACCCACACACACCCACACACACCCACACACACCCACACACCCACACACACCCACACCCGCCCACACACCCACACACACCCACACACACCCACACACCCACACACCCACACACACCCACACATCCATACACACCCACACACACCCACACACACCAACACCCACACACACCCCCACACACCCCCACACACACCCCCACACACACCCACCCACACCCACCCACCCACACCCACACACCCACACACCCACACACCCACCCACACCCACCCACCCACACACCCACACCACCCACCCACCCACACCCACCCACACACCCCCACACACACCCACCCACCCACACCCACCCACACACCCCCACACACACACCCACACACACCCACACACACCCACCCACACACACACCCACACACCCACTCACACCCACACACACCCACCCACACACCCACCCACACACCCACCCACACACCCACACACCCACCCACCCACACACCCACCCACACACCCACCCACACACTCCCCCCCCCCCACACACACACACACGCAACACACACACAACACACACAACACACACACACACACACACACACACACACACACACACACACACATATTGCCAGACTCAAACATTCACTCCCCCCCTCCCCCACCGACATCTCACTCCTTCACCTGATCCCTCCCCTCCCTCTTTCAACCTTCCCCTCCCCACCTCTCCCTCTCCCACTCACCCACTTGCTTCACTCTCCTTCCCACTCCCCCTCCCCACTACTCTCCCATATAGCCACAGTTCCTCCTCTACCTCCCCCCCACACTCTGACATATACAATACTAACCTAACATACAGAATTACATAGGTTTCCCACTCTGAGGCAATCAGGATAAAAAAAATGGGTTGCCAGAGAGCAACAAGAAAACCCAAGGGACAGGAGGAGGGAACTGCAAAGGAAGATTGGGCAGCAGAGCTCACAAAAAGGGAACAAGAATGGGAAAAGAAACTAGAAGAACTTAGCATGAGAATGGAAGAGAGGATAGACATGGAAAGCAGGAAGTGGGAGGTGAAAGTCAAAGCAGCAGAGGCCAGGATACAGAGCTTAGAAGAGGAACTGGAAAATCTGAAACAGCCTAAAGAACTAAAGAACATTTTGGGATTGACAACAGAGACCGCTACCTCAGCCACAAATAAGGGGACTGTAGGGACAGAAGGAGCAAAACTGCATGTAGAAGCTCTATCAGTGGAGACTGTAGTAAATGAAAGAGCTAAGCTATATGTGGAGGCCCTAAAAGACCACAACAGAGCCCAGGGAAAGCCGAGAAGGGAAAATGACAGGCCACTGAGCCCATGTACAGTAGCTAGTGAAACTGAAGAAAGGAAAGCTGCAATGGAGGAAATCAAATTGAATGAGGGGATACACAGGGATATGCAGTGGGAGAATGAAAGGGTGAGGTCAGTCTTTGTGTATGGGCTACAGGAAGTTGAAGGGAAAACATATGAAGCAAGAAAACAAGGGAAAAAAAAGCAATTGAAAGCATCATGAAAGTAATCGGAGAAGACGACATGACCCAGCTGGAAAATTTTCGGAGAATAGGGGGGTTTGTAAAAAAAAAGAACCCGGCCAGTGAAAGTGACCTTCAAGGCAGAATCGACTCACTCGGAACAGGATACTGTGGGAGAAAGCACGATTAAGGGACATGCCGGAATACAGGAAGGTGTATCTCGACCGCGACAGAACACAAGACGAAAGGCGGAAACTGAGAGAGATGATACAAAGGCGAAAGGAGGAAAGAGAGGGGATGGAGAAGACAGACAGGAGATCCCAGACACAGGAAGAAGATCAAATACAACCTCCCTCACAGCTTCCTATAGAAGCCTCCCAACCAGGTCAACCCCAGTGCAGCCAAACACTCTAAACCAAAACACCCATGTCATATCAAATGCCCCCACCCACTACATTACAAACTCCACCCCCACAGCAACCACCCATAGTTCCTTATCAGGTCTCCCACTTCCCCAACCCCAATACACCTCCCAGACCACAGTCTTAGAAAAGAAGTTGAAGGTATGGTATACAAATGCAGATGGAATAACAAATAAGTATGAGGAGTGGCATGAAAGAATCAAGGAGACATCCCCAGACATAATAGCACTCACAGAAACAAAACTCACCAGAATAATAACAGATTCAATCTTTCCACCCGGATATCAAATCCTCAGGAAAGACAGAGGGAGGAGAGGGGGAGGAGGAGTTGCACTGCTCATTAAAAGCCAGTGGGGTTTTGAGAAAATGGAAGGAATGGATGGCACGGGTGAAAGGGACTACTTAGTAGGAACAATCCAGTCTGAGGGACATAAGGTGATAATTGCAGTAATGTACAACCCACCACAGAACTGCAGGAGACCAAGAGAAGAATACGATGAGAGCAACAGAGCCATGGTCGACACACTAGCCGAGGTGGCCAGGAGAGCACATGTGGGGGGAGCAAAGTTACTAGTTATGGGTGATTTCAATCACAAGGAGATTGACTGGGAAAACCTGGAGCCCCATGGGGGTTCCGAAACATGGAGAGCCAAGATGATGGATGTAGTACTGGAAAACCTCATGCATCAACATGTTAGAGACACTACCAGAGAGAGAGGAGAAGATGAACCAGCAAGACTGGACCTTGTATTCACCTTGAGTAGTTCAGACATCGAGGATATCTTGTATGAAAGGCCCCTGGGAGCTAGTGATCATGTGGTTCTGTGCTTCGACTACATAGTTGAGCTCCAAGTGGAGAGAGTAGCAGGAATAGGGTGGGAAAAACCAAAATACAAAAGGGGGAACTACTCAGGCATGAGGAACTTCCTTCAAAACATTCAGTGGGAGAGGGAACTGACAGGAAAACCAGTACAAGAAATGATGGACTATGTGGCAACAAAATGCAAGGAGGCAGAGGAGAGGTTTGTTCCCAAGGGAAACAGAAATAATGGGAAGAACAGAACGAGTCCTTGGTTCACCCAAAGGTGTAGGGAGGCAAAAACTAGGTGTACTAGAGAATGGAAAAGGTACAGAAGACAGAGAACTCAGGAAAATAAAGAGATTAGCCGAAGAGCCAGAAATGAATATGCACAGATAAGAAGGGAGGCTCAGCGACAATATGAAAATGACATAGCATCGAAAGTCAAGACTGACCCGAAGCTGTTGTACAGCCACATCAGGAGGAAAACAACAGTCAAGGACCAGGTAATCAGACTGAGGAAGGGTGATGGGGAATTCACAAGAAACGACCGAGAGGTATGTCAGGAGCTCAACACGAGATTTAAAGAAGTATTTACAGTGGAAACCAGTAGGACTCCAGGAAATCAGAACAGGGGGGTACACCAGCAAGTGCTGGATGAGGTACATATAACCAAGGAGGAAGTGAAGAAGCTGCTATGCGAACTTGACACCTCAAAGGCGGTGGGACCAGACAACATCTCTCCGTGGGTCCTTAAAGAGGGAGCAGAGATATTGTGTGTGCCATTAACAAAGATCTTCAACACATCATTTGAAACTGGGCAACTCCCTGAGGTATGGAAGATGGCAAATGTAGTCCCAATTTTTAAAAAGGGAGACAGACATGAGGCACTAAACTACAGACCTGTATCACTAACGTGTATAGTATGCAAGGTCATGGAGAAGATCATCAGGAGGAGAGTGGTGGAGCACCTGGAAAGAAACAAGTGTATAATTGACAACCAGCATGGTTTCAGGGAAGGAAAATCCTGTGTCACAAACCTACTAGAGTTTTATGACAAGGTGACAGAAGTAAGACAAGAGAGAGAGGGGGTGGATCGACTGCATTTTTTTGGACTGCAAAAAGGCCTTCGACACAGTTCCTCACAAGAGATTACTGAAAAAGCTAGAAGATCAGGCACACATAACAGGAAAGGCACTGCAATGGATCAGAGAATACCTGACAGGGAGGCAACAACGAGTCATGGTACGTGACGAGGTGTCAGAGTGGGCGCTTGTGACAAGCGGGGTTCCACAGGGGTCAGTCCTAGGACCTGTGCTGTTCTTGGTATATGTGAACGACATAACGGAAGGGATAGACTCAGAAGTGTCCTTGTTTGCAGATGATGTGAAGTTAATGAGAAGAATCAAATCGGATGAGGATCAGGCAGGACTACAAAGAGACCTGGACAGGCTACAAGACTGGTCCAGAAACTGGCTCCTTGAGTTTAACCCTGCCAAATGCAAAGTCATGAAGATTGGGGAAGGGCAAAGAAGACCGCAGACACAATATAGTTTAGATGGCCAAAGACTGCAAACCTCACTCAAGGAAAAAGATCTGGGGGTGAGTATAACACCGAGCATATCTCCTGAGGCGCACATAAATCAGATAACTGCTGCAGCATACGGGCGCCTGGCAAACCTACGGATAGCGTTCCGATACCTCAATAAGGAGTCGTTCAAGACACTGTATACCATTTACGTCAGGCCCATACTGGAGTATGCAGCACCAGTTTGGAATCCACACCTAGTCAAGCACGTCAAGAAATTAGAGAAAGTGCAAAGGTTTGCAACAAGACTAGTCCCAGAGCTACGGGGATTGTCGTACGAAGAAAGGTTGAGGGAAATCGGCCTGACGACACTGGAGGCCAGGAGGGTCAGGGGAGACATGATAACGACATATAAAATACTGCGCAGAATAGACACGGTGGACAAAGACAGGATGTTCCAGAGATGGGACACATACACAAGAGGTCACAATTGGAAGTTGAAGACTCAGATGAATCAAAGGGATGTTAGGAAGTATTTCTTCAGTCATAGAGTAGTCAAGTCGTGGAATAGTCTAGAAAGTGAAGTAGTGGAGGCGGGAACCATACATAGTTTTAAGGCGAGGTATGATAAAGCTCATGGAGCAGGGAGAGAGAGGACCTAGTAGCAATCAGTGAAGAGGCGGGGCCAGGAGCTATGACTCGACCCCTGCAACCACAAATAGGTGAGTACAAATAGGTGAGTACACACACACACACACACACATACAAACACACACACACACACATACACACACACATACACACACACACACACACATACACACACATACATACACACACACACACACACACACATACACACACATACACACACACATACACACACACATACACACATACACCCACACACACACATATATATATATATATATATATATATATATATATATATATATATATATATATATATATATATATAATTTTTTTTTGTATTAACACGCTGGCCGATTCCCACCAAGGCAGGGTGGCCCGAAAAAGAAAAACTTTCACCATCATTCACTCCATCACTGTCTTGCCAGAAGGGTGCTTTACACTACAGTTTTTAAACTGCAACATTAACACCCCTCCTTCAGAGGGGTGTTAATGTTATATACATAGTTAAAAATTCTCAAACAGAAGTTGAAGATGAACATCTCCCCATTTTTGGAAGTGTGTGTTCCTATGAGGAGAGTTGAAGTTCCTTCCAATGTTGAACAATGTGTCACTCTGCTGAAGAGGAAGAGGAACTCAGATATTTATTGACCAGGTTTGCCAGAGATGAAAAACTGTCGTTGTTTTCTCTCCACTAGAGTGGATTTCTTTCTTTAATAACACCAGTGTCATATTGTCTATTTCTGTTTTTATGTTTGTGACAACACGAATACTAGTGTGTGATTGTTTTTGGATGCTGTTTTTTGTGTGTGTGGTTTGGAAAAGGATCCTGAGGCAGATGTTTGTGAAGTGCTGCTGTTGAGAATGTTGGCTATAATTACATAACATTGATCAAAATCAAACTGGTCAAGTTCTTCATTCCTTGTTACAACATCTTGACTCAAAAAAAAAAAAAAAGACATACCACGGGCGGGGTTCGAACCCGCTATCAGAAAGTCTTAAAACTCCAGACCCCCACGTTAGCCACTGGGTCAGCTGGCTACAATAAAATTCATCCAACTAGGAATATACACCATAGGAAGGTTAGCATAGGCACCACTGTGACCACAAATGCAAGTTTTTACAGACGAATCTCCAGCTAGCGTGGCCGTGACGAACTCTAGCTCAAGTCCCCTCAAAGCCGTCAAGATAACTCACGAAATCGTAATGACACGATTACAAACAAACCATACCACGGTTAAGGTTATGATTTCGTGAGTCATCTTGACTCTCTTCTTCAGATTCGTTGCTGCTAGATAATCACTTTCACTGCGACCTTTCAAACTGCTGAATTCTTTCCTGAGTTTCTTTCAGCTCATTCTCAATACCATCAAGGTTTGTTTTGCATAACTTATCCACTGAAGTGACACTGGAGAAGTTATTCTTACATCGGGGATCTGAAAATGTACTTGAATATCGTGTTGTTAATATTAACAGTTTCACAGCTAATAGACTGCTACCCAGACGTGTTAATCTCTTATCACTCGAAGCCTTGTTGAAGAAATGTTTCAAATATTGTTCTTGCGTCAGTATTTCTGAGCCCAGACAATTTTTCTCGCGAAGACGAATGGCTGTGTTGTGTAATATTTTCAACAAAGAAGATATATCTCAGCAATAAGATTCCACTTCCATCAAATGGAAGAGGATTTGTTTTCCATTGGCCCTTATGATCTAATGTTAAATAAGTTATTCCAGTCGGTAGGTACGACGTCTGTTTGTGTTTTGATAGATCATATTGTTCTTGAAGATTCTCTAGTTTACTTCAGGCAAGAGGACAGTGACATTTTGTCCTCAGTTACCAGTGACATCCTCTAAACAACAAAAAGACACAATACCGTGACTGGAACAATACACAAATAATTCGTACACAGGAAAAAGAAGCTTATGACGACATTTCGGTCCGATTTGAATCATTAACTAGTCTTTTTATTTTTGTGCTACTTCAGAATAGTCATAGATAACTAGTTGAAGTTGGGAAATATCGCAAACTGCTACATCCTGTCTGTTCAGTTCCTTTGACAACATTGACAACATTATTCCTTGCTGTCAAACGATTTTTGGAAGCTGGTGTGTTGAATTTACGCACTGTTGTTTTTTAATGATCTCTGTGATGTTAGCTGCTGTGTGGGATCCAGGAAATGGCAACGCTCCAGGGACAACAGTCCTAGGAAGAAAGTCTAGGGTGAGGCAGTGTCCAGCACAACTCAGGCGTCACGCTGAGTCACATGTGACGGTGTGTAGTTTAACTAGTCATTAACCAGTCCTCACCCAGCTCTTAGCCAGTAGTCAACTAGTCTTTAACTAGTCCTCACCCAGTCTTCAGTCAGTCTTCTGCCAGTTCTCGGTCCACAGTCAGTTCTAGGTCAGGCCTCACCAAGCCCTCTTCCATTCCTCGCCCAGTCCTCAAACAGTCTTCAACCAGTCTCACCATTCCTCACCCAGTCCTCAGTCTTCAACCAGTCTCACCAGTCCTCACCCAGTCCTCAATCCTTAATCAGTCTCACCAGTCCTCAACCAGTCTCACCAGTCCTCACCCAGTCCTCACAGACCTCAACCAGTCTCACCAGTCCTCATCCAGTCCTCAGTCCTCAACCAGTTTCACCAGTCCTCACCCAGTCTCACCAATCCGCAGACAGTCCTCAACCAGTCTCACCAGTCCTCAGACAGTCCTCAACCAGTCCTCAGACAGTCCTCAACCAGTCCTCACAGTCCTCAAACAGTCCTCAGACAGTCCTCAGTCCTCAACCAGTCTCACCAGTCCTCACCCAGTCCTCAGACAGTCCTCAACCAGTTTCACCAGTCCTCACCCAGTCTCACCAGTCCTCACCCAGCCCTCAGACATTCCTCAACCAGTCCTCAGACAGTCCTCAACCAGTCTCACCAGTCCTCAGACAATCCTCAACCAGTCTCACCAGTCCTCAGACAGCCCTCAACCAATCTCACCAGTCCTCAGGCAGCCCTCAACCAATCTCACCAGTCCTCACCCAGTCCTCAGACATTCCTCAACCAGTCCTCAGACAGTCCTCAACCAGTCTCACCAGTCCTCAGGCAGTCCTCAACCAGTCTCACCAGTCCTCAGGCAGTCCTCAGACAGTCATCAGCCAGTCTCACCGGCCCTCAGACAGTCCTCAGACAGTCCTCAGATAGTCTTCAACCAGTCCTCAGACAGTCCTCAACCAGTCCTCAGACAGTCCTCAACCAGTCCTCAGACAGTCCTCAACCAGTCCTCAGACAGTCCTCAACCAGTCCTCAGACAGTCCTCAACCAGTCCTCAGACAGTCCTCAACCAGTCTCACCAGTCCTCAGACAGTCCTCAGACAGTCCTCAACCAATCTCACCAGTCCTCAACCAGTCCTCAGATAGTCCTCAACCAGTCCTCACAGTCCTCAACCAGTCCTCAGACAGTCCTCAACCAATCTCACCAGTCCTCAGGCAGTCCTCAACCAGTCTCACCAGTCCTCAGGCAGTCCTCAGACAGTCCTCAGCCAGTCTCACCAGTCCTCAGACAGTCCTCAACCAGTCCTCAGACAGTCCTCAACCAGTACTCAACCAGTCCTCAGACCGTCCTCAACCAGTCTCACCAGTCCTCAGACAGTTCTCAGACAGTCCTCAGACAATCCTCAACCAATCTCACCAGTCCTCTACCAGTCCTCAGTCCTCAACCAGTCCTCAGACAGCCCTCAACCAATCTCACCAGTCCTCAGACAGTCCTCAGATAGTCAACCAGTCCTCAGACAGTCCTCAACCAGTCCTCAGACAGTCCTCAACCAATCTCACCAGTCCTCAACCAGTCCTCAGTCCTCAACCAGTCCTCACAGTCCTCAACCAGTCTCACCAGTCCTCAACCAGTCCTCAGACAGTCCTCAGATAGTCCTCAACCAGTCCTCAGACAGTCCTCAACCAGTCCTCAACCAGTCCTCAGACAATCCTCAACCAGTCCTCAGACAATCCTCAACCAATCTCACCAGTCCTCAGACAGTCATCAGCCAGTCTCGCCAGTCATCAACCAGACATTAACTAAAGATCACGTCCAAAGATGGTGCTATTCTTTACCACTGATAAATAAAGAAAACGTACATCGTCGCAAATAAATAACGTATGGCTTCTTAAAAATTAAATAAAAATTAATAAAAAATAAAGATAACGATGTATTTTGGTAGCTGGGAGTTCTGGGAAAGGCATCCCTGTATCCCACAAGCCCAGCCTCCTCTACCTTAATGCACTTTTAATCAATCAAAAAAGAAGCGCTAAACCTACAAGGGACATACAGCACACTTTTAGTACAATAGAAAATAAAATAGAAAAAATGTGTATGCGTGTATATATGTGCATACATATACATACTTTTGCGTATGCGTGAATTGCTGTATAGCCATGCCTCTGTACGCGTGTGCACATGTGTGCGTGTGTATACCGTGTGCGTTCGTATGCTTGTTCCTATGTATTCTTGTACCTATGTATGCTTGTACCTATGTATGCTTGTACCTATGTATGCTTGTTCCTATGTATGCTTGTTCCTATGTATGCTTGTTCCTATGTATGCTTGTTCCTATGTATGCTTGTTCCTATGTATGCTTGTTCCTATGTATGCTTGTTCCTGTGTATGCTTGTTCCTATGTATGCTTGTACCTATGTATGCTTGTACCTATGTATGCTTGTTCCTATGTATGCTTGTACCTATGTATGCTTGTACCTATGTATGCTTGTACCTATGTATGCTTGTACCTATGTATGCTTGTTCCTATGTATGCTTGTTCCTATGTATGCTTGTTCCTATGTATGCTTGTTCCTATGTATGCTTGTACCTATGTATGCTTGTTCCTATGTATGCTTGTTCCTGTGTATGCTTGTTCCTATGTATGCTTGTACCTATGTATGCTTGTTCCTATGTATGCTTGTCTTATGTATGCTTGCATTTGAGTACGTATGTACGTGCATCTGAATGCATGTACGTATGTACAGTTGTGCACTTTTGAGTATGCATGCATGTGCGTATGTACGTGAGCGCTCATGCACGCGTTCGTATTATTGTGTGCTCACCTAGTTGTAGTCACCTAATTGTGGTTGGAGGGGTCGAGTCACAGTTACTGACACCGCCTATTCACTGGTCGCTACTAGGTCACTCTTCTTCCTCCGTGAGCTTTATCATACCTCTTCTTAAAACTATGTATGGTTCCTGCCTCCACTACTTCACTTCCCAGACTATTCCACTTCCTGACAACTCTGTGACTGAAGAAATACTTCCTAACATCCCTGTGATTCATCTGAGTCTTCAACTTCTAACTGTGTCCCCTTGTTACTGTGTCCCATCTCTGGAACATCCTGTCTCTGTCCACCTTGTCGATTCCTCTCAGTATTTTATATGTCGTTATTATATCCCCTCTATCTCTCCTGTCTTCCAGTGTTGTCAGGTCGATTTCTCTTAACCTCTCCTCGTAGGAGAGGGACTAGTCTTGTTGCAAACCTTTGCACTTAATCTAATTTCCTTACATGCTTGGCAAGATGTGGTGTGTGTAGGTGTTCGTGTGTTTATGTGTTCGTCTGCCTATGTATGCACAAAACATGTCCTCAGTTATCTGTCGTAGATATAAAATTCTCCGTTGTAGATATAAAATTATCAGTGGTAAATGTAAAATTATCTATGGTAGGTATAAAATCATTCGTGGTAGACGTAAAATTATCCGTAGTAGATATAAAATCTAAATTGAATTTGAAAGCGTGTGGTGGTGGCGGTTCGGAGTCAACTTCGCTTCTTCTGACTGTTCGAAGCACTTGTGAATCCTTTCCACTTGGTGGTTAATCTCTCATACACCCACAAGCTCACCGGCCGTGCCTCGTGTACTGCGGTATGCGTACCGCACAAGTGATAAGTGGTAATGAATCTAGTTAATACCAGAAATGGGCTGACAAGTGTCATGTAAGAAGTAGAGGTGTCCATCGGTCAAAGTGGTTCGTGAGAGCTCGGAGCTCCGAAGCTGAAGTTTACCGATCACAGCTGTCAGCTGTGTTCAGTGCGCCAGGCGCTTCCAGGGAGAGAGGGTGTCTGCGCAGCACCATTACGTTAAAGAGAAGTTTTTGTGTATGTATATATATATATATATGTTTATATATATATATATATATGTATGTGTATATATATAAATATATATAAATATATATATATATATATATATATATATATATATATATATATATATATATATTTATTGTAACCATGAACGAGTGGTATTGAATCAATAATAACACTGCGACTAGCCGAGGGTTCGAACATGTCGTTTTGGCCCGCCTCATAGCTAAAATCCCATGTGACGCTCTAACCCACAGCACCACGCAATCGTACAAGAATCAAGCACTCAGCAGAGCTAGGTGTTTTACTGTGATCCGAGGACATACGGTGGTGTAGGTGCCTCTAAGCTAATTTCCTTGTAATCCCCGTTTGGTGTACTAGCCTCCACGAGCAGTGTTGCCA
>NC_091324.1:4568281-4625781 GCF_038502225.1 Cherax quadricarinatus
CGAGAATCAAGACTGACCCGAAACTGTTGTATAGCCACATCAGGAGGAAGACAACAGTCAAAGACCAGGTGATCAGATTAAGGACAGAAGGTGGAGAACTCACAAGAAATGATCAGGAGGTATGTGAGGAGCTGAACAGGAGATTTAAGGAAGTTTTTACAGTAGAGACAGGAAGGGCTGTGGGAAGACAGCACAGAAGGGAACATCAAGAGGGAATATACCAACAAGTGTTGGATGACATACGAACAACTGAGGAGGAGGTGAAGGAGCTCTTAAGTGACCTTGACACCTCAAAGGCGATGGGACCGGACATCTACCCATGAGTCCTTAGAGAAGGAGCAGAGATGCTGTGCGTGCCTCTAACCACAATCTTCAACATATCCCTTGAAACTGGGCAACTACCTGAGAAATGGAAGACAGCTAATGTAGTCCCCATATTTAAGAAAGGAAACAGAAACGAGGCACTAAACTACAGACCTGTCTCTGACATGTATTGTGTGCAAAGTCATGGAGAAGATTATCAGGAGGAGAGGGGTCGAACACCTGGAAAGGAACAAGATTATAAATGAAAACCAGCATGGGTTCATAGAAGGCAAATCTTGTATCACAAACCTCCTGGAGTTTTATGACAAGGTAACAGAAGTAAGACACGAGAGAGAGGGGTGGGTAGATTGCGTTTTCCTGGACTGCAGGAAGGCCTTTGACACAGTTCCCCACAAGAGATTAGTGCAGAAGCTGGAGGATCAGGCGCATGTAAAAGGGAGGGCACTGCAATGGATAAGGGAATACCTGACAGGGAGGCAGCAACGAGTCATGGTACGTGAAGAGGTATCACAGTGGGCGCCTGTTACGAGCGGGGTCCCACAGGGGTCAGTTCTAGGACCAGTGCTATTTTTGATATATGTGAACGACATGATGGAAGGAATAGACTCTGAAGTGTCCCTGTTCGCAGATGACGTGAAGTTGATGAGAAGAATTAAATCGGACGAGGATGAGGCAGGACTGCAAAGAGACCTGGACAGGCTGGACATGTGGTCCAGTAACTGGCTTCTCGAATTCAATCCAGCCAAATGCAAAGTCATGAAGATTGGGGAGGGGCAAAGAAGACCGCAGACAGAGTATAGGCTAGGTGGACAAAGACTACAGACCTCACTCAGGGAGAAAGACCTTGGGGTGACCATAACACCGAGCACATCACCGGAGGCACACATCAACCAAATAACTGCTGCAGCATACGGGCGCCTGGCAAACCTGAGAATAGCGTTCCGATACCTTAATAAGGAATCGTTCAAGACACTGTACACTGTGTATGTTAGGCCCATACTGGAGTATGCAGCACCAGTCTGGAACCCACACCTGGTCAAGCACGTCAGGAAGTTAGAGAAAGTACAAAGGTTTGCAACAAGGCTAGTCCCAGAGCTCAAGGGAATGTCGTACGAGGAAAGGTTAAGGGAAATCGGACTGACGACACTGGAGGACAGAAGGGTCAGGGGAGACATAACGACATACAAGATACTGCGGGGAATAGACAGGGTGGACAGAGATAGGATGTTCCAGAGAGGGGACACAGGGACAAGGGGTCACAACTGGAAGCTGAAGACTCGGACGAGTCACAGGGACATTACACAGGGACGTTAGGAAGTATTTCTTCAGTCATAGTTGTCAGCAAGTGGAATAGCCTAGCAAGTGAAGTAGTGGAGGCAGGAACCATACATAGTTTTAAGAGGTATGACAAAGCTCAGGAAGCAGAGAGAGAGAGAGAGAGAGGGCCCAGTAGCGATCAGTGAAGAGGCGGGGCCAGGAGCTGAGTCTCGACCCCTGCAACCACAATTAGGTGAGTACAATTAGGTGAGTACATGTTGTGACGAACACTAGTGCAATATTCACCGCGTGACACCTCTACATTCAACAGCAAGACAACATTCTCGGCCTACGTGGTGTAGTCAACGCCACAAGCACCAGTTACATGAGCCTAGTTACGGCCCAGAATAGGTCAGCCTTCTCTCACTTATACCCACTAAATATGCGCTGCAGTCCATAGGTAGACACAAGGTGTTTAGAGCTGACCTATTCTATGCCGTAATATATATGCCATCCACAAAACACCAGTGAGTAACCATCGGCATCACACGTAATCAATGTGATATGCTTAATTAAACGCTCCTTTGCGGCAAAATATAATGGATTTATTCACTCAACAGTCACTATGGACACTGCTACAGCAGCTACGAAGGCGATACCAGGAAGAGGCTGCTGGAAATCTTGCTGTTAAAAGCAAAGTACCACTCTTTATCATTATCATGCAGGGAAGTGTAGTTATCTAACTAGTGCCTCCACAACTCTAAGCTAGGCCTACTAACACCACAGCAGAGTCACGAGAACACAACGAGGGGTCAACCTACAAGCTATATAGGCCTTCTACTTACATGCTGATATAAAATAAATTTCCCTATCAGTAAACTGACTTAGATGTACTGTGGTCGCTGTGTGATTCAAGAATGGTGTCCCTATATTCAAGTCCAGCCTCTTCTACCTGAGTGCTCGCATGTGGAGTAATGAAGGGCGGGAATGAAATTTTAATGCAGCAAAATGTGTATGTATTATGCATGCAGGTGCACACGTATATATGTATACAAGTTTTTGCGTTTCCATGCGTATGTGTATGCATATGTAGGCATGTGTGAATGTAAAATTTTTTTTGGATGTATGAATATCGAAGTGGGTTCAGCGCTTACTTATGATTGCAATAGTAATGCATATCGGTATGCTCATGTTTGTATCTGTATTATATGAATGTTTGCTTGTACACCTGTGTATGAATGCATATGGATACATGGATATCTATCTATATATATATATATATATATATATATATATATATATATATATATATATATATATATATATATATATATATATATAGGTAGATCATGGTAATGAATATGATATTGTGTATATGGACTTCAGTAAGGCTTTTGACAGGGTCCCACATCAGAGACTATTGAGGAAAATTAAAGCACATGGAATAGGAGGAGAAATTTTTTCCTGGATAGAGGCATGGTTGACAAATAGGCAGCAGAGAGGTTGCATAAATGGGGAGAAATCAGAGTGGGGAAGTGTCACGAGCGGTGTTCCACAGGGGTCAGTGTTGGGCCCCCTGCTGTTCACAATCTACATAAACGACATAGATGAGGGCATAAAGAGCGACATCGGCAAGTTTGCCGATGACACCAAAATAGGCCGTCGAATTCATTCTGACGAGGACATTCGAGCACTCCAGGAAGATTTGAATAGACTGATGCAGTGGTCGGAGAAGTGGCAGATGCAGTTTAATATAGACAAATGCAAAGTTCTAAATGTTGGACAGGACAATAACCATGCCACATATAAACTAAATAATGTAGATCTTAATATTACGGATTGCGAAAAAGATTTAGGAGTTCTGGTTAGCAGTAATCTGAAACCAAGACAACAGTGCATAAGTGTTCGCAATAAAGCTAATAGAATCCTTGGCTTCATATCAAGAAGCATAAATAATAGGAGTCCTCAGGTTGTTCTTCAACTCTATACATCCTTGGTTAGGCCTCATTTAGATTATGCTGCACAGTTTTGGTCACCTTATTACAGAATGGATATAAATTCTCTGGAAAATGTACAAAGGAGGATGACAAAGTTGATCCCATGTATCAGAAACCTTCCCTATGAGGATAGACTAAGGGCCCTGAATCTGCACTCTCTAGAAAGACGTAGAATTAGGGGGGATATGATTGAGGTGTATAAATGGAAGACAGGAATAAATAAAGGGGATGTAAATAGTGTGCTGAAAATATCTAGCCTAGACAGGACTCGCAGCAATGGTTTTAAGTTGGAAAAATTCAGATTCAGGAAGGATATAGGAAAGTACTGGTTTGGTAATAGAGTTGTGGATGAGTGGAACAAACTCCCAAGTACCGTTATAGAGGCCAGAACGTTGTGTAGCTTTAAAAATAGGTTGGATAAATACATGAGTGGATGTGGGTGGGTGTGAGTTTGGACCTGATAGCTTGTGCTACCAGGTCGGTTGCCGTGTTCCTCCCTTAAGTCAATGTGACCTGACCTGACTAGGTTGGGTGCTTTGGCTTAAGCCGGTAGGAGACTTGGACCTGCCTCGCATGGGCCAGTAAGCCTTCATATATATATATATATATATATATATATATATATATATATATATATATATATATATATATATATATTATATGTGTGTGTATGCGCGCGCATATGTATATATATAGCAGCAGATGAACTCGTGTATACGTATACAATGAATGTGTATGTGTACATATGCATACATGGATGAGTGCAAGCAATAAGATCAGAGTAAACAGGTGGTATTACAATATACAAAATAACCACAGTGAAAAAAATAGTGAAATTCCAAGAGATTTCGTGATTCTCACATTACAGCGTGCTGTAAGTCTCCTGTTCCATTATTTTTACTACTCCCTGATAATGTGAGAAATCATGAAAGCACTTGGAATTTCACATTTTTTTCCCACTGTGGTTATTGCGCATGGACGGGAGTATGTATGCATGTGACTATACGTGTGTGTGTGTGTGTGTGTGTGTGTGTGTGTGTGTGTGTGTGTGTGTGTGTGTTTGGTTATTTGTGGGTGTGTGTACTCACCTATATGTGGTTGCAGGGGTCGAGAATGTATGTATTAAAACATTCACTCTACAAAACTGAAATGACATTCGTTGTTATTATTGTTGTATATATAAACCCCGACCGTCCCAAGGTAGTGCACTCAACTCCTTCATGGTAGTAATAATATAGTGTTCCACTAGCTCGTACAGCGAACGGAGGTTCGATTCCCCACTACTACTTTTCCTGACTAGCACTCGCATGTTTTAAGTTCCTTACACAAATGTAAAAAAAAAAAATGTTCTTTGGATATCTTGCTGCGTCCGTAGAGATGAAAGGTGAGGTGATGAAACATTTCCCAGCACTGAGAAGTCTAGTCCGCAGCCTCCGCTGGAGGGGAGACTTGCTCTAATCTCCCACACCTATATAAATCACTCTGTATGCATCTGTATACGCTGAGACTTTAACCCTTATTTTAAGGACTAGTATCCTTGACTGGTGGTGAACATGTGACAGGCAACCTTAATGAACCTCTTGTGGGCGATAGACTTTTAACCTAATAAACCCGCCAAAGAAATCACCGGGACTTCTCGTTTGCCTAAATCCCTCCCCCCCCCCAACATACAGCTTTTAACCCTAAAGACGTAAAATGAACCTGTAGCTGGTAATGAAAATGTTCATGCAATTCCTGCGTGTACAATTTTACTGAAAGACCTACAAGTATATTTTTCAAGTCAGTTAACCTGTTTGTGTCACTGTTTCACACACTCGACAAAGTGTTCCACTCGTGTATATATCCACTGCTAAACCAGTATCGTCACCACCACCTTGTTCAACTATTAAGTCATGTTGTGACCACAAGTTTGTCACAATACCCTGACCAAAACAATCGACAAATAACCCAAATTTTAGAGAGGAAACTTTTAGATGTTTCGGTGATAGTCCAAGGGGGGTCCGAAACGCCGTTTTGAAAGTTATATCTCTTGAAGGATTTACCCGTGTCCTATTTCGGGAGTTTTTCTACACGAGTGGTAGGGCCCAGGGTCAGCCCTCCCTGTAATGGATGTGGGGGCTGGCGGGCCGCCAGCCCACACATCCATTACAGCCTGGTTGATCTGGCACACCGCGGAGGTTAGTGATGTTTCCTCTTGAAGGCTTCCACACTGCTTCCAGCAATATGTCTGATATCTTCTGGTAGCCGGTTGAAAAGTCTAGGCCCTCGAATGTTGACAGTGTTTTTGCATTAATCACATGGCGTCCTTGCTTTTCAGTGGTTCTGTTTACACACACACACACACACACACACACACACACACACACACACACACACACACACACACACACACACACACACACACACACTCTCTCTTTTACACAGGGTTTGACAAGGTTAAGGATACCTAGTGTTATTGACAAGCTATTTACAGGTTAAGGATTCCTAACTTTATTGACAAGCTAAGAGCTGTTACCTACATCAGCTCTCTCTCTCCCTCTCTCTCCCCTCTCTATCTCTCTCTCCCTCCCAGGCCACCAGGCCCGGTGGCCTGGTGGCTAAAGCTCCCGCTTCACACACGGAGGGCCCGGGTTCGATTCCCGGCGGGTGGAAACATTCGACATGTTTCCTTTCACCTGTTGTCCTGTTCACCTAGCAGCAAATAGGTACCTGGGTGTTAGTCGACTGGTGTGGGTCGCATCCTGGGGGACAAGATTAAGGACCCCAATGGAAATAAGTTAGACAGTCCTCGATGACGCACTGACTTTCTTGGGTTATCCTGGGTGGCTAACCCTCCGGGGTTAAAAATCCGAACGAAATCTTATCTTATCCCCTCTCCCCATCTCTCTCTCCCCATCTCTCTCTCCCCATCTCTCTCTCCCCATCTCTCTCTCCCCATCTCTCTCTCCCCATCTCTCTCTCTCTATCTCTCTCTCTCTCTCTCTCTCTCTCTCTCTCTATCTCTCCCCCTCTCTCTCTCTCCCCCTCTCTCTCTCTCCCCCTCTCTCTCCCCCTCTCCCCCTCTCTCCCCAGCACGTTATGGCAATATGCAAATTTGGGACAAAACATCTTCCATGTGCATATTATTACCTTTCTCGCCATCTTTCCAGAGAACATTTCCAGTTCTTCGAGGTTTTCCAGTAGTTTAAATGTTTTATTTGCGCGTGGGGAAGGGGAGGGAATGGATGAAAGGGTAAACGCGCAATTTTTCTTCCGTCTCTGAAATCTGAAATTCTTTCAGAATTTGCTATCAACACTGAGCAGTACTCCTAGTGAGAGAGCACAAGTGACTTGAATAGTGTCACTATTGGCATTATTTTCCTTATTTTGAAAGTTCTCATTATTCACCTTGTCATTTTTCCTGGCCTTTGCCGTGTTTGCTTTATTGTGCTCTTTCAAACATCGGTCAGTTGAAATTATTATACTTAGGCAGCGCTGTATGACCCTAGTAGGTTTAGCACTTTGTCTTGATTATAATATTATACTTAGGTCTATTATATATTTTCGTTCTATGGAGTGACCTCTTGTGTTCTGAATACTGTTACACTTTTGAATGCCTGTTCGAATTTGTCATCATAGAAAAAGTTTTTTTTTTTTTACCACCCACTGGAAGATTTTGTTTATAACTTCATGGAAGTTTTTTTCAATTGTCCTCTATAGAAGTGGCTTGCATGCTAACTGTGTCTTCTGCAAAGGCTAAAGCAAAGCTGCGGTTTGTGTTTGTTGCGAGAATGAGAAATAGGACAGGCGCTAGGACTGTGCCTTTGGGTACCGAGCATTTTACATTAAGGCAAAGTTCTGTTCGTTAGGGGATGAAAAATCATTTGCCTACTTTTCCTGTTACTCCTGTTCATCGTATTTTGGTGCAGTCACGACATGATAGCATGTGTCGGATGTCACAGCACTCTGTACTGTGGGAATCTTCCGAAGCCTCTGTAATTTTGTTACAATGATCTAGTAGCTGTGATAAGCATGATCTCTCTGCTCTATACCCGTGCTTGCTTGAGTTGCACAGGCATGCTTCTCCATAAAATTTGCAACCAGACATATCACCATCCTCTTAAAATGTGTTATGACCTTAGCCTCACTGCCCCCCCCCTCCCTTTTTTTTTTATTTTTGCTGGGATATACTGACTCCTTTGTGCAGAATAGGCAAGTCCGAATTTTTTAAGGACTTTTCGGGGTTCACCAAGATCTAAACTCTTGCTGCAAGGTAAGCTGAGTGCTCGTGATAGTGTTAGATTGTATTTCGTTGTAAATGCATTATACTGTATACTACGAGACTGGTCCTGGTGCTGCATGTATATGCTTTCTACATCCCTCTTGAATTCTAGAGGACCAGCACTTGTATTTGTTAGGCAGCAAAGGTAATGAAAAAGCTTTTTAGATCTTTACTTTCTTGTCTAGTGTATGCCTGAACATTGATTCATAATGGTCTTGGAACATTTAGCTCATTTCTTTTATCGTCGACGGTGACTGTCGCTCCTGTTAGTAGAGGGACAATTCACAGTGTGGTTCTTAATTTGCATTTTGTTTGTGTAATTATTTTTTTGCAATTTCTGAATGACTTTTTGTTCCCTGTGCTCACTTCTTGCGTCCAGTATAAAAGTTTGTCCCGTAGCTCGATTGCTAGCGCACTCAGCTCACACACTAAGGTCCGGGGGGTCGATCCCCGGTACGGATGGAAACATTAGGACATGTTTCCTTAAAACACCTGCTGTCCATGTTCACCCATCAGTAAAATAGGTACCTGGGTGTTAGTCGACTGGTGTGGGTTGCATCCTGGGACAAAACTGACCTAATTTGCCCGAAATGCTCAGCATAACAAGGAGCTTTCTATATAGTAGTATGTCACTAATGTCAACTCGGACTGTATACCATGCGCATGTACTTGTAGAAATAGTGTTATTGTTACTATATCTGTAATATCTCATTTTTGGTTACCTTTGCCGTGTTGATATATTCTCTCTGTATTTCTTAAGCAGTCCTGAAACCTTTTTTTTTCTTGTTCTCTCTCAGTAGCTGATCATCTCGGCTTTCTCAGCGGAATACTATACAGACACTAAGTTTCTGTATTCAGCATTTCCTTGCATTGGTGTGGTTTAGGGGATCTAGGACCGTTTTCAGGGAACGTCTAATAGTTCTATATTTATAAGATAAGATTTTGTTAAGATTTTTACCCCCTGGAGGGTTAGCCACTCAGGATAACCCAAAAAAGGTAGTACGTCATAGAGGAACTGTCTTACTTCTGTTGGGGTCCTGAATCTTGTCCCCAGGATGCGACCCTCACCAGTCGACTAACAGCCAGGTACCTACGTGCTAGGTGAACAGGACAACAGGTGTAAGAAAACTCGTCTCATATTTCCACCCCGCCGGGAATCGAACCCGGACACTCAGCGTATGAAGCGAGAGCTTTGCCAGCCAGACCACGGGGCCCCGTGGTTAGAACCGATTCTCTGATTGTTAATCTTGATGCATATCTCTTAACGATAGCTATTTCCTGGGATCTCTCTTCCTAAGTCTGTACCTTGGTGAGGTTGTGGTCTGGGTATATCGTACTTGAGACTCGCTGATAAGTCCCTCGGGCCTAGAAGGTTTTCCAGGTGAGTTAACTGTTGGTGTATAGTCAACTTTTCAGTCCCGAAAAGTCTCTGGAGTGTCTGCTAGGCTAGCCTGCTTTCAGGAACTGTTTGAAACAACGCTGTTGTCAGCAATATTCCGTTTAACTGCCGGATTGAAACCGCCAAGGCAGGCAATATTTGGTGCAAGGTTTTCAACGCAGTTCTCTCTCTCTCTCTCTCTCTCTCTCTCTCTCCCTTAACTGTGCTGCGCTATTGTCAGTCGTTGCTGACGGTAGTTTATGCACAAGAATAATTACCAGTCTCTCTCCGCTTTCATTCTCAGCACTTCTGCTATATCATTGGACGAGTTTAAAAGTTTTTTTGCAACGAATTAAGTCACTAACATAGGCTCCTACTCCTCCCTGTGACTTGTTAATTCTATCACATCTAGGTACATTGTAGTTCTATATCCATATCGTAGTCTCGGACATCCGTTGTGTGCATTAACACGAACGCTCCAACATATATAGAAACAAGAAAACAGCAATGGAAATGCTGTTTTTTTTTATTTCGACTCTCAGCTGGAGTCCTCATCAGCTGAATGTTGTGCGGGCTCAAGTTGGAAGTCGAAATACAATTTCGTTTCCATTCCTTGTCTTGCCTACACGTGGGATAACCTTCACCATCCACAGTGATCCTTACACTTGTATCATCACGAGAGCATTTGTTTCTGTGAGGCGTCGACTTGCATAGTTAACTATAATATTTGATTTTAACCCTTGCATGATCGCATAAAGGAAGATGATGTTTGGGATGGTTGAGGTGTCTGGATGTCCAGTCTTCGTTTTTTTTTTTTTTGTACCTCCTGGTAATGTACCGCCTCGTATGACAAGAGATGGTGCACTTGGTTGTTCGTTCAACACTGTTGTGTGAACGATTGGTTGGTTTGTCTCACTGTCGTGTTTCTCTACCGCCTATTGTTCTGTTCTGTTCTGTTCCCACCCACCCCTTTTATGGGATCTCATTGCTTTCTCTCTTCAAATTAAAGTTATGCTGTTCCTCTTCCTGACCTCACTGTTTAAGTACCTGTTTTTTGTGGCGTCATGGTTCTTTAACTACTTAAATGTGGTAGTCTGGGGAACTATAGCTATAACAATAAGAAAGGATAAAAAAGTCACAATTGAATGTCTGGAACAACACAACCTGCATGTCACCCGGTGTGACTTGACAATGGCCCAACCTGGACCGAAACGTCATTACTTTCGCTCTCCTAAGTGCGGGTTATGTGTAATGTTAACATTTTCTGAACTGTAATGAGAAATTTCGCATCTCTGGGTGGAAGTACCAGCATTCCTCTTAAGAAACAATCCCCTCCCCCCCTGCCTTAGTACACTAAAGCATTTTCTGGCTTGTTTATGCCAGCACACACTTCCATACTTGCAGGTCTCTGTAGCACAGTGCCTAAATATATTCCCACTGACTAAATTTTTTTCTGGCTGGTGGATCTTCGTTTTCTGTGAGGTGTCCTGGATTCTCTTGTCCACCTTTCTGTGAGCATATTTCTCCAGCTCTGTTTGTTTTTCCCTTGTTTTCGCACCAGTATCGTCTCCACACAGTTGTTTTAAACGAATGCCTTCCATCATTACTTCGTTCTCTTCTTCCCTCTCCTGTGCATCTGTTTCTCATCGTACCTTCCTCTTGTTCTTCGTATATTTTCAGTAGTCTTCCCAGGAAATTCCTCACAATAGGTTAGCTGTTTTAGACGCTTCTCTCACACTTGTTCAACTTTCCACCTCTCTAGGAAAAATCCTGAAGCGCCTTTCGCATTTAGTCATTGCTCGTGGCTGTATAAATCTTTCACAGACACATGAAAAACATTAAATCCCGTATTCCATACTTTACAATTTATTCTCCTGGTTGGTCATACTAGGTTTCTCCCACAATACCCGCAGCCCATATCTCCGTTCACCATTCACACAGTAGAATCCCTGTTATTGTTTTTATATGACGGTCCGTGTGGGTTTAGGGCGGGGTGAGGTGGGTGAATGGGTACTTTTTTTTTTTTTTGACCTAGCTGTCCTCCGTTCATTTCTGTCCGCACGAAATGTTTCTGAAATTTTAATAGTTGATGAATAAGACAGGCAAGTAACACTTGGGTATCCTCATTCTGAAGATGTTTCGCCAACCAGTGGCATTAACGATAACCTCTTTCTTGAATTCATAGAAAGCCACTGGTTGGCGAAACGTCTACAGAATAAAGATACCGAAGTCGGACCGAAACGTCGTCGTAAGCTCCTCTCTTCTATGTGCGGGATATTTATGTATCGTTCCAGTCACGGTATTGTGCCTTTTTTTTGTTATTTATCGTACTAATATGAGGCTAGGTTAAGTTGGGATAGGCTAGGCTAGGTTAGATTAGGCTAGTTTAGGTTAGGCTAGGTTAGACTCATATTATCCAGTATTTACGTATAATTCTTACTGTACGCCTGGCAGCGAGGAGCTCGCTGGAATAACCTCGAGCGTGCGTTTTTTTCCACGAAGGTCTACACAAATTTGGAGAAGGCTTTCCAAAATTACACACAATTTACACCCCCTCTGGTAATTACTGTTGACTCCCTTTCCCCCCCTGGATACCCACTCCCCCAAAGTTACCAACTCTCCTGGATACCATCCCCCTCCACCTTTCCTTCACACAAGTACCTTGCCAGACCTCATCAAGGAATATTTACTCGCGTTAATTACTCATCGTTGTGAAGTTACCTCCGTGGGAATGAAGACTTATAATCTAACAATGAAATGGTGATTATCGTGGTGGTGATTTCGAATAGATGAAGATTGTGGGTGTGGGCAGGGATGGTTGTTAGTGTGGGTGGTGGTGGTTGTCTTTGTTGACGTGGCTGGTTCAGGTGGTGATAGTTGTGGGCGTGGGTAAGTGGCTGGTTTTAGGGGGTAAGTGAGGTTTTGCAGTAATATTAGTAATAAGAGTAAGGTTGATGACACCAGCAGTAGTGGTAGTATTTAGTATTGTTTGGTAAACCAATGTTAGGCAAATTATATACATGATAGCTAGACACTACTAATACTAGCCAGGTCTTACTCATACTAGCAAGGCCTTATTTATACTAGCCAGTTCTTGTACTAGCCAGTTCTTATGCTAGCCAGGTCTACAGGCTAGGCAGGATCTACCAACGCCAGGCAGGTCCTGCTGTATTCAGATAGAAGCATTATCCATTTTTTAAAAGCACAGAACAGTGATAATTCTCCCCCCCCCAAAAAAAAAAAAAAAAAAAATTGTCACTAAAACAAAGCAAGATTATCTTTTTTAGTTCAGAAAGCAACTTTCTCTAGAGTGTAGAGAGTGCAAGGATCTATATGGGCTGCTTTCACAAACTTTGCGAGGATCAGACAAGTCGCGAACTCTCGACAATGTAAAGTTTTGTGGCAAGATTTACTGGTAGCCGTCCAGACAGTGGTGAGGCCAGAGCAACACTCCAGACAGTTACTGTTGGCAGCATGTAGTCCAACGTACGAAGCACAGCCCGGCTTATCGGGTACTGACTTAAGATAGCTGTCCAGTTCCCTCTTGGAGGTAGCCAGGGGTCTATTGATAATTCTACTTATGGCTGGTGGGAGGCTGTTGAAAAGTATTGGACCCAGGGCACTTAATATTTTTTTTTCTTAGTGTGCTCATGGCGCCCCACTTTTTCTTTAGGGGTATGTTGCCCTCTCTGCCTTAAATTTTGCTTTTGTAGGGGAGTGATTTCTGTGTGCAGATTTAGGACCAGTTCCTCTAGGATTTTCCAGGTGTAGATTATGATGCATCTCTCTCGCCTGTGCTCTAGGGAGTACAGGTCAAGAAGCTCCAAATGTTCCCAGTAACTAAGCTGTAGTAAGATATTTGGGACTTTGGTTGGCAGATTTTCCAGACGGTCCTCAATTTTCACTAGCTGTTCCTTTCATTTGTTGGTAAGTTTCATCTGGAGGCTTATACACAACCACGATGACTACGTTTTGGTTCTAAGTCTTTATTGTTAAAACTGCAACTACATCATTTGTGATGTTCATTAATTCTGCAAATGAGTGACTGGCATACAGGCCAACTTTCCCCCTGTTCCTGTTCTTTCAGTCGTATCTAAAAGAAATGAACCCTGTTAACGATATTTCGTTGTCAAAGTGGTCTTCTGTGTGGGGTCTCTGTGAAGGCTGCAAACATCGCATTTGACTCCACTAGAAGTCCACTGATGAAAGGTATTTTGTTGTTGGTGGTAGATGGCTTATGGCCCTGTATATTTGCAAATGCGTGTATATTCGTATTGCATGTTGGTTGGGGGATTTTGTTGTTGGCTTCAGTATTTGTGATTCTGGAGGGGCCCACAGGCTGTGCCTCCAGCCCAATAAGCTTGCTCCAAGGTAGTGGAATAATTTTGTCGTTTCTTCCCATTTTTTCCGTTTCCTGGGACCACTAAAAAAATCCACTAGTGTAACTACTGTGGTTAGGTTTGTGGGGTCTGTACCTCCCGGTTCCTTTCAAATGGTATGCACGGCAGTTTGTGTTGTAGCAGTTTTTTTCTTAGATCTAGGCGAGACCAGAGCCGTAGTATAGCTGGAGTATACCTGGAGGATGTTCCGGGGTCAACGCCACCGCAGCCCGGCCCATGACCAGGTCTCGCAGTGGATGAAGGCCTCATAAACCAGGCTGTTACTGCTGGCCGCATGCAGTTGACGTACAAACCACAGCCCGGTTGGTCGGGAACTGACTTTTAGGTGCCGTCCAGGTCTTGAAGACAGCCAGGGGTAATTCCCCTTATGTATGGTGGGAGGCAGTTGAACAGTTTTGGGCCACTGACACTTAGTGTGTTGTCTCTTAGCGTACTCATGGCGCCCCTGCTTTTCATTGAGGGGAATGTTGCACCGCCTGCTGAGTCTTTTACTGTCGTAGTGAGTGATTTCCTTGTGGAGATTTAGGCCTGGTTCTTCTAAAATTTCTCAAGTGTAAATTATGTTTTTCTCGCCTGAGTTCCAACGGGTACAGGTCAAGGGACTTAAACCGTTCTCAGTAACTTTCACCGTACTTACACGTTCGGTGAAAGTTCTCTGTATCTTCTCCAGGTCTGCAATTTCGCCTTCCTTGAAAGAGGCCGTTAGTGCACAGCAGTATTGCAGTCTAGAGAGAACAAGCGATTTGAAGAGACTCGTCATTGGCTTGGCATCCCTAATATCAATTCCAGGTTCTTCATATTAATTTTTTTTCTCTATTGCGTGGTTGAAATTTGTTTCGTATTCCAATCCGGTTTTTCTTTCCTCGAATTTTCCATGGCCGATTAGTTGAAATTTGTCTTCATTGAACTTCATATTGTTTTCTGAGGCCCATTTAAAGATTTGGTTAATGTCCTCTTGGAGATTTGCAGTGTCCTCAATGGATGACACTGTCATGCAGATGCTGTTATCATTAGCAAAAGGACACTGTGCTGGGGCTTACATCTGTCAGATATGAGGATGGGAAACACGATGGGAGCGAGTATTGTATCTTGTGGAAGAGAAATTTTCACTGTATCATTCTCTGACTGTACTCTGTTTACTCTTAGTATTTGTGTTCCATCTACCCACTTTTCCTGATATTCCTTTATCATGAATTTTGTGTGCTATTACATCATGATCGCATTTGTCTAAGGCATACGCAAAGTCTGTGTACTACATCTGCATTTTGTTGGTTCTCCAGAGCATTCAAGACCATGTAATAGTGGTCCAGTAGTTGGGATAGGCAGGAGAGACCTGCTCTAAATCCATGAGTTGTGCAGTTATGATTTTGGACGTTAGTGCTATCAGTCTGCAGTTTTTTGGCAACTGCTTTACTGCCTCCTTAGTGGAGTGGGGCTATGTTGTTTTTAGTGACTGTGGGATGAGCCCTATGTCTATGTTCCCTCTCCATAGAATATTTAAGGCATGTGAAAGAGGGTTCTTGAACACGGAGTTCCACGAGTCTCGGCCTAGAGCAAAGTGCATCGTTTATTGCTTTTTCAAAGTCCTGTGGTGTTAGGACTATTTTAGAAATTCTTGAATTAACCAAATTTTGAGTATCATAAAAAATTTTAGTTTATCGACTCTTTAGTGTGATTAATGGCTCACTATACTCTGAGTCATATTGGTACTTCAGTATCTCATTTCTTAGCTGTCATCTGTGTAAGTCCATCTTGTTGAAGCAAGGCCCAGTCCAGACAGTGGCGAGACCAGAGCAACACTCCAGACAGTGGCGAGACCAGAGCAACACTCCAGACAGTGGCGAGACCAGAGCAACACTCCAGACAGTGGCGAGACCAGAGCAACACTCCAGACAGTGGCGAGACCAGAGCAACAGTCCAGACAGTGGCGAGACCAGAGCAACACTCCAGACAGTGGCGAGACCAGAGCAACACTCCAGACAGTGGCGAGACCAGAGCAACAGTCCAGACAGTGGCGAGACCAGAGCAACAGTCCAGACAGTGGCGAGACCAGAGCAACAGTCCAGACAGTGGCGAGACCAGAGCAACAGTCCAGACAGTGGCGAGACCAGAGCAACACTCCAGACAGTGGCGAGACCAGAGCAACACTCCAGACAGTGGCGAGACCAGAGCAACAGTCCAGACAGTGGCGAGACCAGAGCAACACTCCAGACAGTGGCGAGACCAGAGCAACACTCCAGACAGTGGCGAGACCAGAGCAACAGTCCAGACAGTGGCGAGACCAGAGCAACAGTCCAGACAGTGGCGAGACCAGAGCAACAGTCCAGACAGTGGCGAGACCAGAGCAACAGTCCAGACAGTGGCGAGACCAGAGCAACAGTCCAGACAGTGGCGAGACCAGAGCAACAGTCCAGACAGTGGCGAGACCAGAGCAACAGTCCAGACAGTGGCGAGACCAGAGCAACAGTCCAGACAGTGGCGAGACCAGAGCAACAGTCCAGACAGTGGCGAGACCAGAGCAACACTCCAGACAGTGGCGAGACCAGAGCAACACTCCAGACAGTGGCGAGACCAGAGCACCAGTCCAGACAGTGGCGAGACCAGAGCAACACTCCAGACAGTGGCGAGACCAGAGCAACAGTCCAGACAGTGGCGAGACAAGAGCAACACTCCAGACAGTGGCGAGACCAGAGCAACAGTCCAGACAGTGGCGAGACCAGAGCAACAGTCCAGACAGTGGCGAGACCAGAGCAACAGTCCAGACAGTGGCGAGACCAGAGCAACAGTCCAGACAGTGGCGAGACCAGAGCAACACTCCAGACAGTGGCGAGACCAGAGCAACACTCCAGACAGTGGCGAGACCAGAGCAACACTCCAGACAGTGGCGAGACCAGAGCAACAGTCCAGACAGTGGCGAGACCAGAGCAACACTCCAGACAGTGGCGAGACCAGAGCAACACTCCAGACAGTGGCGAGACCAGAGCAACAGTCCAGTGGCGAGACCAGAGCAACAGTCCAGACAGTGGCGAGACCAGAGCAACAGTCCAGACAGTGGCGAGACCAGAGCAACACTCCAGACAGTGGCGAGACCAGAGCAACAGTCCAGACAGTGGCGAGACCAGAGCAACAGTCCAGACAGTGGCGAGACCAGAGCAACAGTCCAGACAGTGGCGAGACCAGAGCAACAGTCCAGACAGTGGCGAGACCAGAGCAACAGTCCAGACAGTGGCGAGACCAGAGCAACAGTCCAGACAGTGGCGAGACCAGAGCAACAGTCCAGACAGTGGCGAGACCAGAGCAACACTCCAGACAGTGGCGAGACCAGAGCAACACTCCAGACAGTGGCGAGACCAGAGCAACACTCCAGACAGTGGCGAGACCAGAGCAACAGTCCAGACAGTGGCGAGACAAGAGCAACACTCCAGACAGTGGCGAGACCAGAGCAACAGTCCAGACAGTGGCGAGACCAGAGCAACAGTCCAGACAGTGGCGAGACCAGAGCAACAGTCCAGACAGTGGCGAGACCAGAGCAACAGTCCAGACAGTGGCGAGACCAGAGCAACACTCCAGACAGTGGCGAGACCAGAGTGAACACTCCAGACAGTGGCGAGACCAGAGCAACACTCCAGACAGTGGCGAGACCAGAGCAACACTCCAGACAGTGGCGAGACCAGAGCAACAGTCCAGACAGTGGCGAGACCAGAGCAACAGTCCAGACAGTGGCGAGACCAGAGCAACAGTCCAGACAGTGGCGAGACCAGAGCAACACTCCAGACAGTGGCGAGACCAGAGCAGCAGTCCAGACAGTGGCGAGACCAGAGCAACACTCCAGACAGTGGCGAGACCAGAGCAACACTCCAGACAGTGGCGAGACCAGAGCAACACTCCAGACAGTGGCGAGACCAGAGCAACACTCCAGACAGTGACGAGACCAGAGCAACAGTCCAGACAGTGGCGAGACCAGAGCAACAGTCCAGACAGTGGCGAGACCAGAGCAACACTCCAGACAGTGGCGAGACCAGAGCAACACTCCAGACAGTGGCGAGACCAGAGCAACAGTCCAGACAGTGGCGAGACCAGAGCAACACTCCAGACAGTGGCGAGACCAGAGCAACAGTCCAGACAGTGGCGAGACCAGAGCAACACTCCAGACAGTGGCGAGACCAGAGCAACAGTCCAGACAGTGGCGAGACCAGAGCAACACTCCAGACAGTGGCGAGACCAGAGCAACACTCCAGACAGTGGCGAGACCAGAGCAACAGTCCAGACAGTGGCGAGACCAGAGCAACAGTCCAGACAGTGGCGAGACCAGAGCAACAGTCCAGACAGACAGTGGCGAGACCAGAGCAACAGTCCAGACAGTGGCGAGACCAGAGCAACAGTCCAGACAGTGGCGAGACCAGAGCAACAGTCCTGTCAGTGGAGAGACCAGAGCAACAGTCCAGACAGTGGCGAGACCAGAGCAACAGTCCAGACAGTGGCGAGACCAGAGCAACAGTCCAGACAGTGGCGAGACCAGAGCAACAGTCCAGACAGTGGCGAGACCAGAGCAACAGTCCAGACAGTGGCGAGACCAGAGCAACACTCCAGACAGTGGCGAGACCAGAGCAACACTCCAGACAGTGGCGAGACCAGAGCAACACTCCAGACAGTGGCGAGACCAGAGCAACACTCCAGACAGTGGCGAGACCAGAGCAACACTCCAGACAGTGGCGAGACCAGAGCAACACTCCAGACAGTGGCGAGACCAGAGCAACACTCCAGACAGTGGCGAGACCAGAGCAACACTCCAGACAGTGGCGAGACCAGAGCAACACTCCAGACAGTGGCGAGACCAGAGCAACACTCCAGACAGTGGCGAGACCAGAGCAACACTCCAGACAGTGGCGAGACCAGAGCAACACTCCAGACAGTGGCGAGACCAGAGCAACACTCCAGACAGTGGCGAGACCAGAGCAACACTCCAGACAGTGGCGAGACCAGAGCAACACTCCAGACAGTGGCGAGACCAGAGCAACACTCCAGACAGTGGCGAGACCAGAGCAACACTCCAGACAGTGGCGAGACCAGAGCAACACTCCAGACAGTGGCGAGACCAGAGCAACACTCCAGACAGTGGCGAGACCAGAGCAACACTCCAGACAGTGGCGAGACCAGAGCAACACTCCAGACAGTGGCGAGACCAGAGCAACACTCCAGACAGTGGCGAGACCAGAGCAACACTCCAGACAGTGGCGAGACCAGAGCAACACTCCAGACAGTGGCGAGACCAGAGCAACAGTCCGGACAGTGGCGAGACCAGAGCAACACTCCGGACAGTGGCGAGACCAGAGCAACACTCCAGACAGTGGCGAGACCAGAGCAACACTCCAGACAGTGGCGAGACCAGAGCAACACTCCAGACAGTGGCGAGACCAGAGCAACACTCCAGACAGTGGCGAGACCAGAGCAACACTCCGGACAGTGGCGAGACCAGAGCAACACTCCGGACAGTGGCGAGACCAGAGCAACACTCCAGACAGTGGCGAGACCAGAGCAACACTCCAGACAGTGGCGAGACCAGAGCAACACTCCAGACAGTGGCGAGACCAGAGCAACACTCCGGACAGTGGCGAGACCAGAGCAACACTCCGGACAGTGGCGAGACCAGAGCAACACTCCAGACAGTGGCGAGACCAGAGCAACACTCCAGACAGTGGCGAGACCAGAGCAACACTCCAGACAGTGGCGAGACCAGAGCAACAGTCCAGACAGTGGCGAGACCAGAGCAACACTCCAGACAGTGGCGAGACCAGAGCAACACTCCAGACAGTGGCGAGACCAGAGCAACACTCCAGACAGTGGCGAGACCAGAGCAACACTCCAGACAGTGGCGAGACCAGAGCAACACTCCAGACAGTGGCGAGACCAGAGCAACAATCCAGAAAGTGGCGAGACCAGAGCAACAGTCCAGACAGTGGCGAGACCAGAGCAACAATGTAGGCAGTGGCGAGACCAGAGCAACAATGTAGACGGCGAGACCAGAGCAACACTCCAGACAGTGGCGAGACCAGAGCAACACTCCAGACAGTGGCGAGACCAGAGCAACAGTCCAGACAGTGGCGAGACCAGAGCAACACTCCAGACAGCGGCGAGACCAGAGCAACAGTCCAGACTGGCGAGACCAGAGCAACAATGTAGGCAGTGGCGAGACCAGAGCAACAATGTAGACGGCGTGACCAGAGCAACAGTCCAGACAGTGGCGTGACCAGAGCAACAGTCCAGACAGCGGCGAGACCAGAGCAACACTCCAGACAGCGGCGAGACCAGAGCAACACTCCAGACAGCGGCGAGACCAGAGCAACACTCCAGAGAGTGGCGAGACCAGAGCAACACTCCAGACAGTGGCGAGACCAGAGCAACACTCCAGACAGTGGCGAGACCAGAGCAACACTCCAGACAGTGGCGAGACCAAAGCAACACTCCAGACAGTGGCGAGACCAGAGCAACAATGTAGACAGTGGCGAGACCAGAGCAACAATGTAGACAGTGGCGAGACCAGAGCAACAATGTAGACAGTGGCGAGACCAGAGCAACAATGTAGACAGTGGCGAGACCAGAGCAACAATGTAGACAGTGGCGAGACCAGAGCAACAATGTAGACAGCGGCGAGACCAGAGCAACAGTCCAGACAGCGGCGAGACCAGAGCAACACTCCAGACAGCGGCGAGACCAGAGCAACAGTCCAGACAGCGGCGAGAACAGAGCAACAGTCCAGACAGCGGCGAGACCAGAGCAACAGTCCAGACAGCGGCGAGACCAGAGCAACAGTCCAGACAGCGGCGAGACCAGAGCAACAGTCCAGGCAGCGGCGAGACCAGAGCAACAGTCCAGACAGCGGCGAGACCAGAGCAACAGTCCAGACAGCGGCGAGACCAGAGCAACAGTCCAGACAGCGGCGAGACCAGAGCAACAGTCCAGACAGCGGCGAGACCAGAGCAACAGTCCAGACAGCGGCGAGACCAGAGCAACAGTCCAGACAGCGGCGAGACCAGAGCAACAGTCCAGACAGCGGCGAGACCAGAGCAACAGTCCAGACAGCGGCGAGACCAGAGCAACAGTCCAGACAGGGGCGAGACCAGAGCAACAGTCCAGACAGCGGCGAGGCCAGAGCAACAGTCCAGACAGCGGCGAGGCCAGAGCAGCAGTCCAGACAGCGGAGAGGCCAGAGCAGCAGTCCAGACAGCGGCGAGGCCAGAGCAGCAGTCCAGACAGCGGCGAGGCCAGAGCAACAGTCCAGACAGCGGCGAGGCCAGAGCAACAGTCCAGACAGCGGCGAGGCCAGAGCAACAGTCCAGACAGCGGCGAGGCCAGAGCAACAGTCCAGACAGCGGCGAGGCCAGAGCAACAGTCCAGACAGCGGCGAGGCCAGAGCAACAGTCCAAACAGCGGCGAGGCCAGAGCAACAGTCCAGACAGCGGCGAGGCCAGAGCAACAGTCCAGACAGCGGCGAGGCCAGAGCAACAGTCCAGACAGCGGCGAGGCCAGAGCAACAGTCCAGACAGCGGCGAGGCCAGAGCAACAGTCCAGACAGCGGCGAGGCCAGAGCAACAGTCCAGACAGCGGCGAGGCCAGAGCAACAGTCCAGACAGCGGCGAGGCCAGAGCAACAGTCCAGACAGCGGCGAGGCCAGAGCAACAGTCCAGACAGCGGCGAGGCCAGAGCAACAGTCCAGACAGCGGCGAGGCCAGAGCAACAGTCCAGACAGCGGCGAGGCCAGAGCAACAGTCCAGACAGCGGCGAGGCCAGAGCAACAGTCCAGACAGCGGCGAGGCCAGAGCAACAGTCCAGACAGCGGCGAGGCCAGAGCAACAGTCCAGACAGCGGCGAGGCCAGAGCAACAGTCCAGACAGCGGCGAGGCCAGAGCAACAGTCCAGACAGCGGCGAGGCCAGAGCAACAGTCCAGACAGCGGCGAGGCCAGAGCAACAGTCCAGACAGCGGCGAGGCCAGAGCAACAGTCCAGACAGCGGCGAGGCCAGAGCAACAGTCCAGACAGCGGCGAGGCCAGAGCAACACCCCAGACAGCGGCGAGGCCAGAGCAACACCCCAGACATCGGCGAGGCCAGAGCAACACCCCAGGCAGCGGCGAGGCCAGAGCAACACCCCAGGCAGGGGCGAGCCCAGAGCAACACCCCAGGCAGGGGCGAGGCCAGAGCAACACCCCAGGCAGGGGCGAGGCCAGAGCAACACCCCAGGCAGGGGCGAGGCCAGAGGAACACCCCAGGCAGGGGCGAGGCCAGAGGAACACCCCAGGCAGGGGCGAGGCCAGAGCAACACCCCAGGCAGGGGCGAGGCCAGAGCAACACCCCAGGCAGGGGCGAGGCCAGAGCAACACCCCAGGCAGGGGCGAGGCCAGAGCAACACCCCAGGCAGGGGCGAGGCCAGAGCAACACCCCAGGCAGGGGCGAGGCCAGAGCAACACCCCAGGCAGGGGCGAGGCCAGAGCAACACCCCAGGCAGGGGCGAGGCCAGAGCAACACCCCAGGCAGGGGCGAGGCCAGAGCAACACCCCAGGCAGGGGCGAGGCCAGAGCAACACCCCAGGCAGGGGCGAGGCCAGAGCAACACCCCAGGCAGGGGCGAGGCCAGAGCAACACCCCAGGCAGGGGCGAGGCCAGAGCAACACCCCAGGCAGGGGCGAGGCCAGAGCAACACCCCAGACAGGGGCGAGGCCAGAGCAACACCCCAGACAGGGGCGAGGCCAGAGCAACACCCCAGGCAGGGGCGAGGCCAGAGCAACACCCCAGGCAGGGGCGAGGCCAGAGCAACACCCCAGGCAGGGGCGAGGCCAGAGCAACACCCCAGGCAGGGGCGAGGCCAGAGCAACACCCCAGGCAGGGGCGAGGCCAGAGCAACACCCCAGGCAGGGGCGAGGCCAGAGCAACACCCCAGGCAGGGGCGAGGCCAGAGCAACACCCCAGGCAGGGGCGAGGCCAGAGCAACACCCCAGGCAGGGGCGAGGCCAGAGCAACACCCCAGGCAGGGGCGAGGCCAGAGCAACACCCCAGGCAGGGGCGAGGCCAGAGCAACACCCCAGGCAGGGGCGAGGCCAGAGCAACACCCCAGGCAGGGGCGAGGCCAGAGCAACACCCCAGGCAGGGGCGAGACCAGAGCAACACCCCAGGCAGGGGCGAGGCCAGAGCAACACCCCAGGCAGGGGCGAGGCCAGAGCAACACCCCAGGCAGGGGCGAGGCCAGAGCAACACCCCAGGCAGGGGCGAGGCCAGAGCAACACCCCAGGCAGGGGCGAGGCCAGAGCAACACTCCAGACAGCGGCGAGACCAGAGCAACACTCCAGACAGCGGCGAGACCAGAGCAACACTCCAGACAGCGGCGAGACCAGAGCAACACTCCAGACAGCGGCGAGACCAGAGCAACAATGTAGACAGTGGCGAGACCAGAGCAGCAATGTAGACAGTGGCGAGACCAGAGCAACAATGTAGACAGTGGCGAGACCAGAGCAACAATGTAGACAGCGGCGAGACCAGAGCAACAGTCCAGACAGCGGCGAGACCAGAGCAACAGTCCAGACAGCGGCGAGACCAGAGCAACACTCCAGACAGCGGCGAGACCAGAGCAACACTCCAGACAGCGGCGAGACCAGAGCAACACTCCAGACAGCGGCGAGACCAGAGCAACACTCCAGACAGCGGCGAGACCAGAGCAACACTCCAGACAGCGGCGAGACCAGAGCAACACTCCAGACAGCGGCGAGACCAGAGCAACACTCCAGACAGCGGCGAGACCAGAGCAACACTCCAGACAGCGGCGAGACCAGAGCAACACTCCAGACAGCGGCGAGACCAGAGCAACACTCCAGACAGCGGCGAGACCAGAGCAACACTCCAGACAGCGGCGAGACCAGAGCAACACTCCAGACAGCGGCGAGACCAGAGCAACACTCCAGACAGCGGCGAGACCAGAGCAACACTCCAGACAGCGGCGAGACCAGAGCAACACTCCAGACAGCGGCGAGACCAGAGCAACACTCCAGACAGCGGCGAGACCAGAGCAACACTCCAGACAGCGGCGAGACCAGAGCAACACTCCAGACAGTGGCGAGACCAGAGCAACACTCCAGACAGTGGCGAGACCACAGCAACAATGTAGACAGTGGCGAGACCACAGCAACAATGTAGACAGTGGCGAGACCAGAGCAACAATGTAGACAGTGGCGAGACCAGAGCAACAATGTAGACAGTGGCGAGACCAGAGCAACAATGTAGACAGCGGCGAGACCAGAGCAACAGTCCAGACAGCGGCGAGACCAGAGCAACAGTCCAGACAGCGGCGAGACCAGAGCAACAGTCCAGACAGCGGCGAGACCAGAGCAACAGTCCAGACAGCGGCGAGGCCAGAGCAACAGTCCAGACAGCGGCGAGGCCAGAGCAACAGTCCAGACAGCGGCGAGGCCAGAGCAACAGTCCAGACAGCGGCGAGGCCAGAGCAACAGTCCAGACAGCGGCGAGGCCAGAGCAACACCCCAGGCAGCGGCGAGGCCAGAGCAACACCCCAGACATCGGCGAGGCCAGAGCAACACCCCAGGCAGCGGCGAGGCCAGAGCAACACCCCAGGCAGGGGCGAGGCCAGAGCAACACCCCAGGCAGGGGCGAGGCCAGAGCAACACCCCAGGCAGGGGCGAGGCCAGAGCAACACCCCAGGCAGGGGCGAGGCCAGAGCAACACCCCAGGCAGGGGCGAGGCCAGAGCAACACCCCAGGCAGGGGCGAGGCCAGAGCAACACCCCAGGCAGGGGCGAGGCCAGAGCAACACCCCAGGCAGGGGCGAGGCCAGAGCAACACCCCAGGCAGGGGCGAGGCCAGAGCAACACCCCAGGCAGGGGCGAGGCCAGAGCAACACCCCAGGCAGGGGCGAGGCCAGAGCAACACCCCAGGCAGGGGCGAGGCCAGAGCAACACCCCAGGCAGGGGCGAGCCCAGAGCAACACCCCAGGCAGGGGCGAGGCCAGAGCAACACCCCAGGCAGGGGCGAGGCCAGAGCAACACCCCAGGCAGGGGCGAGGCCAGAGCAACACCCCAGGCAGGGGCGAGGCCAGAGCAACACCCCAGGCAGGGGCGAGGCCAGAGCAACACCCCAGGCAGGGGCGAGGCCAGAGCAACACCCCAGGCAGGGGCGAGGCCAGAGCAACACCCCAGGCAGGGGCGAGGCCAGAGCAACACCCCAGGCAGGGGCGAGGCCAGAGCAACACCCCAGGCAGGGGCGAGGCCAGAGCAACACCCCAGGCAGGGGCGAGGCCAGAGCAACACCCCAGGCAGGGGCGAGGCCAGAGCAACACCCCAGGCAGGGGCGAGGCCAGAGCAACACCCCAGGCAGGGGCGAGGCCAGAGCAACACCCCAGGCAGGGGCGAGGCCAGAGCAACACCCCAGGCAGGGGCGAGGCCAGAGCAACACCCCAGGCAGGGGCGAGGCCAGAGCAACACCCCAGGCAGGGGCGAGGCCAGAGCAACACCCCAGGCAGGGGCGAGGCCAGAGCAACACCCCAGGCAGGGGCGAGGCCAGAGCAACACCCCAGGCAGGGGCGAGGCCAGAGCAACACCCCAGGCAGGGGCGAGGCCAGAGCAACACCCCAGGCAGGGGCGAGGCCAGAGCAACACCCCAGGCAGGGGCGAGGCCAGAGCAACACTCCAGACAGTGGCGAGACCAGAGCAACACTCCAGACAGTGGCGAGACCAGAGCAACACTCCAGACAGTGGCGAGACCAGAGCAACACTCCAGACAGTGGCGAGACCAGAGCAACACTCCAGACAGTGGCGAGACCAGAGCAACACTCCAGACAGTGGCGAGACCAGAGCAACACTCCAGACAGTGGCGAGACCAGAGCAACACTCCAGACAGTGGCGAGACCAGAGCAACACTCCAGACAGTGGCGAGACCAGAGCAACACTCCAGACAGTGGCGAGACCAGAGCAACAGTCCGGACAGTGGCGAGACCAGAGCAACACTTTGGACAGTGGCGAGACCAGAGCAACAGTCCAGACAGTGGCGAGACCAGAGCAACACTCCAGACAGTGGCGAGACCAGAGCAACACTCCAGACAGTGGCGAGACCAGAGCAACACTCCGGACAGTGGCGAGACCAGAGCAACACTCCGGACAGTGGCGAGACCAGAGCAACACTCCGGACAGTGGCGAGACCAGAGCAACACTCCGGACAGTGGCGAGACCAGAGCAACACTCCAGACAGTGGCGAGACCAGAGCAACACTCCAGACAGTGGCGAGACCAGAGCAACACTCCAGACAGTGGCGAGACCAGAGCAACACTCCAGACAGTGGCGAGACCAGAGCAACACTCCAGACAGTGGCGAGACCAGAGCAACACTCCAGACAGTGGCGAGACCAGAGCAACACTCCAGACAGTGGCGAGACCAGAGCAACAATCCAGAAAGTGGCGAGACCAGAGCAACAGTCCAGACAGTGGCGAGACCAGAGCAACAATGTAGGCAGTGGCGAGACCAGAGCAACAATGTAGACGGCGAGACCAGAGCAACACTCCAGACAGTGGCGAGACCAGAGCAACACTCCAGACAGTGGCGAGACCAGAGCAACAGTCCAGACAGTGGCGAGACCAGAGCAACACTCCAGACAGTGGCGAGACCAGAGCAACACTCCAGACAGTGGCGAGACCAGAGCAACAATGTAGGCAGTGGCGAGACCAGAGCAACAATGTAGACGGCGTGACCAGAGCAACAGTCCAGACAGTGGCGTGACCAGAGCAACAGTCCAGACAGCGGCGAGACCAGAGCAACACTCCAGACAGCGGCGAGACCAGAGCAACACTCCAGACAGCGGCGAGACCAGAGCAACACTCCAGAGAGTGGCGAGACCAGAGCAACACTCCAGACAGTGGCGAGACCAGAGCAACACTCCAGACAGTGGCGAGACCAGAGCAACACTCCAGACAGTGGCGAGACCAAAGCAACACTCCAGACAGTGGCGAGACCAGAGCAACACTCCAGACAGTGGCGAGACCAGAGCAACAATGTAGACAGTGGCGAGACCAGAGCAACAATGTAGACAGTGGCGAGACCAGAGCAACAATGTAGACAGTGGCGAGACCAGAGCAACAATGTAGACAGTGGCGAGACCAGAGCAACAATGTAGACAGTGGCGAGACCAGAGCAACAATGTAGACAGCGGCGAGACCAGAGCAACAGTCCAGACAGCGGCGAGACCAGAGCAACACTCCAGACAGCGGCGAGACCAGAGCAACAGTCCCAGACAGCGGCGAGAACAGAGCAACAGTCCAGACAGCGGCGAGACCAGAGCAACAGTCCAGACAGCGGCGAGACCAGAGCAACACTCCAGACAGCGGCGAGACCAGAGCAACAGTCCAGACAGCGGCGAGAACAGAGCAACAGTCCAGACAGCGGCGAGACCAGAGCAACAGTCCAGACAGCGGCGAGACCAGAGCAACAGTCCAGACAGCGGCGAGACCAGAGCAACAGTCCAGGCAGCGGCGAGACCAGAGCAACAGTCCAGACAGCGGCGAGACCAGAGCAACAGTCCAGACAGCGGCGAGACCAGAGCAACAGTCCAGACAGCGGCGAGACCAGAGCAACAGTCCAGACAGCGGCGAGACCAGAGCAAACAGTCCAGACAGCGGGCGAGACCAGAGCAACAGTCCAGACAGCGGCGAGACCAGAGCAACAGTCCAGACAGCGGCGAGACCAGGAGCAACAGTCCAGACAGCGGCGAGACCAGAGCAACAGTCCAGACAGGGGCGAGACCAGAGCAACAGTCCAGACAGCGGCGAGGCCAGAGCAACAGTCCAGACAGCGGCGAGGCCAGAGCAGCAGTCCAGACAGCGGAGAGGCCAGAGCAGCAGTCCAGACAGCGGCGAGGCCAGAGCAGCAGTCCAGACAGCGGCGAGGCCAGAGCAACAGTCCAGACAGCGGCGAGGCCAGAGCAACAGTCCAGACAGCGGCGAGGCCAGAGCAACAGTCCAGACAGCGGCGAGGCCAGAGCAACAGTCCAGACAGCGGCGAGGCCAGAGCAACAGTCCAGACAGCGGCGAGGCCAGAGCAACAGTCCAAACAGCGGCGAGGCCAGAGCAACAGTCCAGACAGCGGCGAGGCCAGAGCAACAGTCCAGACAGCGGCGAGGCCAGAGCAACAGTCCAGACAGCGGCGAGGCCAGAGCAACAGTCCAGACAGCGGCGAGGCCAGAGCAACAGTCCAGACAGCGGCGAGGCCAGAGCAACAGTCCAGACAGCGGCGAGGCCAGAGCAACAGTCCAGACAGCGGCGAGGCCAGAGCAACAGTCCAGACCAGCGGCGAGGCCAGAGCAAACAGTCCAGACAGCGGCGAGGCCAGAGCAACAGTCCAGACAGCGGCGAGGCCAGAGCAAACAGTCCAGACAGCGGCGAGGCCAGAGCAACAGTCCAGACAGCGGCGAGGCCAGAGCAACAGTCCAGACAGCGGCGAGGCCAGAGCAACAGTCCCAGACAGCGGCGAGGCCAGAGCAACAGTCCAGACAGCGGCGAGGCCAGAGCAACAGTCCCAGACAGCGGCGAGGCCAGAGCAACAGTCCAGACAGCGGCGAGGCCAGAGCAACAGTCCAGACAGCGGCGAGGCCAGAGCAACAGTCCAGCGGCGAGGCAGAGACAGCTCCCGGGCGAGGCCAGAGCAACACCCCAGACATCGGCGAGGCCAGAGCAACACCCCAGGCAGGGGCGAGGCCAGAGCAACACCCCAGGCAGGGGCGAGGCCAGAGCAACACCCCAGGCAGGGGCGAGGCCAGAGCAACACCCCAGGCAGGGGCGAGGCCAGAGCAACACCCCAGGCAGGGGCGAGGCCAGAGCAACACCCCAGGCAGGGGCGAGGCCAGAGCAACACCCCAGGCAGGGGCGAGGCCAGAGCAACACCCCAGGCAGGGGCGAGGCCAGAGCAACACCCCAGGCAGGGGCGAGGCCAGAGCAACACCCCCAGGCAGGGGCGAGGCCAGAGCAACACCCCAGGCAGGGGCGAGGCCAGAGCAACACCCCAGGCAGGGGGCGAGGCCAGAGCAACACCCCAGGCAGGGGCGAGGCCAGAGCAACACCCCAGGCAGGGGCGAGGCCAGAGCAACACCCCCAGGCAGGGGCGAGGCCAGAGCAACACCCCAGGCAGGGGCGAGGCAGAGCAACACCCCAGGCAGGGGCGAGGCCAGAGCAACACCCCAGGCAGGGGCGAGGCCAGAGCAACACCCCAGGCAGGGGCGAGGCCAGAGCAACACCCCAGGCAGGGGCGAGGCAGAGCAACACCCCAGGCAGGGCGAGGCCAGAGCAACACCCCAGGCAGGGGCGAGGCCAGAGCAACACCCCAGGCAGGGGCGAGGCCAGAGCAACACCCCAGGCAGGGGCGAGGCCAGAGCAACACCCCAGGCAGGGGCGAGGCCAGAGCAACACCCCAGGCAGGGGCGAGGCCAGAGCAACACCCCAGGCAGGGGCGAGGCCAGAGCAACACTCCAGACAGTGGCGAGACCAGAGCAACACTCCAGACAGTGGCGAGACCAGAGCAACAATGTAGACAGTGGCGAGACCAGAGCAACAATGTAGACAGTGGCGAGACCAGAGCAACAATGTAGACAGCGGCGAGACCAGAGCAACAGTCCAGAAAGCGGCGAGACCAGAGCAACAGTCCAGACAGCGGCGAGACCAGAGCAACAGTCCGGACAGCGGCGAGACCAGAGCAACAGTCCAGACAGCGGCGAGACCAGAGCAACAGTCCAGACAGCGGCGAGACCAGAGCAACAGTCCAGACAGTGGCGAGACCAGAGCAACACTCCAGACAGTGGCGAGACCAGAGCAACACTCCAGACAGTGGCGAGACCAGAGCAACAATGTAGACAGTGGCGAGACCAGAGCAACAATGTAGACAGTGGCGAGACCAGAGCAACAATGTAGACAGCGGCGAGACCAGAGCAACAGTCCAGACAGCGGCGAGACCAGAGCAACAGTCCAGACAGCGGCGAGACCAGAGCAACAGTCCAGACAGCGGCGAGACCAGAGCAACAGTCCGGACAGCGGCGAGACCAGAGCAACAGTCCAGACAGCGGCGAGACCAGAGCAACAGTCCAGACAGCGGCGAGACCAGAGCAACAGTCCAGACAGCGGCGAGACCAGAGCAACAGTCCAGACAGCGGCGAGACCAGAGCAACAGTCCAGACAGCGGCGAGACCAGAGCAACAGTCCAGACAGCGGCGAGACCAGAGCAACAGTCCAGACAGCGGCGAGACCAGAGCAACAGTCCAGACAGCGGCGAGACCAGAGCAACACTCCAGACAGTGGCGAGACCAGAGCAACAGTCCAGACAGCGGCGAGACCAGAGCAACAGTCCAGACAGCGGCGAGACCAGAGCAACAGTAGACAGCGGCGAGACCAGAGCAACACTCCAGACAGCGGCGAGACCAGCGCAACACTCCAGACAGTGGCGAGACCAGAGCAACACTCCAGACAGTGGCGAGACCAGAGCAACACTCCAGACAGTGGCGAGACCAGAGCAACACTCCAGACAGTGGCGAGACCAGAGCAACAGTCCAGACAGAGGCGAGACCAGAGCAGTCCAGACAGCGGCGAGACCAGAGCAACAGTCCAGACAGCGGCGAGACCAGACAGTCCAGACAGCGGCGAGACCAGAGCAACAGTCCAGACAGCGGCGAGACCAGAGCAACAGTCCAGACAGCGGCGAGACCAGAGCAACACTCCAGACAGCGGCGAGACCAGAGCAACACTCCAGACAGCGGCGAGACCAGAGCAACACTCCAGACAGCGGCGAGACCAGAGCAACACTCCAGACAGTGGCGAGACCAGAGCAACACTCCAGACAGTGGCGAGACCAGAGCAACACTCCAGACAGTGGCGAGACCAGAGCAACACTCCAGACAGTGGCGAGACCAGAGCAACACTCCAGACAGTGGCGAGACCAGAGCAACACTCCAGACAGTGGCGAGACCAGAGCAACACTCCAGACAGTGGCGAGACCAGAGCAACAATGTAGACAGTGGCGAGACCAGAGCAACAATGTAGACAGTGGCGAGACCAGAGCAACAATGTAGACAGTGGCGAGACCAGAGCAACAATGTAGACAGCGGCGAGACCAGAGCAACAGTCCAGACAGCGGCGAGACCAGAGCAACAGTCCAGACAGCGGCGAGACCAGAGCAACAGTCCAGACAGCGGCGAGACCAGAGCAACAGTCCAGACAGCGGCGAGACCAGAGCAACAGTCCAGACAGCGGCGAGACCAGAGCAACAGTCCAGACAGCGGCGAGACCAGAGCAACAGTCCAGACAGCGGCGAGACCAGAGCAACAGTCCAGACAGCGGCGAGACCAGAGCAACAGTCCAGACAGCGGCGAGACCAGAGCAACAGTCCAGACAGCGGCGAGACCAGAGCAACAGTCCAGACAGCGGCGAGACCAGAGCAACAGTCCAGACAGCGGCGAGACCAGAGCAACAGTCCAGACAGCGGCGAGACCAGAGCAACAGTCCAGACAGCGGCGAGACCAGAGCAACAGTCCAGACAGCGGCGAGACCAGAGCAACAGTCCAGACAGCGGCGAGACCAGAGCAACAGTCCAGACAGCGGCGAGACCAGAGCAACAGTCCAGACAGCGGCGAGACCAGAGCAACAGTCCAGACAGCGGCGAGACCAGAGCAACAGTCCAGACAGGGGCGAGACCAGAGCAACAGTCCAGAGAGCGGCGAGACCAGAGCAACAGTCCAGAGAGCGGCGAGGCCAGAGCAACAGTCCAGACAGCGGCGAGGCCAGAGCAGCAGTCCAGACAGCGGCGAGGCCAGAGCAGCAGTCCAGACAGCGGCGAGGCCAGAGCAGCAGTCCAGACAGCGGCGAGGCCAGAGCACCAGTCCAGACAGCGGCGAGGCCAGAGCAACAGTCCAGACAGCGGCGAGGCCAGAGCAACAGTCCAGACAGCGGCGAGGCCAGAGCAACAGTCCAGACAGCGGCGAGGCCAGAGCAACAGTCCAGACAGCGGCGAGACCAGAGCAGCAGTCCAAACAGCGGCGAGACCAGAGCAGCAGTCCAGACAGGGGCGAGACCAGAGCAGCAGTCCAGACAGGGGCGAGACCAGAGCAGCACAGCGGCGAGGCCAGAGCAACAGTCCAGACTGGGGCGAGGCCTTTGCAACAGTCCAGACAGCGGCGAGGCCAGAGCAACAGTCCAGACAGCGGCGAGGCCAGAGCAACAGTCCAGACAGCGGCGAGGCCAGAGCAGCAGTCCAGACAGCGGCGAGGCCAGAGCAACAGTCCAGACAGCGGCGAGGCCAGAGCAGCAGTCCAGACAGCGGCGAGGCCAGAGCAACAGTCCAGACAGCGGCGAGGCCAGAGCAACAGTCCAGACAGCGGCGAGGCCAGAGCAACAGTCCAGACAGCGGCGAGGCCAGAGCAACAGTCCAGACAGCGGCGAGGCCAGAGCAACAGTCCAGACAGCGGCGAGGCCAGAGCAACAGTCCAGACAGCGGCGAGGCCAGAGCAACAGTCCAGACAGCGGCGAGGCCAGAGCAACAGTCCAGACAGCGGCGAGGCCAGAGCAACAGTCCAGACAGCGGCGAGGCCAGAGCAACAGTCCAGACAGCGGCGAGGCCAGAGCAACAGTCCAGACAGCGGCGAGGCCAGAGCAACAGTCCAGACAGCGGCGAGGCCAGAGCAACAGTCCAGACAGCGGCGAGGCCAGAGCAACAGTCCAGACAGCGGCGAGGCCAGAGCAACAGTCCAGGCAGCGGCGAGGCCAGAGCAACAGTCCAGGCAGCGGCGAGGCCAGAGCAACAGTCCAGGCAGGGGCGAGGCCAGAGCAACACCCCAGGCAGGGGCGAGGCCAGAGCAACACCCCAGGCAGGGGCGAGGCCAGAGCAACACCCCAGGCAGGGGCGAGGCCAGAGCAACACCCCAGGCAGGGGCGAGGCCAGAGCAACACCCCAGGCAGGGGCGAGGCCAGAGCAACGCCCCAGGCAGGGGCGAGGCCAGAGCAACAGTCCAGACAGCGGCGAGGCCAGAGCAACACCCCAGACAGGGGCGAGGCCAGAGCAACACCCCAACAGTCCAGAGCAGGCGGCGAGGCCAGAGCAACCCCAGTCAGGGGCGAGGCCAGAGCGGCGAGGCCAGAGCAACACCCCAGGCAGCGGCGAGGCCAGAGCAACAGTCCAGACAGCGGCGAGGCCAGAGCAACACCCCAGGCAGCGGCGAGGCCAGAGCAACACCCCAGGCAGGGGCGAGGCCAGAGCAACACCCCAGGCAGTGGCGAGGCCAGAGCAACACACCAGGCAGGGGCGAGGGCCAGAGCAACACCCCAGGCAGGGGCGAGGCCAGAGCAACACCCCAGGCAGGGGCGAGGCCAGAGCAACACACCAGGCAGGGGCGAGGCCAGAGCAACACTCCAGACAGTGGCGAGACCAGAGCAACTCTCCAGACAGTGGGCGAGACCAGAGCAACACTCCAGACAGTGGCGAGACCAGAGCAACACTCCAGACAGTGGCGAGACCAGAGCAACACTCCAGACAGTGGCGAGACCAGAGCAACACTCCAGACAGTGGCGAGACCAGAGCAACACTCCAGACAGTGGCGAGACCAGAGCAACAATGTAGACAGTGGCGAGACCAGAGCAACAATGTAGACAGTGGCGAGACCAGAGCAACAATGTAGACAGTGGCGAGACCAGAGCAACAATGTAGACAGCGGCGAGACCAGAGCAACAGTCCAGAAAGCGGCGAGACCAGAGCAACAGTCCAGACAGCGGCGAGACCAGAGCAGACACGAGACCAGAGCAACAGTCCAGACAGCGGCGAGACCAGAGCAACAGTCCAGACAGCGGCGAGACCAGAGCAACAGTCCAGACAGCGGCGAGACCAGAGCAACACTCCAGACAGTGGCGAGACCAGAGCAACACTCCAGACAGTGGCGAGACCAGAGCAACACTCCAGACAGTGGCGAGACCAGAGCAACACTCCAGACAGTGGCGAGACCAGAGCAACACTCCAGACAGTGGCGAGACCAGAGCAACACTCCAGACAGTGGCGAGACCAGAGCAACACTCCAGACAGTGGCGAGACCAGAGCAACACTCCAGACAGTGGCGAGACCAGAGCAACAATGTAGACAGTGGCGAGACCAGAGCAACAATGTAGACAGTGGCGAGACCAGAGCAACAATGTAGACAGTGGCGAGACCAGAGCAACAATGTAGACAGCGGCGAGACCAGAGCAACAGTCCAGACAGCGGCGAGACCAGAGCAACAGTCCAGACAGCGGCGAGACCAGAGCAACAGTCCAGACAGCGGCGAGACCAGAGCAACAGTCCAGACAGCGGCGAGACCAGAGCAACAGTCCAGACAGCGGCGAGACCAGAGCAACAGTCCAGACAGCGGCGAGACCAGAGCAACAGTCCAGACAGCGGCGAGACCAGAGCAACAGTCCAGACAGCGGCGAGACCAGAGCAACAGTCCAGACAGCGGCGAGACCAGAGCAACAGTCCAGACAGCGGCGAGACCAGAGCAACAGTCCAGACAGCGGCGAGACCAGAGCAACAGTCCAGACAGCGGCGAGACCAGAGCAACAGTCCAGACAGCGGCGAGACCAGAGCAACAGTCCAGACAGCGGCGAGACCAGAGCAACAGTCCAGACAGCGGCGAGACCAGAGCAACAGTCCAGACAGCGGCGAGACCAGAGCAACAGTCCAGACAGCGGCGAGACCAGAGCAACAGTCCAGACAGCGGCGAGACCAGAGCAACAGTCCAGAGAGCGGCGAGACCAGAGCAACAGTCCAGAGAGCGGCGAGACCAGAGCAACAGTCCAGAGAGCGGCGAGACCAGAGCAACAGTCCAGAGAGCGGCGAGACCAGAGCAACAGTCCAGAGAGCGGCGAGACCAGAGCAACAGTCCAGACAGCGGCGAGACCAGAGCAACAGTCCAGACAGCGGCGAGACCAGAGCAACAGTCCAGACAGCGGCGAGACCAGAGCAACAGTCCAGACAGCGGCGAGACCAGAGCAGCAGTCCAGACAGCGGCGAGACCAGAGCAGCAGTCCAGACAGCGGCGAGACCAGAGCAGCAGTCCAGACAGGGGCGAGACCAGAGCAGCAGTCCAGACAGGGGCGAGACCAGAGCAGCAGTCCAGACAGGGGCGAGACCAGAGCAGCAGTCCAGACAGGGGCGAGATCAGAGCAGCAGTCCAGACAGGGGCGAGGCCAGAGCAGCAGTCCAGACAGCGGCGAGGCCAGAGCAGCAGTCCAGACAGCGGCGAGGCCAGAGCAGCAGTCCAGACAGCGGCGAGGCCAGAGCAGCAGTCCAGACAGCGGCGAGGCCAGAGCAACAGTCCAGACAGCGGCGAGGCCAGAGCAACAGTCCAGACAGCGGCGAGGCCAGAGCAACAGTCCAGACAGCGGCGAGGCCAGAGCAACAGTCCAGACAGCGGCGAGGCCAGAGCAACAGTCCAGACAGCGGCGAGGCCAGAGCAACAGTCCAGACAGCGGCGAGGCCAGAGCAACAGTCCAGACAGCGGCGAGGCCAGAGCAACAGTCCAGACAGCGGCGAGGCCAGAGCAACAGTCCAGACAGCGGCGAGGCCAGAGCAACAGTCCAGACAGCGGCGAGGCCAGAGCAACAGTCCAGACAGCGGCGAGGCCAGAGCAACAGTCCAGACAGCGGCGAGGCCAGAGCAACAGTCCAGACAGCGGCGAGGCCAGAGCAACAGTCCAGACAGCGGCGAGGCCAGAGCAACAGTCCAGACAGCGGCGAGGCCAGAGCAACAGTCCAGACAGCGGCGAGGCCAGAGCAACAGTCCAGACAGCGGCGAGGCCAGAGCAACAGTCCAGACAGCGGCGAGGCCAGAGCAACAGTCCAGACAGCGGCGAGGCCAGAGCAACAGTCCAGACAGCGGCGAGGCCAGAGCAACAGTCCAGACAGCGGCGAGGCCAGAGCAACAGTCCAGACAGCGGCGAGGCCAGAGCAACAGTCCAGACAGCGGCGAGGCCAGAGCAACAGTCCAGACAGCGGCGAGGCCAGAGCAACAGTCCAGACAGCGGCGAGGCCAGAGCAACAGTCCAGACAGCGGCGAGGCCAGAGCAACAGTCCAGGCAGCGGCGAGGCCAGAGCAACAGTCCAGGCAGGCGAGCCAGAGGCAGGAGGGGCCAGAGCAACACCCCAGGCAGGGGCGAGGCCAGAGCAACACCCCAGGCAGGGGCGAGGCCAGAGCAACACCCCAGGCAGGGGCGAGGCCAGAGCAACACCCCAGGCAGGGGCGAGGCCAGAGCAACACCCCAGGCAGGGGCGAGGCCAGAGCAACACCCCAGGCAGGGGCGAGGCCAGAGCAACACCCCAGGCAGGGGCGAGGCCAGAGCAACACCCCAGGCAGGGGCGAGGCCAGAGCAACACCCCAGGCAGGGGCGAGGCCAGAGCAACACCCCAGGCAGGGGCGAGGCCAGAGCAACACCCCAGGCAGGGGCGAGGCCAGAGCAACACCCCAGGCAGGGGCGAGGCCAGAGCAACACCCCAGGCAGGGGCGAGGCCAGAGCAACACCCCAGGCAGGGGCGAGGCCAGAGCAACACCCCAGGCAGGGGCGAGGCCAGAGCAACACCCCAGGCAGGGGCGAGGCCAGAGCAACACCCCAGGCAGGGGCGAGGCCAGAGCAACACCCCAGGCAGGGGCGAGGCCAGAGCAACACCCCAGGCAGGGGCGAGGCCAGAGCAACACCCCAGGCAGGGGGAGGCAACACCCCGAGCAACACCCCACGCAGGGGCGAGGCCAGAGCAACACCCCAGGCAGGGGCGAGGCCAGAGCAACACCCCAGGCAGGGGCGAGGCCAGAGCAACACCCCAGGCAGGGGCGAGGCCAGAGCAACACCCCAGGCAGGGGCGAGGCCGGAGCAACACCCCAGGCAGGGGCGAGGCCGGAGCAACACCCCAGGCAGGGGCGAGGCCGGAGCAACACCCCAGGCAGGGGCGAGGCCGGAGCAACACCCCAGGCAGGGGCGAGGCCGGAGCAACACCCCAGGCAGGGGCGAGGCCGGAGCAACACCCCAGACAGGGGCGAGGCCGGAGCAACACCCCAGACAGGGGCGAGGCCGGAGCAACACCCCAGACAGGGGCGAGGCCGGAGCAACACTCCAGACAGGGGCGAGACCGGAGCAACACTCCAGACAGGGGCGAGGCCTGAGCAACACTCCAGACAGGGGCGAGGCCGGAGCAACACCCCAGACAGGGGCGAGGCCGGAGCAACACCCCAGACAGCGGCGAGGCCAGAGCAACACCCCAGACAGCGGCGAGGCCAGAGCAACACCCCAGACAGCGGCGAGGCCAGAGCAACACCCCAGACAGAGGCCGCAACACCCCAGCGAGCCCAGTGCAACACCCCAGACAGCGGCGAGGCCAGAGCAACACCCCAGACAGCGGCGAGGCCAGAGCAACACCCCAGACAGCGGCGAGGCCAGAGCAACACCCCAGACAGCGGCGAGGCCAGAGCAACACCCCAGACAGGGGCGAGGCCAGAGCAACACCCCAGACAGGGGCGAGGCCAGAGCAACACCCCAGACAGGGGCGAGGCCAGAGCAACACCCCAGACAGGGGCGAGGCCAGAGCAACGCCCCAGACAGGGGCGAGGCCGGAGCAACGCCCCAGACAGGGGCGAGGCCAGAGCAACGCAGACACGAGGCCGGAGCCAGACAGGGGCGAGGCCGAGGCCCCAGACAGGGGCGAGGCCGGAGCAACGCTCCAGACAGGGGCGAGGCCGGAGCAACGCTCCAGACAGGGGCGAGGCCGGAGCAACACTCCAGACAGGGGCGAGGCCGGAGCAACACTCCAGACAGGGGCGAGGCCGGAGCAACACTCCAGACAGGGGCGAGGCCGGAGCAACACTCCAGACAGGGGCGAGGCCGGAGCAACACTCCAGACAGGGGCGAGGCCGGAGCAACACTCCAGACAGGGGCGAGGCCGGAGCAACACTCCAGACAGGGGCGAGGCCGGAGCAACACTCCAGACAGGGGCGAGGCCGGAGCAACACTCCAGACAGGGGCGAGGCCGGAGCAACACTCCAGACAGGGGCGAGGCCAGTGCAACACTCCAGACAGGGGCGAGGCCAGTGCAACACTCCAGACAGCGGCGAGCCCAGTGCAACACCCCAGACAGCGGCGAGGCCAGAGCAACACCCCAGACAGCGGCGAGGCCAGAGCAACACCCCAGACAGCGGCGAGGCCAGAGCAACACCCCAGACAGCGGCGACAGAGCAACACCCCAGACAGCGGCGAGGCCAGCAACACCCCAGACAGCGGCGAGGCCCGAGCAACACCCGAGACAGGGGCGAGGCCTGAGCAACACCCCAGACCGAGGCCAGAGCAACACCCCAGGGGCGAGGCCAGAGCAACACCCCAGACAGGGGCGAGGCCAGAGCAACACCCCAGACAGGGGCGAGGCCAGAGCAACACCCCAGACAGGGGCGAGGCCAGAGCAACACCCCAGACAGGGGCGAGGAGGCCAGAGCAAGCACACCCCAGACAGGGGCGAGGCCAGAGCAACACCCCAGACAGGGGCGAGGCCAGAGCAACACCCCAGACAGGGGCGAGGCCAGAGCAACACTCCAGATAGGGGCGAGGCCAGAGCAACACACCAGACAGGGGCGAGGCCAGAGCAACACTCCAGACAGGGGCGAGGCCAGAGCAACACTCCAGACAGGGGCGAGGCCAGAGCAACACTCCAGTCAGGGGCGAGGCCAGAGCAACACTCCAGACAGGGGCGAGGCCAGAGCAACACTCCAGACAGGGGCGAGGCCAGAGCAACACTCCAGACAGGGGCGAGGAAAGAGCAACACTCCAGACAGGGGCGAGGAAAGAGCAACACTCCAGACAGGGGCGAGGAAAGAGCAACACTCCAGACAGGGGCGAGGCCAGAGCAACACTCCAGACAGGGGCGAGGCCAGAGCAACACTCCAGACAGGGGCGAGGCCAGAGCAACACTCCAGACAGGGGCGAGGCCAGAGCAACACTCCAGACAGGGGCGAGGCCAGAGCAACAATCTAGACAGTGGCGAGACCAGAGCAACACCCGCCTATGATTGCGTTAAATGAGACCTTCACGAGACCTACCTAGGGATGGTGATAGATGCGAATATCCTTTGTGTACTCGCCTAGTTGTGGTTGCAGGGGTCGAGTCATAGCTTCTGCCTATGTATGTAATATCTACATAGCATGTGAGAGCGTACGTGTGTGTTTGTGTGTGTGTGTCACATAGATGTGCATGAGAACGTACGTGTGTTTTCTCGCCTGTATGTACTCGCCTACTGTATATGTAGCTGCAGGGGTAGGGTCTTAGCTCCTGGGCCCGCCTTTCAATTTGCCGCTTGCCAGACTCACTCCTAGCCTCGTGGGGCCCTATCGTACCTGTTCTTGAAATTTTGTACAAGATAATGCACAAATTATAAATCCAAAATTTGACGTTGTATGAAAGAAGTGTCTGAGTGTGAGGTTATGTCACTGGAGACAGAGCAACTACTCCAGTGTGTCCCAGTAGGACAGAACATCTTAACTGAACTTACAAGTGAGGGTGGATGGGACGGATGCCACAGGCAACTTACCGATACATGGCCACATCCACCTCTTGTTAGGCAGGTCATACCTTGGACAATAGCATAAGTTTAAATAGAAAAAAAATGAGTGCTTACAATCAAGGCTTTAGAGATTTTCACGACTGACAGACGGCGAAAAGGATTACTTTTGATATTACAACAATACTAACCCTAGCATTCAGTAATTAGAATCTAAAGGAACCCTAGTTGATGTACAGATATATCTTACATCTACGTAAATGTGTGTGTGAGAGCGTACCAATGTTCTCGCCTATATGTGGTTGCAGGGGTCGAGTGTGTGTGTGTGTGTGTGTGTGTGTAGATGTATAAGGTATACCTGTGTATGTGCACATGTGTATAAGAGCATACCTGAGTGTGTATCTGCGTAGTGCTGATGCGTATGAGGGCAGGACCCGCGTCAGGGCCGCCTCTCTCACTGGAGGACATCGCCGTTTTCAGGGGTGGGTGTGGGCGGCCCCCTCATGACGTGCACCCACCCGCCACGCCCACACGCCCACACACACGCCCGCTATAAGGAAGATAAACATTAATTTAAATTAAGTAAGTGATCCTCTTTATATAAAGACATTATATACAATTTTTACGAGTTAATATCTGTTTTGAAGTAAATTTAGGTTAGGTTAAAGCGGCAAAAAAATATTTTAGTGAAAATAACAAAAATGTAGCAGTGATACGTCTGGCAGCGAGGTAGTTAAAGATACCATAAAGCGTTAAAATGTGAACGTTTGACAGGTAGAGGTGCCAGAATGGACTAGTTTGTGTTGCCGTGAGAATGGTGAGTATAAAACACTGGCTAACACTGCATCCCCTTTACTAGCTCACGTGTAAGCGTCAAACCAAGCTTGTAATGAAGTAGCGGAACTGACTAAGCTTTGTGATCTAGTGTTTAAGCTGGGTCAGTGTTGGAGGGGGAGAGGGGGGGTGTTGCGTGTGTGGGGGGGAGAAGATAGGCAGGGGAAAGAGGGTGATGGGTGGATAGGAGAGGGGAGAGAGAGAGGAGGGGAGAGAGGAGGGGGAGAGAGAGGAGGGGGGTGAGAGAGAGGAGGGGGGAGAGAGAGAGGAGGGGTGAGAGAGAGAGAGGAGGCGTGAGAGAGAGAGAGGAGGCGTGAGAGAGAGAGAGAGGAGGCGTGAGAGAGAGAGAGAGGAGGGGTGAGAGAGAGAGAGAGGGGGGGAGAGAGAGAGAGAGAGGAGGGGTGAGAGAGAGAGAGAGAGGAGGGGTGAGAGAGAGAGAGAGAGGAGGGGAGAGAGAGAGAGAGAGGAGGGGAGAGAGAGAGAGAGAGGAGGCGTGAGAGAGAGAGAGAGAGAGAGAGAGAGAGAGAGAGGAGGGAAGAGAGAGAGAGAGAGGAGGGGAGAGAGAGAGAGAGGAGGGGTGAGAGAGAGAGAGGAGGGGTGAGAGAGAGAGAGGAGGGGTGAGAGAGAGAGAGGAGGGGAGAGAGAGAGAGAGAGGAGGGGAGAGAGAGAGAGAGGAGGGGTGAGAGAGAGAGAGGAGGGGAGAGAGAGAGAGGAGGGGTGAGAGAGAGAGAGGAGGGGTGAGAGAGAGAGAGGAGGGGAGAGAGAGAGAGAGAGGAGGGGAGAGAGAGAGAGGAGGGGAGAGAGAGAGGAGGGGAGAGAGAGAGAGAGAGAGGAGGGGAGAGAGAGAGAGAGGTGGGGAGAGAGAGAGAGAGAGGAGGGGTGAGAGAGAGAGAGGAGGGGTGAGAGAGAGAGAGGAGGGGAGAGAGAGAGAGAGAGGAGGGGAGAGAGAGAGAGAGAGGAGGGGAGAGAGAGAGAGAGAGGAGGGGTGAGAGAGAGAGACGTCGATAAACATGAACATTATGAAAGCATCAAAGACTGAGAAACAACTTGAGTTTTTAAACTTTTCCAAAAATAAGAATAAACCAAGACACTCAGCCCCCAGCTGTGACACTCAGCCCCCAGCTGTGACACTCAGCCCCCAGCTGTGACACTCAGCCCCCAGCTGTGACACTCAGCCCCCAGCTGTGACACTCAGCCCCCAGCTGTGACACTCAGCCCCCAGCTGTGACACTCAGCCCCCAGCTGTGACACTCAGCCCCCAGCTGTGACACTCAGCCCCCAGCTGTGACGCTCAGCCCCCAGCTGTGACACTCAGCCCCCAGCTGTGACACTCAGCCCCCAGCTGTGACACTCAGCCCTCTGCTGTGAAACTCAGCCCTCTGCTGTGACACTCAGCCCCCAGCTGTGACACTCAGCCCTCTGCTGTGAAACTCAGCCCTCTGCTCTGACACTCAGCCCCCAGCTGTGACACTCAGCCCCCAGCTGTGACACTCAGCCCCAGCTGTGACACTCAGCCCCCAGCTGTGACACTCAGCCCCCAGCTGTGACACTCAGCCCCCAGCTGTGACACTCAGCCCCCAGCTGTGACACTCAGCCCCAGCTGTGACACTCAGCCCCCAGCTGTGACACTCAGCCCCCAGCTGTGACACTCAGCCCCCAGCTGTGACACTCAGCCCCAGCTGTGACACTCAGCCCCCAGCTGTGACACTCAGCCCCAGCTCTGACACTCAGCCCTCTGCTCTGACACTCAGCCCCCAGCTGTGACACTCAGCCCCCAGCTGTGACACTCAGCCCCCAGCTGTGACACTCAGCCCCCAGCTGTGACACTCAGCCCCCAGCTGTGACACTCAGCCCCCAGCTGTGACACTCAGCCCCCAGCTGTGACACTCAGCCCCCAGCTGTGACACTCAGCCCCCAGCTGTGACACTCAGCCCCCAGCTGTGACACTCAGCCCCAGCTGTGACACTCAGCCCCCAGCTGTGACACTCAGCCCCAGCTCTGACACTCAGCCCTCTGCTCTGACACTCAGCCCCCAGCTGTGACACTCAGCCCCCAGCTGTGACACTCAGCCCCCAGCTCTGACACTCAGCCCTCAGCTGTGACACTCAGCCCCCAGCTGTGACACTCAGCCCCAGCTCTGACACTCAGCCCTCTGCTCTGACACTCAGCCCCCAGCTGTGACACTCAGCCCCCAGCTCTGACACTCAGCCCCCAGCTCTGACACTCAGCCCTCTGCTCTGACACTCAGCCCCCAGCTGTGACACTCAGCCCCAGCTCTGACACTCAGCCCTCTGCTCTGACACTCAGCCCCCAGCTGTGACGCTCAGCCCTCAGCTGTGACACTCAGCCCCCAGCTGTGACACACTCAGCCCCCAGCTGTGACACTCAGCCCTCTGATGTGAAACTCAGCCCCCAGCTGTGACACTCAGCCCCCAGCTGTGACACACTCAGCCCCCAGCTGTGACACTCAGCCCTCTGCTGTGAAACTCAGCCCCCAGCTGTGACAAACTCAGCCCCCAGCTGTGACAAACTCAGCCCCCAGCTGTGACAAACTCAGCCCCCAGCTGTGACAAACTCAGCCCCCAGCTGTGACAAACTCAGCCCCCAGCTGTGACACACTCGGCCCCAGCTGTGACACACTCGGCCCCCAGCTGCAACACACTCGGTCCCCAGTTGACACACACTCAGCCCCCAGCTGTATCACAGCCACCCAGCTGGAAGACACTCATCCCTCAGCTATAACGCATTCTCAACACCCGGATGTAACACAGCAAGTGCTTTAGAACACCTCAGTACACAGATACACTACACCAGAAACACACCTCTCATGCTTGATTTACCAGCTTTCTAAAGTTAGTGGCTTGATTTACCAGCTTTCTAAAGTTAGTGGCTTGATTTACCAGCTTTCTAAAGTTAGCCGCTTGATTTACCAGCTTTCTAAAGTTAGCCGCTTGATTTACCAGCTTTCTAAAGTTAGCCGCTTGATTTACCAGCTTTCTAAAGTTAACCGCTTTATTTACCAGCTTTCTAAAGTTAGCCGCTTGATTTACCAGCTTTCTAAAGTTAGCCGCTTGATTTACCAGCTTTCTAAAGTTAACCGCTTGATTTACCAGCTTGATTTACCTCCCTCTCTACAGCCTCAGAAGCTTCCATAGTACATCTGTTCTCTTACCCTTCAATAAATTCAAGTCATAATGAACGACTGTCACTGAATAAACGTGTGTCGATCACTCGCAGTTAAAATGCTCTGTAAACAGCTAACTAACTCGAGTGAAAAAAATTTATAACTTGGCGGAACTCCTGGCGTACCAACAGGACTATGGACTGAGGTGAAACCCTCACTCCTGGAGTACCAACAGGACTATGGACTGAGGTGAAACCCTCACTCCTGGAGTACCAACAGGACTATGGACTGAGGTGAAACCCTCACTCCTGGAGTACCAACAGGACTATGGACTGAGATGAACCCCTCACTCCTGGAGTACCAACAGGACTATGGACTGAAACGAGAACAAAATTTTGGACAAAAGTTTGAAGGAAAATTAAATCTCATAAGACGAGGTAAAATGCGTGAAAAAACTAACAACTCTTAATATAATAACGTTAATGCATAACCCAAACAAAGAAAACGAAACCAATGTAGAGAAAAGCTAACGGAGGAGGCAAAAATCATCAATAAAAAACGAGAAATGTAAGAAAAGCTACGTTCCATACGTTGATTTGAAGGTAGATGGCAGTGAGGTAACCTGCGTCACTAGACGAGGCTACGAGGACATGACTGACGGCGGGACACTAAGACTGAAGAGTTGGCTGGTTAACACATTGAACACGTCTACCTCAGGGCCAGAGAAGACCCTGATTCAGGGTTGATAATTGATGACCCCCCCCTGATGACCGCCCCCTGATGGCTGATGATCCCCCTGATGACTGATGACCTCCCTGATAGCTGATGACCCCCCCCCCTGATGGCCGATTACCCCCTGATGGCTGATGATACCCCCTGATGGCTGATGACCCCCCTGATGGCTGATGACCCCCCTGATGGCTGATGACCCCCCTAATGATTGATAATTATCAACTATAGTTGATGACACGAATGATTCTCAGCCTTGCGTGCTCATGCCATCATTCTTTCAATTATCTCTCATATTTCGCTTCTTTTTCTTTATTCCTTATTCCACTTTTTTCACATTAATCATTCCTCCTATTATCTCATTTCCGCTCTCCATTTATCCTCTATTATGTTCATCCATTATCACTCTTTCTCACACGTCTATCATTTATCTTTCTCTGCCTCTCTTACGTCCCCTTTCTTATTCTGACTTCTCTCCCAGTTTCTCGTTGCATTCTCCATAACTCGTTTTTCACTCCATTCTCTCTCTCCCTCTGTTTGTCTCACTCGAATCTTTCTCTTCCTGTCACTTCCAAGTAATATTTCCCTCTCACACACAGACGCGAGAGAGAGAGAGAGAGAGAGTGTACTCGTCTATTTGTACTCTCCTATTTATGGTTGCAGGGGTCGATTCATAGCTCCTGGCCCCGCCTCGTCACTGATTGCTACTGGATCCTCTCTCCCTGCTCCATGGCTTTATCAAACCTCGTCTTGAAACTATGTATGGTTCCTACCTCCGCTACTTCACTTTCTAGACTATTCCACTTCTTGACAACTCTGACTGAAGAAATATTTCCTAACATCCCTTTGACTCATAAGAGTCTTCAACTTCCAATTGTGTCCCCTTATTTGTCCCCTCTGGAACATTGTGTGTGTGTGTGTGTGTGTGTGTGTGTGTGTGTGTGTGTGTGTGTGTGTGTGTTGGTGTGTAGGATCGCAGAAAAGGGTCCTGATGAAAAAGTTACTCCTTGGAACAGGTAATAATATCTGTTCTTAAAATTCATGTTTCTCTCTTAAGCTCCATATTTTCCACAGCCTGTAGAGCTGCAAAAGTATATATGCCTTAGCGGTATCTAGTTCCCCTAGCAGTTTCTTCACCTCATCCTCGGTTGCGTACAGTGTCCAGCACTTGCTGGTGCACCCTACCACCTCTGTTTTCTCGGAGCTTCTCCGTCTCCACTGTGAATACCTCCTTGAATCTTAAGTTGAGCTCTTCACATACTTCGTGTTCGTTCTTTATGAGCTCCCCTCCTTCTTTCCTCAACTCGATTACCTGATCCTTGACTCTTTGTTTTCCTCATGTGGCTGTGTAACAACTCTGTTAGTTACCATTTTGTCCTAGGCACATGTCGATTAGACACTAGGCCTGTTTGTGTGTGTGTGTGTGTGTGTGTGTGTGTGTGTGTGTGTGTGTGTGTGTGTGTGTGTGTGTGTGTGTGTGTTAGGAGCGAGTTGACTTGACGTGTTGTTGGAGTGTGTGCATGGTAACTGGTTAGTCGGACTTGAGTCCTGGAGGTGGGAGGGCACAGTGTCTTCACTCTGGAGGAGATGTGATATTTGTAATTCTGAACTGTAGTATCAGCGCGCCTTTAGCAAGACAGCAATGGAGTGAGTTATGGTAAGTGTGTCTTCTTTTATGGGTCACTCTGTCTTAGTGGGAGACGACGGGTGTGCTAATATATATATATATATATATATATATATATATATATATATATATATATATATATATATATATATATATATATATATATATATATATATATATATATATATAAACTGCCAGGTTTAGTGCAATTGAACTAAACAATTGTAAACGTAATTCCTAGCAGCCTGGTGCCGAGTGTGAAGTTGTTGGTGACTCCTAGCAGTGGCAGCAGCAGCAGCAACACTAGCAGTGGCAGCAGCAGCAGCAACACTAGCAGTGGCAGCAGCAGCAACACTAGCAGTGGCAGCAGCAGCAGCAACACTAGCAGTGGCAGCAGCAGCAGCAACACTAGCAGTGGCAGCAGCAGCAGCAACACTAGCAGTGGCAGCAGCAGCAGCAACACTAGCAGTGGCAGCAGCAGCAGCAACACTAGCAGTGGCAGCAGCAGCAGCAACACTAGCAGTGGCAGCAGCAACACTAGCAGTGGCGGCAGCAACAACACTAGCAGTGGCGGCAGCAGCAACACTAGCAGTGGAGGCAGCAGCAACACTAGCAGTGGCAGCAGCAGCAGCAACACTAGCAGTGGCAGCAGCAGCAGCAACACTAGCAGTGGCAGCAGCAGCAGCAACACTAGCAGTGGCGGCAGCAGCAGCAACACTAGCAGTGGCGGCAGCAGCAGCAACACTAGCAGTGGCGGCAGCAGCAGCAACACTAGCAGTGGCGGCAGCAACACTAGCAGTGGCGGCAGCAACACTAGCAGTGGCGGCAGCAATAGTGGCAGCAGCAACACCAGGAACAGCATTGGCATCAGCAGCAATGACAGCAGCAGCAGCAGCAGCAACAACAATATCAACAGTGGAGGTGGCAGCAGCAGCAACATAAGTAGCAATACCAGCAGCAACAGTGGCAGCAGCAACAGCTACAGGCATCGATCCATGCTGGATAAAGGTCTCTGTGGACTGTACTTCCAGTGGAAAACACTGTAGCTCAGTTTTCCTGCGTTCTACAAGCTAGAAAAATACTGACTGCGAGAGTACACAATGTCTTCCTATTAGCAGTAGTAGTGTAGTATCTCAACAACTTGCGCTCACTGATCCGCACAGGTTTAGCACTGAACATAAAAATAATCCTCCTTTTCTTCTGTATTATTGCCAACGTTTCTACGTGTTGTTTGACGGGTTTGTTTCGTTATTGGAGAAGTTTCTCCCACGCAGTGGGTAGCAGCCACCCAGGGAGGTACAACCGTCCTGATACACGTGTGTGTGTGTGTGTGTGTGTGTGTGTGTGTGTGTGTGTGTGTGTGTGTGTGTGTGTGTGTGTGTGTGTGTGTGTGTGAAACAGAAACCTGCAGTTGTTTGCGTCACTGGTAAGATTTCTGGTGTGTCTTGCGTCTCATAAACATGTAAGATGACAGGTGCATCTTGCTGCTATTACTGCTACTTACACCTGTTTCATACTACACATGCTGATGTGCATGTACATGTTAGTGAATACACACTCATCCGAGTTTTCTTCTGTCTTTATTGTTCTTTTTCAGAGAAATGTTGACTTTCATCTCCACTGTGATAGTGAACACTGTTCCTCCGTAAAGCCTCGCGTGTCGTAAGAGGCGACTAAAATGCCTGGAGCAAGGGGCTGGTAACCCCTTCTCCTGTATAAATTACTAGGAAGACAAAGGAGAAAATGTTAAAGGTGGGCTGTTTGTGTGTGGGTGTAGCACAGACGGGAAGGAAGAATCTCATTGTGGTTGTGAGGAAAGAAAAGAAGTTTGACGTCCAGGGTCTACTAGAGACAAAGAAGTTGATGTCTAGGGTCTACTAGAGACAAAGAAGTTGATGTCTAGGGTCTACTAGAGACAAAGAAGTTGATGTCTAGGGTCTACTAGAGACAAAGAAGTTGATGTCTAGGGTCTGCGAGAAGTAAAGGGGGCAGTAGAAATTGTTTATATCTTACCTTAATTAATTATCTCCTCCTCTGATGCATAAACTTTCACTCCTCTCTTACCTACTGATTATATTTCTCTGTGCCCCACCTTCCACCTACTCTCACTGTAGTTACAAGTAAATAATGATCTGATATATCTATCGCCCCTCCAAAAACAATCACATCCAAAAGTCTACCCATCAGCTTTTTATCAACTAATACATAGTTGAACAAACTGCTATCATCACTCATTATACTGTATATCGTATACTTCTCATCTTTCTCTTAAAACACGTATCACCTATTACCAAACCTCAATCAATACACAGTTCAATTAGAGGCCTCTCCATTATCATTTACTCCTGGCACCTCAATCTTGTCTGTTGCTCTCTACAACAGTTTATCCCACTTTAGCATGTAGGTCCCCCATAACAATTATTTTCTAACTTGGTTCAGAGCTCCTAAACACATGTTTAACTCCTCCCAAACTCTGTCCTCTTGTTAGAGGTGCATTACCACTTATTCTTACCCACTTCTAACATCCAACCCTTATTTAAATACACATAATTAACCATATCTTCATTGTCCTAGTGAAGTCTCCTGGCTCAACAGGAGAAAATAAATTGCAGCAATGGAGATGAACAATAACAAGTGAGATGATCAACAATTGCAACAAAGGAAGATAATTGCAACAAAGGGAGGTGAACAATTGCAACAAAGGGAGGTGAACAATTGCAACAGAGGGAGGTGAACAATTGCAACAGAGGGAGGTGGACAATTGCAACAAAGGGAGGTGAACAATTGCAACAAAGGGAGGTGAACAATTGCAACAGAGGGAGGTGGACAATTGCAACAGGATGGACAATTTCAACAAAGGGAGGTGAACAATAAGAAGCGTAATGAACAATAACCAGGAATATGAACAATTAAAAAGGAGATGAACAAGAGATCAGTAAGAGTGGCAACAAGGGAGATTAGTATTCTGTTTTATGTGAAGCGCTAAACCCGCGTGGGTCAGCACCAGGATTTATGAAGGCTCGATCCTCCGTCAACTAATCGCGATACAGACCTAGGCAATATAAAAACACGTAGAGCACAGGAAGGCTATTAGGACAACGTATCGCTCAGGTAGAGCCTTGTAAAGCTCCACGTCCATTCGTATGGTAATATTTGATGAAGATTTCACCAGGGCGAAATGTTGGCTATAGCACGTGTTTCTTTTACACAGTGTCCATCATACCCTGCCACTTAATCATTTCTTCTGCCCTCCCTCCACTCCCCTCTCCTGCCGTGTCTTCCCCTCTTTCCTATCCTTCCCTCCCCTATTTTCCTGTCCTCCCCTCTTTCCTGTCCTCCCTTCCCCTCTTCCCTCCCGTCCCCTCTTTCCTGTTCTCCTACAGTGGCAGGATGACATCACAAGTGACCACTGACACTACAGTGGCAGGATGACATCACAGGTGACCACTGACGCTACAGTGGCAGGATAACATCACAGGTGACCACTGACACTACAGTGGCAGGATAACATCACAGGTGACCACTGGCGCTACAGTGGCAGGATAACATCACAGGTGACCACTGACGCTACAGTGGCAGGATAACATCACAGGTGACCACTGGCGCTACAGTGGCAGGATAACATCACAGGTGACCACTGACGCTACAGTGGCAGGATAACATCACAGGTGACCACTGGCGCTACAGTGGCAGGATAACATCACAGGTGACCACTGGCGCTACAGTGGCAGGATAACATCACAGGTGACCACTGGCGCTACAGTGGCAGGATAACATCACAGGTGACCACTGGCGCTACAGTGGCAGGATAACATCACAGGTGACCACTGGCGCTACAGTGGCAGGATAACATCACAGGTGACCACTGGCGCTACAGTGGCAGGATAACATCACAGGTGACCACTGGCGCTACAGTGGCAGGATAACATCACAGGTGACCACTGGCGCTACAGTGGCAGGATAACATCACAGGTGACCACTGGCGCTACAGTGGCAGGATAACATCACGGGTGACCACTGGCGCTACAGTGGCAGGATAACATCACGGGTGACCACTGACGCTACAGTGGCAGGATAACATCACGGGTGACCACTGGCGCTACAGTGGCAGGATACTGGCGCTACATCACGGGTGACCACTGACGCTACAGTGGCAGGATAACATCACAGGTGACCACTGGCGCTACAGTGGCAGGATAACATCACGGGTGACCACTGGCGCTACAGTGGCAGGATAACATCACGGGTGACCACTGACGCTACAGTGGCAGGATAACATCACAGGTGACCACTGACGCTACAGTGGCAGGATAACATCACAGGTGACCACTGGCGCTACAGTGGCAGGATAACATCACAGGTGACCACTGGCGCTACAGTGGCAGGATAACATCACAGGTGACCACTGGCGCTACAGTGGCAGGATAACATCACAGGTGACCACTGGCGCTACAGTGGCAGGATAACATCACAGGTGACCACTGACACTACAGTGGTAGGATAACATCACAGGTGACCACTGGCGCTACAGTGGCAGGATAACATCACAGGTGACCACTGGCGCTACAGTGGCAGGATAACATCACAGGTGACCACTGGCGCTACAGTGGCAGGACACCACAAGTGACCACTGGCGCTACAGTGGCAGGACACCACAAGTGGCCACTGGGGCTACAGTGGCAGGACACCACAAGTGGCCACTGGGGCTACAGTGGCAGGACACCACAAGTGGCCACTGGCGCTACAGTGGCCACTGGCGCTACAGTGGCAGGACACCACAAGTGACCACTGGCGCTACAGTGGCAGGACACCACAAGTGGCCACTGGCGCTACAGTGGCAGGACACCACAAGTGGCCACTGGCGCTACAGTGGCAGGACACCACAAGTGGCCACTGGCGCTACAGTGGCAGGACACCACAAGTGGCCACTGGCGCTACAGTGGCAGGACACCACAAGTGGCCACTGGCGCTACAGTGACACCACAAGTGGCCACTGGCGCTACAGTGGCAGGACACCACAAGTGGCCACTGGCGCTACAGTGGCAGGACACCACACAGCTACAGTGACCACTGGCCACTGGGGCTACTACAGTGGCAGGATAACATCACAGGTGACCACTGGCGCTACAGTGGCAGGACAACATCACAGGTGACCACTGGCGCTACAGTGGCAGGACAACATCACAGGTGACCACTGGCGCTACAGTGGCAGGACAACATCACAGGTGACCACTGGCGCTACAGTGGCAGGACAACATCACAGGTGACCACTGGCGCTACAGTGGCAGGTGGACCACTGGCGAGTGGCAGGCTACAGTGGCAGGACACCACAGTGGCCACACAGTGACCACAAGTGGCCACTGGGGCTACAGTGGCAGGACACCACAAGTGGCCACTGGGGCTACAGTGACCACTGGCGCTACAGTGGCAGGACACCACAAGTGACCACTGGCGCTACAGTGGCAGGACAACCACAAGTGGCAGGACCACTGGCGCTACAGTGGCAGGACACCACAAGTGACCACTGGCGCTACAGTGGCAGGACACCACAAGTGACCACTGGCGCTACAGTGGCAGGACACCACAAGTGACCACTGGCGCTACAGTGGCAGGACACCACAAGTGACCACTGGCGCTACAGTGGCAGGACACCACAAGTGACCACTGGCGCTACAGTGGCAGGACACCACAAGTGACCACTGGCGCTACAGTGGCAGGACACCACAAGTGACCACTGGCGCTACAGTGGCAGGACACCACAAGTGGCCACTGGCGCTACAGTGGCAGGACACCACAAGTGACCACTGGCGCTACAGTGGCAGGACACCACAAGTGACCACTGGCGCTACAGTGGCAGGACACCACAAGTGGCCACTGGCGCTACAGTGGCAGGACACCACAAGTGGCCACTGGCGCTACAGTGGCAGGACACCACAAGTGACCACTGGCGCTACAGTGGCAGGACACCACAAGTGACCACTGGCGCTACAGTGGCAGGACACCACAAGTGACCGTGCATGATGCAACTTGTACACACGACGAGTCACTACTGATTATGTGTTACCAAAATAAGAGGCCTAATTTATGCAAATCATCGTCAGGATAAAGGTGTGTGCAAATGAGAGAAAGAGAGATTGAGCGAGAGAGGGAGGGGGGGAGGGTTAGGGAGGGTTGAAAGGAGGAAATGGAGGTAGGTAAGGAGGTAGGGAGAGATGGAGACGAGGAATGTAGGCTACCTGAAGGGCGTTTCCGGGTGGGGGGGGGTGATCAGCGTCTCCGCGGCCCGGTTCTAAACCAGGCCTAGAGAATGAAGAACCGGTCAACCAGGCTGTTACTACTGGCTGCACGCAGTCCAACGTACCAACCACCGCCCGGCTGGTCAGACGCTTATAGGAGGAACTTGCCCAGTACCTTCTTTCAAACAGCCAGAGGTTTGATGGTAATTTCCTTTAAACACGGAAGAGGGGCGTTGTAGAATCGGGGGGCCTCTGACACTCGACCAGTTCTGTGTATTCGTCGCTCCCCTGCTGTTAGTGGAGGTATTTGGCACAGTCTGCCAAGACTCTTGTCATGCACAGTTATTTCGATGATCAGGTTTGGAGCCAGTCCCTCCAGAATTTTCCAGATTTAATTGTGTACCTTTCTCGCCTACATCACAAGGAGTACAATTGAAGTGACTTCAAGCGTTGCCAGTCATTCAGATGATTGAACGTGTACGAGCTGTGAAGGTTCTCCGTACGTTTTCCAGCTCAGCGATCTTGCCTGTTGGTCAACACTCCTGCCAGTTGTACGACGCTGGTCAACACTCCTGCCAGTTGTACGACGCTGGTCAACACTCCTGCCAGTTGTACGACGCTGGTCAACACTACTGCCAATTGTACGACGCTGGTCAACATTACTGCCAGTTGTACGACGCTGGTCAACACCGCTGCCAGTTGTACGACGCTGGTCAACAGCCCTGCCAGTTGTACGACGCTGGTCAACAGCCCTGCCAGTTGTACGACGCTGGTCAACAGCCCTGCCAGTTGTATGACGCTGGTCAACACCCCTGCCGGTTGTACTACGCTGGTCAACACCGCTGCCAGCTGTAAGACGCTGGTCAACACCGCTGCCAGTTTTACGAAGCTGTTCAACAGCCCTGCCAGTTGTACTACGCTGGTCAACACCCCTGCCAGTTGTACTACGCTGGTGCTGGTCAACACCGCTGCCAGTTGTAAGGCGCTGGTCAACACCGCTGCCAGTTGTAAGACACAGGTTAACACTGCTTCCACTTGTACGACGCTGGCGCTGGTCAACACGCTGCCAATGGAACAAGGGAAGGAGTGATGGAGGAAGTCGGGAGGAGGAGTAGAGAGGGATGGAGGAGGCTCAAAGTTACTACATCTGAGAGAGACTTCAAAGAGCTTTCATTTCTTCCCCTTTTCATCTTCCCTTTCTTACCTGTCTCATTTTTATCCTCTTGCTTTTCTTCTCGTGAAATAGTTAAATAACTCGTAATATAGCTCACCAGATTCACCTACGTAAATTTTGCAAATATCGCCAGCACGCTGCCACTGGTACGATGCTTGCCAACACGCTGCCATTGGTACGATGTTTGTCAACACGCTGCCACTGGTACGATGTTGGTCAGCACCCATTCCTTGCATTCCTTTTTTTTTTTTAATTCCTTGCAAGTTTTAACCGCTGCGACTTCTTTCATCCCTGCAACTTTCACTCCTGTGACTGCTTATACTCCTGTGGCTGCTTACACCCCTGTTGCTTCTTACATCCCTGTGGTTGCTTTCACTCATGTGGTTGCTTTCACCCTTGCGACTTGCAGCCTTTCCCTTGCTTTCACTCTTACAACTTTAAGTTCTAACCATTCTGACCATTACAGTTCTCATTATCAGAACAGCTTCCCTCACTGCCTCACCTTCCCCTCCTCCCCCCCTCTCCCAAACCACCTGGTCGACTTTTTCACATTCCTCACTGAAGACTGAGACACGTGCAGCATCGTGACAGCATTTGGCTGTAAGGAGAGCGAAACTTTTGCTTTCATGCCCATCAGCACTTCGCCCTTCAGCCGTCAGATCCTCGGGTTTCCAACATATCCGACTGGCATTACTTGCGAAAACATTTCCCAGACGAGGTAGGCACTGCAATCCGCTGACATACTCATACCAGAGTTTAGATGGTGGACGAACGTTCATTTCTTCACATATTAGAAGCTTAAACGCACTGTGTGTTTTTTAGTAATTTTAAATAATGCAAATAACGAAAAAGGTGTCACAATACGTTATGGTAGCAACAGCTGGAATTTAATTACATTTAACCTGGTTACTCGCTTATAAATGCTCTGAATTGACATTGCTAATTCTAATTGTTAATGGGTAATTTTATGACGTTTTGGTGATTTGTTCGCGTTGATGGGCACTAGGCATTTCAGGGAGGGAAGGAGGGTGATTATGGGTGGCAGCTCTGGCGGGTGTGCGAGTAGTTCTGGGTGGCAGCTCTGGCGGGTGTGCTAGTGGTTCTGGGTGGCAGCTCTGGCGGGTGTGCGAGTGGTCGGGCGGCCGCCAGCCTAATCAAAAGACGTCCCGCTGAGAAGTTTTGCAGCTGACGTCGGATCCCATGTCTTGAAGATGAACGACAAACTGTATTGTCAATAATAATTGTACATCAGCAATGAATGTTCAGGTTGCATCATTTTGTGTCAGAACTTAGGGTACAAACTTTGGCATTTGTGTTCCGTTGTTGCTGTGTTTGATACCGCTGCCCAAGAACACTGGGTACTATGTATACCTTCTGTTAATTTCAAGGAAAGCTTATACACCGGGAGATATGTTTTAGTATACCTACTACGAGAATTTGCATTATTTCTGGCGTAAAATGTCCTTGACTGGTGGTGTACAGGTGATAGTCTTCAAACCCAATAAACTAACCAGACAATGAGCTAAGACCAGATAACAGCACGAGGTTATTCAGTGTTATCCTCAAGAACTAATACCAGATAACCCAAAATTTTTCATTGCCCATCTTCCTTTAAGTTGGCAATATTTGTCAAGAAACAGGACAAGTTTCCTGAAGCGGGTCTTAAGTCACATGATGACCTGCAACTGGAGCTTCGGGTCATCTGACCGAGGACTTCCGCAAAATTTAGTATTGAGTTCAGAGGGAGATGAGACGTTCAAGGTCAGGTCAGGAACGACATCCAGCCGGGTTTATGATCATTTTCGTTGTAAGTGAAGAATTTCTCTGTACTGGAAGTGGAGAGGTAAGGTGTTTACAACGTCTGCATCTATCTGTAACCTTCAAGAACCTTATGGCGTTGTTTCGCTCCGTCTTTGACAATGATCCAGGATGGACAGAAACGTCGCCCTAAGGTTACCCTCCCGAGTGCAGTTTTTGAGGAATCTTGAAGCTTCCAGGATGAATTCTTTGTGTACAAAAGCTAGTGATTTCTCTTTCAGGCAATTATACTGACGACCTGGCCAGAGTGGTGGTGGTGTAGGTGGTATTGACCAGAGGTGGTGGTGTGGGCGTTGTTGACCAGGGTGGTGTGGGCGGTGTTGACCAGAGTGGTGGTGGTGGTGGGCGGTGTTGACCAGGGTGGTGTGGGCGTCACTGACCAGAATGGTGGTGTGGGCGGTGTTAACCAGAATGGTGTGGGTGGTGTTGACCAGAATGGTGTGGGCGTCATTGACCAGAGTGGTAGTGTGGGCGTCATTGACCAGAGTGGTGGTGTGGGCGTCATTGACCAGAGTGGTGGTGTAGGCGTCACTAAGCAGTGGTGGTGTGGGCGTCACTAAGCAGAGTGGTGGTGTGGGCGGTGTTGACCAGAGTGGTGGTGTGGGCGTCATTGACCAGAGTGGTGGTGTGGGCGTCATTGACCAGAGTGGTGGTGTGGGCGTCACTAAGCAGTGGTGGTGTGGGCGTCACTAAGCAGAGTGGTGGTGTGGGCGTCACTAAGCAGAGTGGTGGTGTGGGCGTCACTAAGCAGAGTGGTGGTGTGGGCGTCATTGACCAGAGTGGTGGTGTGGGCGTCACTAAGCAGAGTGGTGGTGTGGGCGTCATTGACCAGAGTGGTGGTGTGGGCGTCATTGACCAGAGTGGTGGTGTGGGCGTCATTGACCAGAGTGGTGGTGTGGGCGTCACTAAGCAGAGTGGTGGTGTGGGCGTCACTAAGCAGAGTGGTGGTGTGGGCGTCACTAAGCAGAGTGGTGGTGTGGGCGTCACTAAGCAGAGTGGTGGTGTGGGCGTCATTGACCAGAGTGGTGGTGTGGGCGTCATTGACCAGAGTGGTGGTGTGGGCGGTGTTGACCAGAGTGGTGGTGTGGGCGGTGTTGACCAGAGTGGTGGTGTGGGCGTCATTGACCAGAGTGGTGGTGTGGGCGTCACTAAGCAGAGTGGTGGTGTGGGCGTCACTAAGCAGAGTGGTGGTGTGGGCGTCACTAAGCAGAGTGGTGGTGTGGGCGTCACTAAGCAGAGTGGTGGTGTGGGCGTCATTGACCAGAGTGGTGGTGTGGGCGTCATTGACCAGAGTGGTGGTGTGGGCGGTGTTGACCAGAGTGGTGGTGTGGGCGGTGTTGACCAGAGTGGTGGTGTGGGCGGTGTTGACCAGAGTGGTGGTGTGGGCGTCATTGGTCACAAGCTCCGACCTTCACTGTGTCCACAAATTCACACAACTCACTGTTTTTATTTAACGTATTTAATCAGCACATTGCTTTTAGGTTAGCATTTATTTTTTTGCCACTTTAACATTTAGTCCACATACTGCTAAAATGTCAGCATTTAATCTGCATACCTCTGCTAAGTCAGCATTTAATATGCATATCTCTGCTAAGTCAGTATTTTTCCCACTTTGATCTTGCCTTCGTTCCTGTATGTTAGGCTTTTAAAGACTACAATAGATTTAATGAGAATCTTATTTTGTCATATAATTTTAAAGCAGCAGTGTTGTATATACTCTTTAAATACCTATATCAACGCTGGTTTCAATGATATATGAATATACATGTGTATATACTTATTTCTTGACAGCTAAGAACTGAATATTAGGTACTGAGATCAATATTCAATGAGGCACTGAATTTGTCACATGACGATCATACTTCCATTGCGATAGGGAGGAACACGAGTCCTCAAACTAACATGGATAGCATTACCTGCATTTTTACCCTAGTGTGTGGCTTCCATTGAACTAGTGAGGGAGAGAATCCCTGAACGCTTGAGAGGTTGTGTAGGTGCTCACGACCCAAAGTTGATCGCATCAGCAGCCTCGCAAACTCTTCAAGTAGACCAGCTTCTTTCAGAGACGATAAACAGTCCCACTGGGACACACTTCGTGGATAAAATCCTCCCCAGCATTGCTCGACAGTGCCTCAGGAAAGAACGAAGCTCCTATCTTAGCAGTGAAGGAACCACATGCTGGGGATTTCCTTTTGGCCGTCCCTGATTCCTCACTGGTAACTCGTCTCGACCCTCAGGTCAGCCGCATTAATGTAGCTCTTCTCTTAGCCATCCTCACACTCGCAGAACACAGGTGCATCTGCAACAGCGTCAGCTGGTCAATTTGTGTTCAATGATCTCGTCTGTTATACATCAGAAGTATGCCAAGCATGAAGACGTCAATGATATCAAGCGATGTCTCACAACAGCCTGTTGTCCAGCAGAACGGAAATCTCTGGTACTGAGGCTCGATGCCAAGGAAGGTACCTGGATAGGAGATAGCGTGGGACTGCATCGGTGTGTCTACACTGACACCTATCTGCAGCACTGAAGCTGAACTGGGTGGTGTCACCAATTTAAGGGAGACCCAGGTGAAATACAGCTACCTGGTACCATGCTATAACTTTGTTCCAGTTGAACTGGAGCCTGGGGCAAATGTACACTTCAGTTTCTGAAACAGTTATGTGACAGACTTAGCAAGGAAACCAAGGACCCAAGAGCGACCATTTCCCTTTTGCAAAAACTGTGTTGATATCCGGAGAGGAAATGCCTGCAGCATCCTGGGCACGC
>NC_091324.1:4630781-4683689 GCF_038502225.1 Cherax quadricarinatus
CTAGGTCTAGGCCTGGTCAGGAACTATGTTACAATGAAGATGACGTCATTGTAGTAGTAGACAAGTCTGAGTGCATCAGCAACTTGCTCATTAAGCACCGGTCAGTTTTGAAATTAGTTTTTTATTAATTAAGGGTTACTGCCCTGTTTCCAAATGTTGAAGTTAACTCGGTAATTGAATCTGGCAAGATAATTACTTTGCTGCTGTGAAGCCATATTCGTTTTGGCTATCACAGCCAGTGGCTTGTTGCCACGTGTTCACCCGGTACATAAGAACATATGGAACACAGCAACAGGCCTACTGACCCATGCGGAGCAGGTCCATTCCCACCCTTCGGATTAGCCCAATGACCCACCCAGTCTGGTCACCTCCACTCAAGGATGGAGCACGGCACCAGACCCAGCAGCACAAGCTAGTCAGGTCCAACTCACACCCACCCACACCCACTCATGTATTTATCTAACCTATTTTTTAAAACTACACAACGTTTTAGCCTGAATAACTGTACTCGGGAGTTTGTTCCACTCATCCACAACTCTATTACCAAACCAGTGCTTTTCTATATCCTTCCTGAATCTGAATTTTTCCAACTTGAAACCATTGCTGCGAGTCCTGTCTTGGCTGGAAATTTTCAGCACGCTATTTACATCCCCTTTATTTATTCTTGTTTTCCATTTATACACCTCCATCATATCCCCCCTAATTCTACGCCTTTCGAGAGAGTGCAGATTCAGGGCCCTCAGTCTATCCTCATAGGGAAGATTTCTGATACATGGGATCATCTTTGTCATCCTCCTCTGTACGTGTTCACCTAGCAGTGATCACCTAGTATACATGTAGTGTACACCTAGTTATGTTTACTTAGGTGTTTTCCCCTCGTCAGTGTTCCCTCAATAAACTGCTTGTCCTGGAGCCTTCTCATAGTCAACAAGCCTTGCGTCAGTCACCTCGCTGCTAACAAGCTTTGTCTAAATTACTTGTAAATTCATGATTATTGCTGAAGAAAACTATTGACTCAAGCGCCACCGGTCGTAACTTTATCACGATTTACTGTCAACATTCTTGATTGTTTACTTGACGTGAGCCAGGACTGTGTAGCCCGCACCGTGAACACGCCCACCGAACGCGTCGAGTAAACACACTGGGCGAACAAGTATAGCGAACACATAAAGTGTACGTACTGAGTGAATGAACACATCAAGCGAACACTCAGAAACAAAAATCGAGGGAATGCAAGTGGGGAGAAGTGGTTTCGGGGTCTTGACGTGTTGGAGCGAGATGAAAGAAACATTAATGGAATCAGGGAAACCTGTTAGCTGGACTCGAGTCCTAGAGGTCGGAAGGCACAGTGCCTGCACCCTGAAGGAAGGTTGAGGATGTTGTAGTTCAGAGGGGCGTTTGAACTGTGTTGTCTGCACACTAATAGCAGGACAACTGTCGAATGAATGATGAATATTTCTTGTTTTTTTTTTCAGTGGAATATGACCGGTGTGGTTAATTATACCTGGTGGTCTTGTCTAGATAGTTAATTTCACCTGAGGGTCGTTTCTGGTCATCAGTTTTACCTGATGGTCGTGTCCACATAGTCCATTTTCAAGCACTTGAAGTAGGAATTCAGTATAAACATCTATAAATAGAATGGGGCTGCTTGAGCCCTATCGTACCTCTTCTTGGAGATGTGTATGGATCCTGCCTCTACTAAGCTGTCTAGGACGTTCCACTTTCTAACCACTCTAAGGCTAAAGAATGTTTTCCTAATAACCCCGTGAGTTACCTGTATTTTTATCTTCCAACTGTGCCCTCGTGTACCTGAGACCCGCCTCTCAAACTCGCCTTTCCACTCTGTACATCGTGATCCTGTCATCCCAGGCCCTCCTGTCCTCAAATGTCGCTAAGTTTAACTCCTCTAGTCTCGTATGCCACAGCTGTGAGACCAGTCTCGTTACAAAGAAAGTGCACTTTCTCAGATGCTGGTTTCATACTGGCGCTGCATACTCCAAGATGGGCCTGACATACGCTGTGTTCAGGGCCGTGAATACCTTAACGGGTTCCTGAAAGCAGTCCTAAAATTTGCCAGTTTAACGTTTGCAACAGCTAGTATTTGGTTATTGTGTACCGGTGCTGACATGTCAGACCAGTCCTGCATCGTGCCCAGATTCTTTTGCAGGTTCTCCTGGTTTGCTCCTCTACCTGGTAGTCGTGTTAACATAGTCAATTTTATCTGATGGTCATATCCAGGTAATCAGTGTTATTTGACGAATAAAAATCTAAATATATTGAGGCGCACTCACACATCCCGTCATCCTTCCATCGTTCATATAAAATATAAAATTAGAGAGGCGATTTCTGACATTAAGACTTTCTCTGTTAGGACTGTTGGGAGTTTGTAGTTAGTTAATGATCCTCTTAATGGTAAGCAGCTCCACCTGCACTGGTTCCTGTCTCCAGCTGATCTGAATGACTGGTGTTGTTTGGAGAGAAAGAGGGAGAGAGAGAGAGTGACAGAGAGGGAGAGTGAGTCGAGTGTCTGGGGAAAATTGTTGCCACAACCCTCACTGTATTTTCGATTCTATTCACCACAAAATAAATTGCGACATTTTTCACATTCATTTTGGGTTTTCAAAGGTCACGATTTCCTCTGATTTCCTCTGGGTGTAGCCACATAGTCCCTCGGGATAGAAGAAAACACTATGCTTATTTTCTCTCTCTCTCTCTCTCTCTCTCTCTCTCTCTCTCTCTCTCTCTCTCTCTCTCTCTCTCTCACTTTCCACGGATCGACGGAGGAAATTTTTCGTTCATATTAAATCAGAGGCTGGCAGTGGGTTGTAGAAGAAATATGGTAGGGAAGATTGAAGAGAAGTGGGGTCGGAAAGTGAAGAGAGGGAGGGAAAGAGGAGGGTAGAGGAATGAGAGAGAGGGAAGGGAGAGGGGAGATAGAGATGGTAGTTTTGGAGTAAGGGGAGAAGCACGTGGAAATCAGTTATCAGCCTACTTTGTTTGATATCAAAGTGGTCTGTCGGGGACTGCCAGGGGGGCTGTCTGTCGGGGACTGGCAGGGGGGCTGTCTGTCGGGGACTGCCAGGGGGGGCTGTCTGTCGGGGACTGCCAGGGGGGGCTGTCTGTCGGGGACTGCCAGGGGGGCTGTCTGTCGGGGACTGCCAGGGGGGCTGTCTGTCGGGGACTGCCAGGGGGGCTGTCTGTCGGGGACTGCCAGTGCATTGTTTTTATTTTTCACAGGGAGGCGTTAAAGATAGCGGAGCTCGTACAGTGCCTCGTAGCTTTGAGGAAATGAGGTTGAACTCAAGAGGAGAGTAGCTCCAGTTCCTTGGATCAGAAACCTTCCACCGGCATAAAGACCCCGCAGCTCGAGGGAACTATAAGCTTTTCTCTCTCACACCGTGTCTACCCTAAATTTAATGACCCACAAGTAAATATCTATTTCTACATGTACGAGGTATACAGTCCTAGCTAACATCAGTGACATCCTACTACATAGAAAGTCCCTTGTTATGCAGAGCATTTCGGGCAAATTAGGTCATTTTTGTCCCAGGATGCGACCCACACCAGTCGACTAACACACGGGTACCTATTTTATTGATAGGTGAACAAGGACAGCAGGTGTCTCAACGAAACACTTCCTAACGTTTCCACCCGTACCGGGGATTGACCCCCGGACCTCACTGTTTGAGCTGAGTGAGCTACCAATCGAGCTACGGGATGGTGCAGGGTAGCTAGTAAACTAAGCCAGGATTCATCCTGCCTCATCCAGCCCCTGTACGGTGTACAAGGGCTGGCTGAGGTTCTACTGATTCTTACAGAACTGTTATTGGTCATACAGCTTCATTGGGCATTTTCTTTCAATGTTCTATGCGTAGATAACATTTTTTCCCACGTTTATGTTGCACCTCTTGCCTTCGAGTTTCATACATTTATACTTTTTCTCATTTAAGTGTGACATTTGGTTTTCTCCATGGGGGAATGGAGAAGAATCCTTCCTTCCGTCAGTTATGCGTGTAGTAAGAGGCGGCTAAAATGCCGGGAGCAAGGGGCTAATAACCCCTTCTGTAAAAACTACTAAATTTAAAAAAAACTTTTATTTCTTCCTTTTCGGGTCACTCTGCCTGGGTGGGAGACGGCCGGTACGTTAAAAATAAGAACTGTATTGAAAGGTTTAACAACGTTTGACTATTGAAAATGGTATGAAATACCGATAACTTGAAGATAGTCACATCTACAACAGTTGGGTATCTTTATTGATGAAACATTTCGCCTTCACAGTAGGCTTCCTCAGTCAAATACAGAGGCAGCAGGTGTAGTAGTGAAATGAAGATGTAATCAGTCCATCAAGCTTTGTTTGGACACGGCCATGGTCTGGAACAATATCGTTCCAGATCATGGAGCTGAACTCTTCTGCAAGCTGAGGGACTGACCACCTCACATTTTTTCTGTGAGGTTGATGGACGAATCACATCATCTTTATTTCACTACTACACCTTCTCCCTCTGTATTTGACTGAAGACATCTACTGTGTAGGCGAAAATTTTCATCAATAAAGACACCCACCTTAATCTTCAGTGTGTGACGAGTTTCCGTCCAGAGATGAAGAACGCCTCGTCTCTTTAGTGTTTTTATTAATAGAGGCTCCAGCATTATTCGTCTTCCCCAACTTCACTCTTCACATCTAGTGAATTATCATAACTTTTACTCGTTCATGGCACTCTTATATATAAAACACACTACTTGGCAAGTGTCCACATTGACTTGTCTTCCACGTCTCCTACCACCGCATCAACCTGTAAAGCTTAAACACTCACTGTTGTCAGAAATGTGCCTTTTGAAGCTTTTAGTGGGACAATGTTTTGCTCTGTGTAGAACTTTATTATTGCTTGTGCAAACAAAAGCTTGTTCATCAACGCTTCTTTTTCTTACCTATTGTCAACACAAACCATCTGGTGCTGATGTTTGTGTTCTCGTCCAGTCAGTCAAGAATGTTGCCCTCTTACCAATTTCTCTCGCTAAATTTGCTATTTTTTTTACAGAAGCTAGTCCTGTTTCCAGGTCATTAATGTAAGGGGTGAAATGGATTGGGTCGAGGAACGATCCAAGGATTTAGGTTCGTTGCGTCTTGCCACTCAGACACTTTCAATGCCGTCATCTTTTTATTCTGATTGGTGAGCTTGTCGTTGATACAGTCTTGAACTTTGTTTACATGTGTCGCTCTCACGAACCAAAATAAATGTAGGATAGGGAGGGAAGTACAGAGGAAGAAGAATGAGTGGGGAGGGTAGAGACACAGTAGCCATTAAAAAGTGTGTGTGGTAAGGAGCTTGGTGTAGTGTCCTGGGAAAGGGTCTGTTGGCATAAGGGACGTGTATGGACGTGTGGGGAATCCCGCCTATCAGTGACAATGTCTTCGTCTGCTACACGTTCCTCACCTGTCTGGGAGACATTCCTGTGAGGGTTCCGAGGACAGCACAGGGTTGCTGGGGAAAATTCCTAACCAAGCTAAGAGCTGCTACTGAACCCATTAGAGACCTCTCACCAAGGACATATTTGAAACTCCTTAGGGATCATTCCCCAAGCTAAGTTCACTTTTGAAAGCACCTAGGGATCATTAAGCAATCTAAGGATCCATATCATACACGTTACGGACCCTGACAACCTAAAGACTCCTTACAGACTCTTAACCAAGCCGAGGAAAGACCAACAGGAGTGTCCTCGTACATTACCGACAAAATGAACTAGACACATGTGCAACATTTGGGTATCTTTATTGTAGACGTTTCGCCATCCAGTGGTTTCATCAGTACAAATTCAAGGACATAATTGGAAGACAGTAGAACTGTATACAAAAGATGAGGTAATCAGTCCCTCAGCTTTGGAGTTGGTGAAGAACACCGCAGTGGTGAAGAGTTAGAAGAAAAAGGCGTCAGATGAGGGACGTGTAGCAGACGAAGACATTGTCACTGATTGGCGGGATTCCCTACACGTCCCTTACCTGACGCCACTACACAAGTGCCAATCTTCATGCCTGTGCTTCATAAAATTATGGTTATAATTAGTGCTATAATTTTTTAAGGGTTAATGGATAAGCTAGCGGAAGGCCTCGGTCACATGACCAAAAGCTCCAGCTATGGGTCATCATACTAAGTCCAGTTTCCTGACAAATATTATACCAGTCTGCGCTTCAGACTCTTCACCACTACGGTGTTTTTCACCACTACGGTGTTTTTCACCACTACGGTGTTTTTCACCACTACGGTGTTTTTCACCACTACGGTGTTTTTCACCACTACGGTGTTTTTCACCACTGCGGTGTTTTTCACTACGGTGTTTTTCACCACTACGGTGTTTTTCACCACTGCGGTGTTTTTCACCACTGCGGTGTTTTTCACCACTGCGGTGTTTTTCACTACGGTGTTTTTCACTACGGTGTTTTTCACCACTACGGTGTTTTTCACCACTACGGTGTTTTTCACCACTACGGTGTTTTTCACCACTACGGTGTTCATGGCAGTGTTCTTCACTACCGTGTTCTTCATTATGGTGTTCAGCACTACGGTATTTTTCACCACTACGGTGTTCACCGCTACGGTACTTTTCACCACTACAGTGTTCACTACGGTGTTCTTCAACTCCAAGGCTGAGGGACTGAATACCTCACCTTTAATATATATTTCTACTGTCTTCCAATTATGTCCTTGAATTTGTACTGATAGTCACTGGATGGCGAAACGTCTACAATAAAGATACCCAGATGTTGCACATGTGTCTAATTCTTCATCAGAAGTGTTCTTCTCTCATCACTCAGATTTCATTGAACTCCGCTGAAACATTAAAACCAAGCTTTTTTTTTTCTTAATTCAATTTGGTTCTAATGAAGTGATTTTGATTTAATTCTGCCTCGCTGGTCTGGGACCAGACTAGAGATGTGCCGGATATGAAAATTTAGATATCCGAGGATGTGTATGAGGATGTCTTATTTATTTTGCGGATGTAAGAAATTGTGCGGATGTTCGGCAGATGCTGATATCTGATACATCACTAGACTAGACGTAGCAAGTGGGGACATTACAGCAACTCAAAACACTGAAAGATTAAAGTTAGCACTATATCTTCTGCTGAAGTTGTGTGTGTGTGTCAGGCTGACCAAATGTGCGCTAAATCCACGTCGGCGCTAAATCTACGAAGGTCATACAGAGTCAGGGGAATGGGACGTAATTAGGCTCTCGATCCAAGGGAGGCTGACTCCGTCCCCATTCTTTGGATCAAATATGATTATCTCCCCCCCCCCTACTGTCCCTGACCCCAACGAGCTTAGTGCTTCTTGCTACTTAAGAACGTTGCCTTGACCGAGCCCTGATCCAGCCTTGACCGAGCCTGGACCAAGCCTTGACCAAGCCTTGGTCAAGCATTTTTCAAGCGCAGAAGAGTCAAGGTTTGCATCACATCTCAGCAATCACTAGGAGGGGAAAAAAACGAAGTAGCAGCAGTAAGGACGCCAGGGAAACACAGAGAGAGAGAGGGAGAGGGAGAGGGAGAGGGGGGGGAGGAGGGGACGGGACAGGACAGGGGAGGTACGGAGTGAGACATGGGGCAGGGAGAGAGGTGGGGAGGAGGAAGAAAATTAATAGAGGTGGAAAAGACAGAGGAACGAGGAAAGAGAAAAGAACGAAGCGTTGTTAAAATGATTGATTATTGTTCAGGTTGTTTATGTAGGAAGGTGAGGAGGAGACTGGTGGGGTGGGGGGCTAAGTTACTTTGTAGCCTTATAGCTATGTAGTCTCATTATGGCTGTGTAACCTCATAGCTATGTAGTCTCATGGCTGTGTAGCCTCATAGCTATGTAGTCTCATGGCTGTGTAGCCTCATAGCTATGTAGTCTCATGGCTGTGTAGCCTCATAGCTATGTAGTCTCATGGCTGTGTAACCTCATAGCTATGTAGTCTCATGGCTGTGTAGCCTCATAGCTATGTAGTCTCATGGCTGTGTAGCCTCATAGCTATGTAGTCTCATGGCTGTGTAGCCTCATAGCTATGTAGTCTCATGGCTGTGTAGTCTCATGGCTGTGTAGTCTCATGGCTGTGTAGCCTCATAGCTATGTAGTCTCATGGCTGTGTAGCCTCATAGCTATGTAGTCTCATGGCTGTGTAGCCTCATAGCTATGTAGTCTCATGGCTGTGTAGCCTCATAGCTATGTAGTCTCATGGCTGTGTAGCCTCATAGCTATGTAGTCTCATGGCTGTGTAGCCTCATAGCTATGTAGTCTCATGGCTGTGTAGCCTCATAGCTATGTAGTCTCATGGCTGTGTAGCCTCATAGCTATGTAGTCTCATGGCTGTGTAGCCTCATAGCTATGTAGTCTCATGGCTGTGTAGCCTCATAGCTATGTAGTCTCATGGCTGTGTAGCCTCATAGCTATGTAGTCTCATGGCTGTGTAGCCTCATAGCTATGTCGTCTCATGGCTGTGTAGCCTCATAGCTATGTCGTCTCATGGCTGTGTAGCCTCATAGCTATGTCGTCTCATGGCTGTGTAGCCTCATAGCTATGTCGTCTCATGGCTGTGTAGCCTCATAGCTATGTCGTCTCATGGCTGTGTAGCCTCATAGCTATGTAGTCTCACGGCTGTGTAGCCTCATGGCTGTGTAGCCTCGTGGCTGTGTAGTCTCGTGGCTGTGTAGTCTCGTGGCTGTGTAGTCTCGTGGCTGTGTAGTCTCGTGGCTGTGTAGTCTCGTGGCTGTGTAGTCTCGTGGCTGTGTAGTCTCATGGCTGTGTAGCCTCATGGCTGTGTAGCCTCATGGCTGTGTAGCCTCATGGCTGTGTAGCCTCATGGCTGTGTAGCCTCAAAGCTATGGAGTCACATGGCTGTGTAGCCTCATAGCTGTGTAGCCTCATAACTATATAGTCTCATAGCTGTGTGGCCTCATAGATGTGTAGCCTCATAGCTGTGTAGCCTCATAGATGTGTAGCCTCATAGCTGTGTAGCCTCATAGCTGTGTAGCCTCATAGCTGTGTAGCCTCATAGCTATGTAGTCTCATGGCTGTGTAGCCTCATAGCTATGTAGTCTCATGGCTGTGTAGCCTCATATCTATGTAGTCTCACGGCTGTGTAGCCTCATAGCTATGTAGTCTCACGGCTGTGTAGCCTCATAGCTATGTAGTCTCACGGCTGTGTAGCCTCCTAGCTATGTAGTCTCACGGCTGTGTAGCCTCATAGCTATGTAGTCTCACGGCTGTGTAGCCTCATAGCTACGCAGCCTCGTAGCTGTGTAGCCTCATGGCTGTGTAGCCTCATGGCTGTGTAGCCTCATGGCTGTGTAGCCTCGTGGCTGTGTAGCCTCATGGCTGTGTAGCCTCGTGGCTGTGTAGCCTCATGGCTGTGTAGCCTCATGGCTGTGTAGCCTCATGACTGTGTAGCCTCAAAGCTATGGAGTCACATGGCTGTGTAGCCTCATAACTATGTAGTCTCATAGCTGTGTGGCCTCATAGATGTGTAGCCTCATAGCTGTGTAGCCTTATAGCTATGTAGCCTTATAGCTATGTAGCCTCATAGCTATGTAGCCTCATAGCTGTGTAGCCTCATAGCTATGTAGTCTCATAGATATATAGTCTCATAGCTGTGTAGCCTCATAGCTATGTAGTCTCATAGCTGTGTAGCCTCATAGCTATGTAGTCTCATAGCTGTGTAGCCTCATAGCTATGTAGCCTCATAGCTATGTAGCCTCATAGCTGTGTAGCCTTATAGCTGTGTAACCTCATAGATATGCAACCTCATAACTGTAGCCTCATAGCTGTGTGGTCTCAATGCCGTGAACAAAGGCGTTCTATCGTCACTGAGGATAAATTCATCAGTACATCAACCATATCTAAACTGAGTACCAGTCATCCCATACACAGTTAATATGGAATCCACCGCTCAAGACAGGGCTGTTCAACTTGGAGTTAGTAAGTGGTATAATATTCACACGATGGAAAAATCAACACAAATGCAGGATAATGCGATCCTTTATTAACTACGTTTCGCTCACACAGTGGACTTTTATCAAGTCACACACAGATCTACCTGGGTAAAGAGTACTTTAGTACTCTTTAGACCCAGGTAGCTCTGTTTGTGTCTGTTCTGCTTACCGGGGGCGATCGTTGGACATTCAAGGCGAGCAATCTAGACGTTTAGACTCGCAGAGTTACCCGAGAAATACAGATTTACGCATACCATCAACACTGGTATACTTGGCGGCCTCATGGGAAAGCTGCTGGAGCTATACTTGCTCAAGATGCTTTCTAGAATCTCCCTGTTATCAATTAGGAGTAACTGGTTTGATAATTGGTGTGGATGAGTGGAACAAAGTCCCGAGTAACGTCATTGAAGCTAAAACGTTGCGAACTTTTAAAAATAAGTTAGACAGATATCCTTAGACCATGGGACAGATAGTGTCAAGTTTATAGGTCTGTAAAGAACGACTATGATGAACTAAGGCTATTTACACTTGCATTCCTAGCCTAGCTTAACTGACTATAATCTTAGACTAGACGTAGTTTTGAGGTGGTTAGTCCCTCAACCTGGCTGAGGGACTGACCACCTCAAAACTACGTCTTTCAGGAAGATGGACTGGTTGCATAGTCTTCACATCTCTACTATTCCTGTTGCCTCTGTATTCGACTGAAAAAGCCTGTGAAGGCAGAACGTTTCAGAATGAAGATACCAAACTGTCGCACAAGTCTTGTGTATCATTTTTGTGTGTACTCGTGAGTAAACATGAACACCAGCTGGGACTCAGTGTTCAGAAGACCTACACGTCTTCCATTACATCCACATTTCCATCGTTCTCACATAGACAAGCACGGTTTCCAGCCTCTTCCTAAGAACCTTGAAGATAGTCTGAGGCTCCATGACCAGGTTCAGTAATCAAAATACGTACAATTCTTCAAATTCGGCTATCCGCATGGGTTCATACAGTCAGAACTCATTCATGCCCCCCCCAAAAGTAAATAAAACTGAAAATTTGACAAAAGAAAAAAAGTAGATGCTCAAAATTAGACTATTCCATCATGGTATTTCTGGGGAAAAAAAGACGTCACTGAAATCATATTTTCTTATCTCTATTAAGGAATTGTTTTTTTCTAGGAATTACAAGTAAGTTTCAAATGAAACAGGAGGAGTTTACACAATCCTGTGCAACAACTGAGATTTAGTGCGCATAGGAGAAACTGGCAGGGACCTTGACCCACGGATAACTGAACACAGGCGCTCAAGTATGGTCAACAACTGCACTGCTCCAACACCTTGAAAATTTGCACCACAGTCAGCTGGGATGACACTAACAGCATTTACAAGATGGAAGACCCATACAGAACTTTAAAATTTAAAATGGGAATTTTAGGCAGGGGGGCCCGAAAAAGAAAAACTTTCATCATTCACTCCATCACTGTCTAGCCAGAGGCACGCTTATACTACAGTTATAAAACTGCAACATTAACACCCCTCCAGAGTGCAGACACTGTACTTCTCATCTCCAGGAATCAAGTCCGGTCTGCCGGTTTCCCTGAATCCCTTCATAAATGTTACCTTGCTTACACTCCAACAGAACGGCAAATCCTGAAAAAAACATTTGTCTCCATTCGGTCCTATCTAACATGCTCACGCATGCTTGCTGGAAGTCCAAGCCCCTCGCACACAAAACCTCCTTTACCCCCTTCTAACCTTTCCTAAGCCGACCCCTACTCCTCCTTTCCTCCACTACAAATTTATACGCTTTCCCACAACAAGGGCTTCCATTTGGAGTTTGCAGTAAAAGATCAGTTTAGCATGGAAGAGTAGAACTGAATGTAGTGCTCCTTAACTTCTTCGTTCTTATGTTTATAGCATATGCTAACTACCCAGAAGCCCGCTCCCGTATGAGTACAAGTTAATTAATATTGGAAGTCATGTAAACACCTTCACGTTACTGAAAAAGGTGTCGACTGTTTGGTATCAAACACCACGAGGACCTAAAACCCTCCACGTCTCCCTACTCTTATTTAAATACCTGATTTCTCTTCTCGTTCCTTTGTACCTGCTAAAGACGACCTCAACTGAAATTCCAAAAATCCAATAACTGTGTTTCCAGAAGCGTGATGTCATAACAGTTCAGTTAACAATTCGAATTGCATCATCTTCACCCCTTGTTCAAGGGGTGAATATAATGCAACTGTACTTCCCAGTTCCAGGACTCGAGTCCGGCTAACCAGTTTTCCCTGAATTCTTTCATGAAGGTTACCCTGCATACATAACACCACCACAAGTCACATGAACCACTTACGTCACTCGGATCTAACGCTCTCACACAAGCCTACTTGATGTCTAAGCTCTAGCACCCAAAACTTTCTTAACTCCCTCCCTCCATCCTTTCCTGGGATGCCACCCATCTTTCCTTCACTCCCCCAGTTCTGTACTGTCCGAGTTATCCTATTTTGTTCTTTTTCTAACTGGACAAGCCGCTGCAGCATCCCCACCCGAGTCCTCTGAATTATACTTTTGGTAATCCTGCAAAATATTCACAACTCAAAACACACAAACTGCCTCCAGCCTCCTTCGTAATTACAACTTCGAAAATCCATGTCTCACATCCATATAACAGTGGTAGTGCCAATATGCTCTGGCACATTTCCTCATTTTTGCCCCAGTAAAATTCCCTGTGTTCAGGGAAATTTATAAATAGTGTTTTTATAAATGATTTTGTAAAGGTAGCTGTTTTAAAAGTTGTAATAGACATGAAGGCTGTCGACAACAACTAAACTAAATACAAACTGAGGCCGGCGAACACAGGGAAAAAACACGAATGAAAGTTGTGGAACGAGGCAGTTAGCCAGCGTGTGTAGCTGACCAGATGGCCATTGCCAGAGTGGCAGCAAGTGTGGCACCCTGAGTGGCAGCAAGTGTGGCACCCTGAGTGGCAGCAAGTGTGGCACCCTGAGTGGCAGCAAGTGTGGCACCCTGAGTGGCAGCAAGTGTGGCACCCTGAGTGGCAGCAAGTGTGGCACCCTGAGTGGCAGCAAGTGTGGCACCCTGAGTGGCAGCAAGTGTGGCACCCTGAGTGGCAGCAAGTGTGGCACCCTGAGTGGCAGCAAGTGTGGCACCCTGAGTGGCAGCAAGTGTGGCACCCTGAGTGGCAGCAAGTGTGGCACCCTGAGTGGCAGCAAGTGTGGCACCCTGAGTGGCAGCAAGTGTGGCACCCTGAGTGGCAGCAAGTGACACCCTGGTTGCGAGCAAACGTGCCATCCTGGGTGCGAACAAGCTTGCCACCCTCAGTACCAGGAATCGTGCCATCCTGAGTGCCAGCAAGCGTGCCAAACTGCCCACTTCTTTGTTGACCTCATTGCCAGAGTAATGTTGAAGTGTCCTGGGTGTGGTGTTGAAGTGTCCTGGGTGTGGTGTTGAAGTGTCCTGGGTGTGGTGTTGAAGTGTGTCCTGGGTGTGGTGTTGAAGTGTGTCCTGGGTGTGGTGTTGAAGTGTGTCCTGGGTGTGGTGTTGAAGTGTGTCCTGGGTGTGGTGTTGAAGTGTGTCCTGGGTGTGGTGTTGAACTGTGTCCTGGGCGTAGCGTTAGTGTGTCCTGGGTGTGGTGTTGAAGTGTGTCCTGGGTGTGGTGTTGAAGTGTGTCCTGGGTGTGGCGTTGAAGTGTGTCCTGGGTGTGGCGTTGAAGAGTGTCCTGGGTGTGGCGTTGAAGTGTGTCCTGGGTGTGGCGTTGAAGTGTGTCCTGGGTGTGGCGTTGAAGTGTGTCCTGGGTGTGGCGTTGAAGTGTGTCCTGGGTGTGGCGTTGAAGTGTGTCCTGGGTGTGGCGTTGAAGTGTGTCCTGGGTGTGGCGTTGAAGTGTGTCCTGGGTGTGGCGTTGAAGTGTGTCCTGGGTGTGGCGTTGAAGTGTGTCCTGGGTGTGGCGTTGAAGTGTGTCCTGGGTGTGGCGTTGACGTGTGTCCTGGGTGTGGCGTTGAAGTGTGTCCTGGGTGTGGGGTTGAACTGTATCCTGGGCGTAGCGTTGAACTGTCCTGGGTGTGGCGTTGAAGTGTGTCCTGGGTGTGGCGTTGAACTGTCCTGGATGTGGCGTTGAACTGTATCCTGGGCGTAGCGTTGAACTGTCCTGGGTGTGGCATTGAAGTGTGTCCTGGGTGTGGTGTTGAACTGTATCCTGGGCGTAGCGTTGAACTGTCCTGGGCGTAGCGTTAAAGTGTGTCCTGGGTGTGGCGTTGAAGTGTGTCCTGGGCGTGGCGTTGAACTGTGACCTGTGCGTGGCGTTGAACTGTGACCTGGGCGTGGCGTTGAACTGTGTCCTGGGCGTAGCGTTGAACTGTCCTGGGCGTAGCGTTAAAGTGTGTCCTGGGTGTGGCGTTGAAGTGTCCTGGGTGTGGCAAAAGTCTACCCATCAACTTTTTATCAACTAATATATAATCCAACAATCTGCTGTCATCACTCACTATATTGTCTACAAGTCGCTTATTTCTTAAAACTTCTTTCAATACACAGTTTAATTAGAGGCTTCCCCCTTATCATTCACATTTGACACCTCGAAGTATCTATTACTCCTGAAACAGTTTCTCCCACTTCAGTATTTAGGTTCCCCGTCACAATTTTCTCCCTCGGTTCAAATCTCCCTAAGCACGCAGCACCTCCCAAATTTTCTCCTCTTCACTCCTCTCTTTCAAGATGCATAAACATCTTACCCTTATTTTAATCCACACAATTCTTCGCATTATACACTTATATTCGTTCTTTTCTTTCTATAACTGCTCATTTGATATTACTGATACTCGTCTGTTAGCTCTTATTCTCTGATTCTCCTGAAAGAATCTCATCTACACCTCTCCACTGAAATTCTTCTACCCTCGGCAGCTTGTTTCTGTTAGAGCCATGACATCCAGCTTCTTGTCATTCATAAAATTCAGTTCTTTCTTCACATGCATACAACACCGAGGGACATTCAAACAACCTGACTTTAAAATTTTCTCCTTCGTTCTCTTATATATTTATACAGGAGAAGGGGACACTAGCCCTTTGCCCCCGGTACTTCAGTGGTCTTTTACGACATTTATGTTTTACGGAGAAAATTTTTTCTTCCACACTCGCATGTAGATGAAAGGAAACATTATAAAAACAAGAACGATTGCGAAATTAGAAAAGTGTGTGTGTGTGTGTGTGTGTGTGTGTGTGTGTGTGTGTGTGTGTGTGTGTGTGTGTGTGTGTGTGTACGTGTACCCATGCATGTAGAACTGAGAAGTATGAGCGAGGTGTAAGTAGAAGTAGCAAGATGTACTTGCTGTCATCTTATGTGCTGAAGATAGAAAGGAAAGACACCAGCGACCATGGAACTGTGTAAAACAATTACAGGTTTCCGCTTCACTTCTTTAACACACACACACACACACCCACACACACACACACACACACACACACACACACACACACACACTCACACACACACTCTCACATAAACACTCATTATTGTAACCACGAACAAGTGGTATTTAATCAATAACAACACTGCGGCTAGCCGGAGGATCGAACCCATGTTATGTTACAGCACACACATGCAACTAATGTGATATTTTATCGTGGCAACATTTCGCTCTCCAGAAGCTTTATCAAGCTAACGTCTTGATAAAGCTCCTGGAGAGCGAAACGTTGCCACAATAAAATGTCACATTAGTTGCATTTGTGTCCTGTTACTTAACACATTGTCGGTAATTCTACCAATATTAATACGAACCCATGTTGATAAATTAGACACATGTGCAACTCTTGGGTATGTTTATTTAGGAAACGTTTTGCCACACAGTGGCTTCATCAGTCCATACAAAGGAGAATCTGATGAAGCCACTGTGTGGCGAAACGTTTCCTCAATAAAGATACCCAAGAGTTGCACATGTATCTAATTTATCAACGTGTCGGTTCTCTGAACCACTGATCTACAACGAACCCATGTTTTAGCTCGCCTCATGGAGAGCGAAGGTTCACGACGCTCTAAACCACTGGACCATACAGTCCTACAAACAACTTGAGCCTAGCAAACTAGGCTTGTTTCAAGTTGCAAGGACATACGATGGTATTACAACTCAGGCACAATAAGGCCTGTTATCCTGGGTATAAAGAGGAGCAAGGAGCAGAACAAACACAGCTGAATGACTTTGTAATATATTTTCCTTCACCAAGAACGATAATAAGTATTTACAAGTATGTACACTATATACAGTTGGAAATGTATGTGTACAACACGGTTAATCAAAGGCCGAGACACAGCCTGGAGACAGAATGGACAACCGTGCTCAGCCAGCTCTAGAATGAAAAAAGACAAGGGTGGACAGGTGAGTGGTGACCACGTCACCTCCACAGTTGCCAGACCCACCTTCTCATTGGCTGAACCTAGTTACTGATCGGACGATGGGGCCCCATCATCCGACCCTTAGTACTGGTTCACTGGTTGGGTAGGTAGCCTTTCAATGAGGGTGTGTACATGCGCCGAATAAAGGTTACATATTCTTTGCAAGGCACAGATGGTGTAGTTCGCTAGGTTCAAGTTCTTCGTAGGATTGTATGGTTCAGTGGTTTAGAGCGTCGTGAATTTTTCGCTCGCTATGCGGCGGGCTAAAGCAACATGGGTTCGATCCTCCGGCTAGCCCCTGTGTTGTTATTGATTAAATACCACTTGTTTGTGGTTACAATAATATATATATATATATATATATATATATATATATATATATATATGTCGTGCCGAATAGGCAGAACTTGTCATCTTGGTTTAAATAGCAACGCTCATCTTGCCATATAGGACAAGTGAAAATTTGTGTATGCAATAATTTCGCCAAAATCATTCTGAACCTAACGAAAAAAATATATTTCACTGTGTTTGTTTAGTATTAAATTATTATAAACAAATCTAAAATATATTTAGTTGGGTTAGGCTAAGACAAATTGTTCTTGTTATAGTAAGGTTAGGTAAGTTTTCTAAGATTCTTTTGGAGCAAAATTAAATTTTTTTACATTAACATTAATTTAATACTAAACAAACACAGTAAAGTATATTTTTTTTCGTTAGGTTCAGAATGATTTTGGCTAAATTATTGCATACACAAATTTTCGCTTGTCCTATATGGCAAGATGAGCGTTGCTATTTAAGCCAAGATCGCAAGTTCTGCCTATTCGGCTGACTATTATTCTGCTAAACTATTGTGAATTTGGGTCATAAAACGAATTTTGAATGTTTTTGAAAATGGAATGAAAAATTGTTTGGTTTTCAAGACTCGACGGAGTTGCAACATGGGAGAGTAATGGGCAGGAAGGAAGAGATGAAAGGAGGAATAATGAAAAACAGACAAAGAAAGGAGTAATATGGAAGAACGGATGTTTTTATCTTATACTGAGAAATGTATACATCTATGTATACACGCACTGAGAGGTATACAGTGTGTATACATCTATGTATACACGCATTGAGGTATACAATGTGTATACATCTCGGTGTATGCACCCACTGAGAGGTATACAGTGTATATACATCTCGGTGTATGCACCCACTGAGAGGTATACAGTGTTTATAAATGTAAGTTTCAAGACTTTCATTGGGTTAATTTTTTTCCATGCAACACTGATACTGTTGCAACACATACTGTTGCAACACTGATACTGTTGCAACACTGATACTGTTGCAACACTGATACTGTTGCAACACTGATACTGTTGCAACACTGATACTGTTGCAACACTGATACTGTTGCAACACTCTTCATTTTGTTAAAACCCTTTGTACTGTTATGTTGCAACACATGGCACTTACTGTATTACAATGTTATAACACTTGCCACTTTGTTAGAATGTTTCAACACTTGGCACTTAGAGGTTCCTACCCAAGTGGCACTCACCAGCTTTTTACAAAATATAAATGTATTGTCTCTCTCCTAAGACAAAAATTCACGAGTGGAATCTTAAATATAGACGTGAAAGTTTGTGGTGGAGTTTTTACACCTCAGTCGCAGTGGAAGTCAGTGAAGGAAACTTTGCCAGTCTTCCTTGTACCCAGCAGTCACAGTTCCAGCATGCACACCATTCCAAAATTTTAAATGAGGGGGCTGTGCCCCTCTGAGTCTGAGGTAGAACTGTATTGTGATACATATTAACTCTTTCTTTACAGTGCTTTCTAAACATGTATGACAGTCCAGACATATCTGGAGCGGCGCCCCCTGGGGGATTTTTGTTGCATCAAATTTTATTGAAAAACTCGTCTAGATGGAAGTCAGTGACATTTCTTCGAACCTAAAATTAAGATACATCCACCTTGCGACGAGACGAGTGTGGGGAGGGGCATGAGACCCCACACCTGCCTTCTGACAAAGTGGGCGAGGGGAGCGAATCCTTTACATTTTCCATCTAACATTGTGGGCACTGGGGTGCGAGACCCCCACGCCTGCCTCCTGACAAGGCATGTGCAGAAGAGAAAACTTCTGAAATTGTCGGAATTATTACTAAAGAAAATTTTTTTTCAGTAACTTTTTTTTTACATTTATAGCTTATATTACGAGAGAAGATATATATCCTGGCAGCAGGGGATTATTCTTCTAGCCTGATATATTATTGAAGATAACCGGGAAGCAGCAGGTTGTTAAAGTCTGGTATACTATTGAAGATTGGAACAACACGAGTTGCAGTGATTGGTGCAAAGTAATGATTAGCAATTGTGTAATAAATACAAGAAGTATCTCGGGAAGTATTAAGGAATCAAGACTTTTCAACACCCTTCGAGACTTTTCCACACCCTCCCTTCCACCACCCCTTCACTCTAGCTCATCCCTTCCATCACCCCTTGACTAGCTCTTCCCTTCCACCACCCCTTCACTCTACCTCCTCCCATCACCCCTTCACTGTAGCACCTCCCTCCTATCACCCCTTTCACTCTAGCTTCTCCCTCCTATCACCCCTTCACTCTCGCTCCTCCCTTCCACCACCCCTTCACTCTAGTTCTACTCTTCCATCCATTCACACAACATAGTGCACCCCCTCCATCACCTTCAAACAACATGGTGCACCCCCTCCATCACCTTCACACAACGTAGTGCACCCCCTCCATCACCTTCACACAACATAGTGCACCCCCTCCCTCACCTTCACACAACATAGTGCACCCCCTCCCTCACCTTCACACAACATGGTGCACCCCCTCCATCACCTTCATACAATATGGTGCACCCCCTCCATCACCTTCACACAACATAGTGCACCCCTCCATCACCTTCACACAACATAGTGCACCCCTCCATCACCTTCACACAACATAGTGCACCCCCTCCATCACCTTCACACAACGTAGTGCACCCCCTCCATCACCTTCACACAACGTAGTGCACCCCCTCCATCACCTTCACACAACGTAGTGCACCCCCTCCATCACCTTCACACAACGTAGTGCACCCCCTCCATCACCTTCACACAACGTAGTGCACCCCCTCCATCACCTTCACACAACGTAGTGCACCCCCCTCCATCACCTTCACACAACGTAGTGCACCCCCCTCCATCACCTTCACACAACGTAGTGCACCCCCTCCATCACCTTCACACAACGTAGTGCACCCCCCTCCACCTTCACACAACGTAGTGCACCCCCCTCCATCACCTTCACACAACGTAGTGCACCCCCTCCATCACCTTCACACAACGTAGTGCACCCCCTCCATCACCTTCACACAACGTAGTGCACCCCGCTCCATCACCTTCACACAACGTAGTGCACCCCCCTCCATCACCTTCACACAACGTAGTGCACCCCCTCCATCACCTTCACACAAAGTAGTGCTCCCCCCTCCATCACCTTCACACAACGTAGTGCACCCCCCTCCATCACCTTCACACAACATAGTGCACCCCCTCCATCACCTTCACACAACGTAGTGCACCCCCCTCCATCACCTTCACACAACGTAGTGCACCCCCTCCATCACACTAGTCAGCATTTGTCAGTATAGATTGTGAATTGCAGCATTCCTACTGAAACATATTGATTCTGTCTCTCTCACGCTCACACTCCTCTCACTCACACTTTCACTCTTATCCTTTCTTTCTCTCTCACAAACACGGTGTTTATATTGGAGGTCGCGGTACTGCTACTCAGTGGTACGAGGCACGGTGCACGGTGCACCCAGTGCAAAGTATTGAAGCTGCACGGTGCACATTATTGAAGCTACAGAAGATGCTACACGGTGCACCCAGTGCACAGTAGTGAAGCCACACAGTGCACAGTGTAGACGCTCAGCTGTGGCTGGCAGTAGTGTTCCCTAAGTAACTGAACATCAGTACTCCTTTCTCTTCCATTTTCTCCCTCATCTTTGCCTTTTTTCTCTTTCCTTCCCATTTCAACTTTTTATTTTTTACGTCCCTCCTGCCCTTCCCCTAGTTCCCTTTCCTTCCCATTACCTTCTATCTTCCGTTTCTTCCCTTTCCATTTCTCTACGTCCCTTTCCTTCTCTTCTTTCATCTCTTACATTCATTCTCCTTTACTAGTTTGTTCTTACCGTCTTATCCTCTACACTTCCCCTTTCTTTCATTCCACTAATCTTCTTTCTTTCCTTCCCTACCTTCCTTCTTTCTTTGCCTGCCTTCCTTCCCTACCTTCCTTCTTTCTTTGCCTGCCTTCCTTCCCTGCCTTCCTTCCTTCCCTGCCTTCCTTCCCTACCTTCTTTCTTTGCCTGCCTTCCTTCCCTACATTCCTTCTTTCTTTGCCTGCCTGCCTTCTTTCTTTGCCTGCCTGCCTTCTTTCTTTGCCTGCCTTCCTTCTTTCTTTGCCTGCCTTCTTTCTTTGCCTGCCTTCTTTCTTTCTTTGCCTGCCTTCTTTCTTTGCCTGCCTTCCTTCTTTCTTTGCCTGCCTTCTTTCTTTCTTTGCCTGCCTTCTTTCTTTCTTTGCCTGCCTTCTTTCTTTCTTTGCCTGCCTTCTTTCTTTGCCTGCCTTCCTTCTTTCTTTGCCTGCCTTCTTTCTTTGCCTGCCTTCCTTTCTCTGCCTGCCTTCTTTCTTTCTTTGCCTGCCTTCCTTCTTTCTTTGCCTGCCTTCTTTGCCTGCCTTCTTTCTTTGCCTGCCTTCCTTTCTTTGCCTGCCTTCCTTTCTTTGCCTGCCTTCCTTTCTTTGCCTGCCTTCCTTTCTTTGCCTTCTTTCTTTGCCTGCCTTCCTTCTTTCTTTGCCTGCCTGCCTTCTTTGTTTGCCTGCCTGCCTTCTTTCTTTGCCTGCCTGCCTTCTTTCTTTGCCTGCCTGCCTTCTTTCTTTGCCTGCCTGCCTTCTTTCTTTGCCTGCCTGCCTTCTTTCTTTGCCTGCCTGCCTGCATTCTTTGCCTGCCTGCATTCTTTGCTTGCCTGCCTTCTTTCTTTGCTTGCCTGCCTTCTTTCTTTTCCTTCTTTGCCTGCCTGCCTTCTTTCTTTGCCTGCCTGCCTTCTTTTTTTGCCTGCCTTCTTTTTTTTGCCTGCCTTCTTTTTTTTGCCTGCCTTCTTTCTTTCTTTGCCTGCCTGCCTTCTTTCTTTGCCTGCCTTCCTTTCTTTGCCTGCCTTCCTTTCTTTGCCTGCCTTCCTTTCTTTGCCTGCCTTCCTTTCTTTGCCTTCCTTTCTTTGCCTTCCTTCCTTCTTTGCCTGCCTGCCTTTGCCTGCCTGCCTTCTTTGTTTGCCTGCCTGCCTTCTTTGTTTGCCTGCCTGCCTTCTTTGTTTGCCTGCCTGCCTTCTTTGTTTGCCTGCCTGCATTCTTTCTTTGCCTGCCTGCCTTCTTTGCCTGCCTGCCTGCATTCTTTGCCTGCCTGCATTCTTTGCTTGCCTGCCTTCTTTCTTTGCTTGCCTGCCTTTTTTCTTTTCCTTCTTTGCCTGCCTGCCTTTTTTCTTTGCCTGCCTGCCTTCTTTTTTTGCCTGCCTTCTTTTTTTTGCCTGCCTTCTTTTTTTTGCCTGCCTTCTTTCTTTCTTTGCCTGCCTGCCTTCTTTCTTTGCCTGCCTTCCTTATTTCTTTGCCTGCCTTCTTTCTTTGCCTACCTTCTTTCTTTGCCTGCCTTCTTTCTTTGCCTGCCTTCCTTTTTTCTTTTCCTTCTTTCTTTGCCTGCCTGCCTTCTTTCTTTGCCTGCCTGCCTTCTTTCTTTGCCTGCCTCATCAAGGAAATCCCAACCTCATAATTTCTCCTCCCTTGTTTTCTTTCCCCTGTTTACTTTCCTCTCCTGTTTACTTACCCTTCCTCTGTTTACTTACCCTTCCCCTGTTTGCCTTCCCCTCCCCTGTTTGCCTTTTCCCCTGTTTACCTTTCCCTCCCTCGTTTACCTTCCCCTTTCCTATTTACTTTCCCCTCTTTTTCTCCCTTCCTCACGTTCATCCTGTGGTTCCTCATTGTTTTTCCTTCCCCTCAGCCTCCACCATTTCTCCTCCCCTCTCGCCACCACCTCCCCCGTCGTCCGCCACCTCCCCTCTCCCCCAGCAACCTCCTCTTCATCCCCCAACTCATCCACTTAGTTGACAAGAGTGCAGCAGTGGGGCGACAAAACCAAATTGCCCCGACGAGGGGTTTGGGAGGGGGGGAGGGGGAGGTTCGGAGTTGGTGGGATGGAGATGGGAATAGGATGGATGGAAGTGGGAAGGATAAAGTAAAGTGATTGTCAAGTTACAAAGTGCTCATGTACTGATGTTAGGTTGATGAGTGTGGTCATAGGTGATATTGATGTGTGGTTGTAGGTAATGTATGGTCGTAGGTAATGATGTATGGTCGTAGGTAATGTGTTGTCGTAATGTTGATGAGTGTGGTGGTAGGTAATGCTGATGAGTTTGGACGTACATAATGAGTATAGCCGTAGATAATGAAGAATGGGGTCATAGGTAACGAGTTCGGTCGCAGATAATGATTGTGGTCGTAGGTAATGTTGATGAGTGACCGTGCGTAAAAAGTAGTAGGAACGACCAGTGTGATTGTAGGAATGTTAAGTTTGTGTACTCAGCTAGTGTATGTGATTGCAGAGGATCGATTCACAGCTCCTGGCCCCTCATTTTCGCTGGTCACTACTAGGTCCACTCTCCGAGCTATTCTTAAAACTGGATGGATCCTGCCTCCACTACTACATTTCCAGATTGTTCCACTTCCTGACAACTCTAAGGCTAAAGAAATACTTTCTAACATCCCTGTGACTCAACTGGGTTAACTTCCAGTTATTCCTCCTTGTTCCTGTATCCCAGCTTTAAAACATTTTGTCCCTGTTCACCTTGTCATTTCCTCTCAATATTGCCTATGTCGTTATCGTGTCTTCCTCCATCCCTACTCTCCTCCAGTGTCATCAGGCTAAGTTCCATTAACCTCTCCTCATAAGACATATCCCTCAGCACTGGACTAGTTTTGCTGCAAACTTTTACACTTTCTCCAGTTTCTTGATTGATATGATTGACCAGGTGTGGGTTACATACTGGTGCTGCGTACTCCAATATGGGCCTGCAGGGATTGAGACTCTGCTCCTGGCCCCGCCTCTTCACTGAATGCTACTAGGTCTTCTCTTTCCCTGCTCCATGAGCTTTATTATACCTCGTCTTAAAGCTATGTATGGTTCCTGCCTCCACTACGCTCGTCGGACTGTTCCACTTCCTGACCACTCTGTGACTGAAGAAATGCTTCCTAACATCCCTGTGACTCATCTGAGTCTTCAACTTCCAAGAGTGACCGCTTGTTTCTGTGTCCCCTCTCTGGAACATCTTGTCTCTGTCCACCTTGTCTATTCCACGCAGTATTTTGTATGTCGTTATCATGTCTCCCCTATCCCTCCTGTCCTCCAGTGTCGTCAGGCCGATTTCCCTAAACCTTTCTTCATAGGACATTCCCCTTAGCTCTGGAACTAACCTTGTCGCAAACCTTTGCACTTTCTCTAATTTCTTGACGTGCTTGATCAAGTACAGGTTCCAAACAGGTGCTGCATACTCCAGTATGGGCTTGACGTACACAGTGTACAGTGTCTTGAACGATTCCTTACTGAGGTATCGGAACGCTGTTCTCAGGTTTGTCAGGCGCCCGTATGCTGTGTGTGTGTGTGTGTGTGTGTGTGTGTGTGTGTGTGTGTGTATTATAGGTCTTGATACCTATCTCTGAAAGTTTGAAAATGGTTTATAAACACAGGAAAACTTCAGGCAATACCTATTTTTTGATGTTATTTTTCATTTACATAAAGGTATAAACTGAGCGTATTTAAGGCACAAAAACTACAGTGTTATCCTCGCAGTCATTGACTTGGCAAACAAATTCAATCATCTTAGTCCAAACTTCTTGCAAAAACTTTCCTCTTACCACAAATCTGGCTTCCTCTTCTAAGGGACTCTCATTATTTTCAGTCATTCTTGCGCCCTGAATGGATCAACTTACATTAGGGCCTTTGTGTGTGTGTGTGTGTGTGTGTGTGTGTGTGTGTGTGTGTGTGTGTGTGTGTGTGTGCGCGTGTGTTCGCGCGCGCGTTTGTATGTGCGTGTTATAAGTGGTTGAAAGGGCCAAATATTAGCTCCTGGCCTCCGCCTCTTAACTTGCTGCTTGCCAGATTCACTCTTCATGGGGTCCTATCGTACCGACCCTTAAAACTATGTATGGAGTCTGCTTCCATCAGTCTTCGTCGAGGTTATTCCACTTCCCGGCCACCCTGAGACTGAAGAAATAATTCCCGACATCTCTAGGGCTCATCTCTGTCTTTAACTTACAAATGTTCCCTGCTTCTCAACAGCTTATGTCTGTCTATCCTATAAATTCCCCTGAGTATATTGTGTGACATGTGTAACCAGGTTCTTCTGTCCTTCAGTGTCGTCAGGTTCACTTTAGCTTCTCCTCGTAGTTCATTCTTCTTGGCTCTGGAAAAAACCTCGCTGCATACCTCTGCACTTTCTCGCTTTTCTTAATATGCTTTTTCAGGTGTGGATTCCATGATAGTTCTATATACGCCATAATGAGCCTGACACAGGCTGAGATGTCTCATTGTTGAGATTCCTGATTCTTCTGTATTGGCTGCAGAGGCTATTCTGTTGATGTGTGTCTCTGGTGACATATCAGGAATTATTTTCTTCCATAGGTCTTTCTGTTTGAGGTCTGCAGCCTTTTCGCCCTTGTCTATGCTCCGTGTCCGGGTTTCTTAACCCTTTCTTAATCTTCCTAACATTGTGCATGCCGGGAGTTGAATTCAAGCAGCCACTTACCTGACCAGTACTACTACACTGGTACCCTTTCCTGTCCTCGTGTGCTTTTATTCTCATCTAATATGTTGTTCATATGAACCAGAAACAGTACTGGTCCTAATACCGATCCTTGATTAACCCCGCTTATTACATTTTCCCATACTCGCATCTCTTCGATACAGTCACCTTTTGCTGCCTTTCCCAAAGGTACCCTTTGATCCGCCAGACTACCTTCCCTATAATTCCTGCCTGCTCCTCAAGTTTTTGCCTCAGCCTGTTATGGGGTACAGCATCAAATACCTCTTACGGTCTAAGAAAATGCAGTCCACCCAACCCTTTATCTTGTTTCACATCTGTTACTTTGTTATAGAATTCCAACAGGTCGGTTAGACAGGCTCTGAAATCTCTGAAACTGTGTTGTTGTTTATTGTTTATGACCCTATTTTCCCAACTGCTCTACCTCTCGTTACCTTCTCTATTACTTTGCATGGTATGCATGTCAGGGAAACTGATTTGTAATTCATTGCTTCCTGTTTATCTTCTTTCTCAAATATGCAGACTATATTATCTGTCTTCCAGATCTCTGGTAACTCTCCTTTTCATTGACCTGTGGATCCTTGCTAATGGTTTGGACAGTGCTTCTGCTCCCTCTGGCAGTCTCCATGGTAACACCTTGTTAGGTCCCATTGCCTTTGATGTATCCAGTTTCATTAAAAGTTTCTTTACCTTTTCCTCTTTTGTGCGTGGCGTCCAGTACCTAACGGGGTGACCTCTCCAGGCTTCTGATAGTCCCCGTTGTCACAAAAAAGCCCCTTTAAATAGTTTTTTCAATACTTCGCAATCTTGTCATTTACGTGAGCTCTCCTTAAGTCGAATTGCCTGGTCTTTCACTGTTGAGTGTAAAGCAGTTTTGGTTTCATCTTCGCCTTTACTGTAATGTTACTCAAATTCTTGTCCAGCCTCATTATCACATACTTGTTCCTGGCTGATCTGTTCACAGCTTTGTTTTCGCCTGTCTTAAGTTTTCTGTTTTTCAACAATCTTGCGCTTATCTTTCAAGCTGCTGTTGGTTTCTATCAAGCTCTTGTTGGTTTTTATCAAGCCGTTTTTTTTTCAGGCTGTTGTTGGCATGCCAGGGGGCAGGGCCCCCCCCCCCGTAAACTTGTAGTTTAGGGGTGCCACAACCAGTCTGCTTGCTCAGTAATGTAGCAAAGTGGAGTTTCATTACTGTGTGTGTGTACTCAGTTGTGGTTGCAGGGGTCGAGTCTTAGCTCTTGGCCTAATCTCTTCGCTGGTCGCTACTAATCACTCTCCCTGCTCCACGAACTTTATCATACCTCTGGATCCTGCCTCCACTACATCACTCTCCAGGCTATGCCACTTCCTCACAACTGTGAAGAAATACTTCCTAACACGTCTGTGACTCTTCTAAGTCTTCAACTTCCAATTGTGACTCCTTGTTTCTGTGTCTCATCTCTGGAACATCCTGTCTCTGTCCAGCTTGTCAATTTCTCGCAGTATTTTGTATGCCGTTATTATGTTTCCCCTAATCTTCCTGTCCTCCAGTGTCGTCGGGCCGATTTCCCTTAACCTTTCTTTGTAGGACATTCCCCTTGGCTCTGGAACTAGTCTTGTTGCAAACCTTTGCACTTTCTCAAATTTCTTGACGTACTTGACCAGGTGTGGGTTCCAAACTGGTGCTGACGTACACGGTGTATAGTTTTGAACGATTCCTTACTGACATATAACGCTATTCTCAGGTTTGCCAGGCGCCCGTATGCTCCAGCAGTTATCTGGTTGATGTGCGCCTCGGGAGATGTGCTCGGTATTTTCCTACCCCCAAGATCCTCTTCCTTGAGTGAGGTTTGCAGTCTTTGGCCACCTAGCCTATACTCTGTCTACGGCCTTCTTTGCCCTTCCCCGATCTTCATTACTTTGCATTTGGCGGAGTTAAATTTAAGGAGCCACTTGCTCGACCAGGCTTGTAGCCTGTTCAGGCCTCTCTGTAGTCCTGCCTGATCCTCATCCAATATAATTCTCCTCATTAACTACACATCATCTGCAAACGGACACATCTGAATCTCTCTTTTCCGTCACGTCATTCACATACACCAAAAATAGCACCGGTCGTAGGACTAACCCCTATGGAACCTCGCTTGTCACAGGCGCCCACTCTGATACCTCGTCACGTACCATGACTCGTTGTTGCCTCCTGTCAGGTATTCTGTGATACATTGCAGTGCCCTTCTAATCTCTTCTGAGGAACTGTGTCGAAGGCCTGGCAGTCCAAGAAAATGCAATTTACCCACCCCTCTCTCTCGTGTCTTACTTCTGTTACCTTTTCATGAAACTCCAGTAGGTTTATGACACAGGACTTTCCTTCCGTGAATCCGTGCTGGTTGTCGTTTATAAGCTTGTTCTGTTCTAGGTGATCCACCACTCCTGAGAATTTTGCATTTTGTACACTTCAGTGACACTGGTCTGTAGTTTAGTGCCGTGTGTGTACTCACCTAGTTGAGGTTGCAGGGGTCGAGTCCAAGCTCCTGGCCCCGCCTCTTCACTTGTGTGTGTGTGTGTGTGTGTGTGTGTGTCTGTCTGTCTGTCTGTCTGTCTGTCTGTCAGCAAGAGTCGAAACCTGGCTCTTGGCCCCTTGCTCTTAACTTGCCCTTTGCTAACTTTATTCCCTCGCGGTTCTTATTGTACCTGCTCTTTAAACTATGCATGGAGCCTGCCTCGCCATTTCTTCATCAAGGTCACTCCGCTTCTTGACCACCCTGAGGTTGAAGAAACACTTCCTGACATACCTGTGACTTATCTGTATCTTTATCTTCCAGCTGCGCCCCCGAGGACTCATTTCACGCTTCTAGAACAGATTAATGCTGTTTATCCTATCAATTCCTCAGAATGTTTTGTATGTTATGTCTCTACTAATTCGTCTGTCCTCCATTGTTAGATTAAACTTTTTTAGCGTATATTAGTAGCTAGCACCTCGTAGCCAACCTCTTTTCGTACATCTGCATTATCTCCAGTTTAACATTCTTTGTCAGCTGTGGGTTCTGTGCTAGTGCTACATAATCTAAAATGGGTCTGATATTTGTTGAATAAAAAGCCAAGAATGACCCTCTTGAAATTTCTGAAGGCTACTCTTAGATTTACTAGATGAGCATTGGCTGCGGTGGCTATTCGGCTGATGTGAGCCTCTGCACTATGCTCACCCCTTGCTCTTTCTCTGTGAATGAAGTCTGCAGCCTCATCTCCCGATTATATACTTGTCTGGTCTTTTTGCCCCTGGGCAGGCGATGCAAAATGCCGCCAATAAAAAGTAGGGGCGCCATTGGTACACTAAGAGAAAACACCATAAGTGTCCGGGGCCCAAAACTGTTCAACAGCCTCCCATCAAGCATTAGGGGAATTGCCAATAAACCCCTGGCTGCCTTCAAGAGAGAGCTGGACAGATACCTAAAGTTAGTGCCGGATCAGCCGGGCTGTGGCTCGTACGTCGGACTGCGTGCGGCCAGCAGTAACAGCCTAGTTGATCAGGCCCTGATCCATCGGGAGGCCTGGTCATGGACCGGGCCGCGGGGGCGTTGATCCCCGGAATAACCTCCAGGTAACCTCCCCAATCTTCATAATCTTGCATTTGGTGGGACTGAATTCAAGCAGCCACTTATCTGATCAATCTTTTAGTTTTAAATCCATTTGTAGACTTTCCTTGTCCTTACCTGTTTTATGGCATCAACAAACAGGGACACATTTGATTCAATCCTATCTGGTATGTTACACAAACCAGAAACAATACTGGTTCTAGTACTGATCCTTGTGGAACCCCGCTTATTATTCTTCCTCATTCTCGCATCTCTTCCTGGACAATCATTCTTTGCCTCTTTGTTTCCTTCCCCTAAGGTGCTCGTTGATCCGCCGGAGTGCCTTCCCTATTATTCTTGCCTGCACCTCAAGTTTTTTCCCCAGCCTCTTCTGGGGAACAGTATCATATGCCTTCTTGCAGTCTAGAAAATGCATCCCACTTATCCTTCTCTCTCCTGTCTCGCTTTTGCTTCAGGTCGGGTAAATATAAGATGCCAATTTTGAACTCATGCTTGTTATTGTTTATGGAAGTACTCTTGATTATCTTCTGTATTGCTGTACATGGTATGCATGTCAGGGAAACTGGTCTGTTGCTGTTAAACGCTTCCTCTCTCCTTTATTTAATTATAGGAGCTGCATTCGCTGACTTTCAGATCTCCAGCAACTGTCCCGTGTCCACTGACTTGTAAATCTTTGCTACTGCTTCGGATAGTGCTACTCCCTCGCAGAATCTATAGCGATTCCTGATTAGGTCCAAATGCCTCTGATAGTGAACTCTCCTTCATTAAGTCGATTTACCTGGGATTTTGCTGTCATCTTTTGATGGGACTATGCAGCAGTTTTCGTTTAGAATTGACCTTTGCTGCTAAGTCATTTTCAGATTGTCGTTCAGTGCCTCTCCGCGCCCTTGCATGTTCACTTTTGGCTAATCTGTTCACGTCTTTAATCTCATCTGTCCTTCGCTTTCTGCAGTTTTTCCACTCTTGTGCTTTATTGTAGTTCCTCTTTGTATCTGTAGTTCAACCAAGGGCTTTTTTATAACTCTGCTCTTGCCATTTCTGGGTACGAATTCCTCTGCCTCCTGGCACTTTCCAGCTAGGTACTCCCTCTCCTCTACTGACTTTCCAGTTCTCTTGCCCAGTACACTGTATTAAGAAATTTTTCCATCTAAAGTATGGCTTCTAGTTCCCTCCACCTGTAATTCCTCCTTTGACATTTAGTTCCACAGGGTATTCAAAGTTCAGTTACTAACATAGTTACTAACACACAAGAAGCTCTCATATGCTAGTTTACCCATGTCAGTAAATACTAGGTTCAGTTTGGTTGGCTTATCTCCACTTCTCTTATGCCCTTTATATGCTAACACTAAAAGTTTTTCCCTAACCACTTACCTTCAGTTTAGCCTTCCACATCGCCTTTTTCCTATGCGGGTCCCAGTTCTCCCAATCTGTGATTGAAAGCACCCATGATAAGTAATTTTGGTTTTCTGTTTCCATATTTCTGTTTTGGTCTACTGTAAGGTGGTGGGTTGTCCATCACCAACTACTGCTTTGGGTCCCCTAGTCTTAATTGAGCCCACTATGTGGCCGTTTGTCTGCTGTTAGTATAGCCCTCTCATCTCTTCAAAACTCCTGACTTTCAAGTAGCAGTGCCACTCCAACTTCCCGTTTTCTGTCTTTTCGTATCATTTGATGTCCTGCTAGACATATGGCGTCTGTTATTTCAATCTGTTTTGTCTTTGTGTTGTCTACGATGTTCAGCAGTCAATCTGCATATGAATACCACTCTGTGTTGTCTTGTTTTTCTGTACGTTGCTCATCTGACAGGAGTGAGGGTAGGAAGGACCAGTGTGTGTACTAGCCTATTTGTTGTTGCAGGGTTCGATTCACAGCTCCCGGGGTCGAGGATAAGGTTGTAGGTAGGGAAGAGGAAGGGTGAAGTGATGAGGGTAAAAGTGGGTTGCTGATGTTTGTGTTAGTGCTTGAAAAGTAGGGGCAGGACTTGAGTTGGGCCTGCTCAGAAAAGGGCTGTTGAAGCGAGTGCCTTGAGGCTGCTGTTCTTCCTGCTTAATGGGTTTTGATGTACTACCTCAGCTGTTCTTTTACCATCCTGTCCTGTTCCGAGTTATATGTGACCAGAAGGTTAGTTTGATCGGGCATTGTTTGCCGTGGCAGAGCCTCCCGTGTCTCAGAAAGGCTGCCAACTGCCCCATTTCTTTCTCTCCTAAATACCTGATGATCGATATGATCTTGCATTCCTTGTCGTCCTATTTCCTGTTTCCTGGGCCTCCTGGAGTCCAGAGATCATTGATCTCCCTATTATTGCCTTTCCATCTAGATTTCTGTCTTCATTTTCCTTGCTGTTTCTTATCACTTTAGCCTCCCCATTTTCAGAGTATCTCTGATAGTGTCTTTCCTTCTTTATCTTTATTTGATCCTTCTGTTCCTTCTAATTCCTTTATTGTTCCTGCCCCTCTCACCCTTCTTTTCTCATTATTTATTGTTTCCTTGAGCGTTTTCATTTCCTCTTCCAAGTTCTGGGTTCTTCCACCATATTAGCCCTAATTTCCTGTTCTGCAACTTCTTCCTTTGCATTGTTGGGTATTGGTACAGTTTTCCCCTCAAACTTCTTCCTCAGCTGGTTCTTCATGCCAGTCCACTTTACTCTCCCCCTCTCATTTTTTAAAGTTCCTCTGAGTAGGGGAGTAGGCTACCCTTTCCACCTGAGGAAAGATTGCGATGTGCTTCACCTTTGATACATACAAAAGTGTGCATGTGTGCTGAACTTCGTAGGGAATTCTTAGTGCTCGTGAAGAATTATTACAATGGTCTACAGCCAAAATAAAGCTAGTAAATCTTTACAAATTTCGGGTCACTGAATGCAGAAGTGATTCTTAGGATTACAAATGGGCTCTTTTTGTAATGATGTTTCAGGTCGGTCGCTATTATCTTCGTCCTGGGAAGGCAGGGGTAAATAAAATGTACAGGGAAAAATCTCTGGATTCAAACCCACAGTGAGAAAGTGTTTAAAAATATGTACAATTTCCTACAATTCTCATCATTAGCTCTCATTTCCGACATTCTTTTCATCTAAGCTGGGTCTAAAATGCTGTTTTGTTGCGAGATGACAACGTATTGCCATCAGTTCCAGTTGGTTATGTAGCGCACATGAAGGAGAACATGTGACACCGTGAAGCAGAACTCCATAAACTATGACGATCATCAGTATCAGCTTTGTGGCAACTTGTTATTGCTACCATGCTTGGACTGCAACTAGGCTACACTAAGTATTGTTATTTTCTGCGTGAAGGGGGAAGTCGGAGGAGAACTTCTCAATAATAAATACATCAAGGACTGACCATCCCGATACTCATAGAGCTGGGTCTTGTTACCAGCTTAGCACACCAAATGAAGCCTCGTTAAAATTCTTGTTAGGCTATGGATAAAATGGCTGCAGCCTTAACCAGTGTGGTAGTACCTGGGTGGTTGGTGGAGACCTCCAGTGCTATAGTGTAGCTCTGTAACACTCGTAAGCTCTGTTACTCATAACATAGCTCTGTAGCACTCGTAGGTTTGGAACACTCAAAATATGGTTCTGTAACACAACATAGCTCCAGAACACTCACAACATTGCTCCAGAACACAGCTCTGGAACACTCATAACATATCTTCAGAACACTTACAATATAGCTCTGGAATTTTCATTACATAGCTCTGGAACATTCATAACACAGTTCTAGAACTCTTTCATAGCTTTGGAACACTCATAACGGCTCTGGAGCACTGGTGTAACAGCTCTGGAACACAGCATAGGTTTGGAACACTAGTAGCATAGGTTTGGAAAGCTCATAACATAGCTCTGGAAGACTCATAACATATTGCTGGAACACAGCATAGGTTGGAAACACAGTTCTATAACACTCATAGCATAGGTTCGAAACACACTTATTACAGGTTTAGAACACCCATAGCATAGATACATCATAGGTATACTCATGTTTGCAACACTCATTGCATAGGAACATCATAGGTACACACTCATAGCAAAAATATTATACCATAGGTATGCGCTCTCATAGCATAGGTGCCACATAATTGCACTCGATGGCATAATCATCTTAGCATAAGGACACTTTAAGAGCATAGTTATAATACACTGTCATAGCATAGCTTTCATAATTTATGTGCACTCATAGGTAATATAACATAAATACACTCATAGCATAGGCATCATAGCATAAACACTCATAGCATAGGTATCATAGCACAAATACACTCATGGCTTAAGTACACTCGTAGCATAGGTACTATAATCACAAATTAGTTTGGGCAACAGGTTTGACAAAAGCAAACAAACGAACACATTACAAACACACTGTTGAAGTGAGCTGGCGAGCAGCGAATGTGTACACACACCACCTCTCCTCCTCCCCCTCCCTGGAAACTTTGGACCTAAGTCACGCACACTCCCACAACCACTCACATAGCATGCTCCTGCCTACACGACTAACACACACACACACACACACACACACACACACACACACACACACACACACACACACACACACACACACACACACAAGCACGAGCTGTGACTAGACTCCGACCCAAGTGCTCTGTACTTGGCCGGAAAAATCTAGGTGCGAATGGAGGAACTCTGTCTTTAAGACATACTACTGACTATTTTTTGACAGGACAACATCAGCAAGGTTTCCACAAGCTTCGTGTAATTGTCAGCTTTGGTATTTCCAAGAAAAGTGGTACCTGCTAACCGGAAAGTATTCCATGCATTTTTCCCTCACCAACTATGATGGTCCAACTCATCTCTAAGAAGCTCATTAATCTGTGGACCAACAAATTCAACATAGATTTTTGCTTCACTGAGCCTTGGGAATTTACCACCAAGGTGCTTTAATTCCTCACCACTGCTGAAGCCTGAAGTTCCTGCAGTGGGTGTCCCATGGCAGCCTTCTTGGTGTACCCACACTGTAGCAGGGGTTAGTGCGAGGGGACGAGAGGAAGGGGAAGAGGGAGGGGGAGCTACTGACTAGGTGGACGAGGTGGGAGATAAAACTGGTGAACCAGCGTGGTGAATTATGGAGAGTGATAAAGGAGAGAGGAGAGAATGGATAAGAGAAGAGAGAAGGGATGAAAGGAGGAGAGGAGAAAAGGAGGAGAGAATGAGAGTAGAGAGGAAAGGAGGGGAGAGGAGGAAGGAGGGAGGAGAGGAGAAATGAAAGGTAGGAGGAAAGAAGCGGAGAGAAAGGTGGGAGCACACGAGAAGAGGTAGGGAAATGAAAGAGAGGGAGAATAGAAGGAGAGAGTAAAAGATAAGAGAAGGAGAGGGAGGGAGAGATGATAAGGATAGAAGAGTGAAGAGGAGGGGAAGAGAGAGAGAAGCAGATAGAGGAAATTTAAAAACCTTGAAAGATAGGAAGGGAAGAGAACAAGGGTAGATAAAAACGACCGAGAGAATAAAGATAAGGAAGACGACCAGTACCACGACCACCACAGTGACAACGACCACCGGCGACCACTACAGTGAAAACGACCAATGCCAGTGGCCACGACCACCAGTAACCACGACCACAGTGACCACGACCATTGCAACCACGACCAGTGACCACGACCATTGTGACCAATACGACCATAATGACTTATATCTTGGAAATTGGTCAACCTGTGTTATTTAACTATTGTAAGAGAATATGATCACTTAATATTATAGCGCGAAAGTCCCCGTTTATAGCTAGAATAGAGACTTTCGGCGTTATATTGTTAAAATATAAAAAAAATACCATGGTATTATCCCTATTTTATTATTATTATTATTATTATTATTATTATTATTATTGTTAGGATTATTATGTATATAGAGCATAAGTCTCGGAACCATCCGGTGAATTGTTCAATTGTTTATGTCCGGCTGACTGACGTTTGGGCAAGGTGATCCAACCTGACGACGGGTTACCTGGAGGTTACCTGGAGGTTATTCCGGGGATCAACGCCCCCGCGGCCCGGTCCACGACCAGGCCTCCCGATGGATCATGGCCTGATCAACTAGGCTGTTACTGCTGGCCGCACGCAATCCGACGTACGAGCCACAGCCCGGCTGATCCGGCACCGACTTTAGGTATCTGTCCAGCTCTCTCTTGAAGGCAGCCAGGGGTTTATTGGCAATTCCCCTAATGCTTGATGGGAGGCTGTTGAACAGTTTTGGGCCCCGGACACTTATGGTGTTTTCTCTTAGTGTACCAATGGCGCCCCTACTTTTTATTGGCGGCATTTTGCATCGCCTGCCCAGTCTTTTACTTTCGTGGGGAGTGATTTCTGTGTGCAGATTTGGGACCATTCCTTCCAAGATTTTCCAAGTGTAGATTATGATATATCTCACCCTCCTGCGTTCCAACGAGTACAAGTCAAGTGCTTCCAAGCGTTCCCAGTAGTTAAGGTGCTTGACAGAACTTATACGTGCAGTAAAGGATCTCTGTACACTCTCTAGATCTGCGATTTCACCTGCTTTGAATGGAGATGTTAATGTACAGCAGTATTCCAGCCTAGAGAAAACAAGTGATTTGAAAAGGATCATCATGGGCTTGGCATCTCTCAACAGACTGGCAGGTAGTCAGTCCGCTCCCTGTTCTAGCCTTGACAACTGATCGTATATTGGTTCTCTCTTAGGGTGTACAGTTTGAATGGGTTTAAGAATTAGGTTCTAGAGCTGACTCAGTTTGTTCCTCATTGCTCTGAAAGATTGTTTTGATATTTATATTCTTGGTCAGTTCAGTAATCCATAGAGATACGTCTTCTCAGACAAACTCTTGCTTTCTACTTACTTTACGGCCGGATTCAAAGGTCTTGTTGAATTTTGTACATTTTGTAGTTTGAGTTTACACAGTCTTGTTAAGACAAAGACGTAAATGTTAGTGAAGACTTAATTACAGGAAGAATAATTAATCTTCCTTATTAATGTGATACTTCCATGATTTTGAACTAAATACGTATATTGTAAATATAATATTAGGTACAGAGAAAAGATAAAGTATTGTATTTAAATAGTTTAATAAATTTGAATATTATTCTATGGAGTTTCCCAGTTGAAATTATTTCCCCTAGACTCTAAAATACCTTTAACTAACTCTGATCCAAAATCTTGTTGCATATGAAGAAAATAGTAACAGACCACATTCTGAAGTTCTTTATAAAATTTCTTATTCGCAACAATGACCACTACGACCATGACCACAATGACCACTAGGGCCATCATGACCACTACAACCATGGTGTCCCGTAGCTCGATCACTAGCGCACTCGGCTCACACACTGAGGTCCGGAGATCGAATCTCCGGTACGGCTGGAAAACATTGGGACGTGTTTCCATACGGCACCTGCTGTCCATGTTCACCCATCAGTTTAAAATGGATACCTGGGTGTTAGTTGACTGGTGTGGGTCGTATCCTGGGTCAAAACTGACCTAATTTGTCCGAAATGCTCAGCATAACAAGCGGCTTTGTATACTAGTATATCATTGATGTCAGCTAGGACTGTATAAATTGTAAATGTACTTGTAGTAAATAGATATAAATATATATAAATGACCAACACAGTGACCACTGCGACCTTCATAACCACCACAGTGACCACTACGACCATCACCACAGTGACCACTGCGACCTTCATAACCACCACTACGACCATCAGTGACCACTGCGACCTTCATAACCACCACAGTGACCACTACGACCATCACAGTGACCAGTGCGACCTTCATAACCACCACAGTGACCACTGCGACCATCATAACCACCACAGGGACCACTACGACCATCATAACCACAGGGACCATTACGACCATCATAACCACCACAGGGACCACTACGACCATCATAACCACCACAGGGACCACTACGACCATCATAACCACCACAGGGACCACTGCGGCCATCATAACCACCACAGGGACCACTGCGACCACCATAACCACCACAGGGACCACTGCGACCACCATAACCACCACAGGGACCACTGCGACCATAACCACCACAGGAACCACTGCGACCATCATAACCACAGGAACCACTACGACCATCACAGTGACGACTACGACCATCGTAGCCACCATAAGGACCACTACGACCATCATAACCACCACAGGAACCACTACGACCATCTTAACCACAGGAACCACTACGACCATCATAACCACAGGAACCACTACGACCATCACCACAGTGACCACTACGACCATAGTAGCCACCATAGGGACCACTACGACCATCATAACCACAGGAACCACTACGACCATCATAACCACAGGAACCACTACGACTACCACCACAGGAACCACTACGACTATCACCAGTGACCACTACGACCATCGTAGCCACCACAGGGACCACTACGACCATAACCACCACAGGTAAACTACGACCATCATAACCACAGTGACCACTACGACCATAACCACAGTGACCACTACGACCATTACCACCACAGTGACCACTACGACCATTACCACCACAGTGACCACTACGACCATCATTACCACAGTGACCACTACGACCATCATTACCACCACTGTGACCACTACGACCATTACCACTGTGACCACTACGACCATCATTACAACCACTGTGACCACTACGACCATCATTACCACCACAGTGACCACTACGACCATCATTACCACAACAGTGACCACTACGACCATTACCACCACAGTGACCACTACGACCATCATTACCACCACAGTGACCACTACGACCATTACCACCACTACGACCATTACCAAAACTGACCATTACGACCATCATTACCACCACAGTGACCACTGCGACCATCATTACCACCACAGTGACCACTACGACCATCATTACCACAGTGACCACTACGACCATCATTACCACCACAGTGACCACTACGACCATTACCACCACAGTGACCACTACGACCATCATTACCACCACAGTGACCACTACGACCATTACCACCACTACGACCATTACCAAAACTGACCATTACGACCATTACCACCACAGTGACTACGCCCATCATTACCACCACAGTGACTACGACCATCATTACCACCACAGTGACTACGACCATCATTACCACCACAGTGACTACGACCATCATTACCACCACAGTGACTACGACGACCATTACCACCACAGTGACCACTACGACCATCATTACCATCACAGTGACCACTACGACCATTACCATCACAGTGACCACTACGACCATTACCATCAGTGACCACTACGACCATCATTACCACCACAGTGACCACTACGACCATTACCATCAGTGACCACTACGACCATCATTACCACCACAGTGACCACTACGACCATTACCACAGTGACCACTACGACCATTACCAGTGACCACTACGACCATCATTACCACCACAGTGACCACTACGACCATCATTACCACCACAGTGACCACTACGACCATCATTACCACCACAGTGACCACTACGACCATCATTACCACCACAGTGACCACTACGACCATCATTACCACCAGTGACCATTACGACCATCATTACCACCACAGTGACCATTACGACCATTACCATCACAGTGACCATTACGACCATTACCACCTGTTGCAACCCCTGAATGGGTTGCAATGATTATTATGTATGTATATAATTATTACCTTTTCATTTAATTTTATATTGCTTATATTTGCGATAATAGCTAAATCGTAAAGGTATTGCTTTATATTGTTATTTGACGTAGCTTCCTTTGTTAGGTAGGATGTAACATATTATGTAATTATCGCTCCTTGCTCGTTACTCTGCCGGCTTCTGAACTGCAGTTGTCCACGTAGCTATCAAGTGATCGAGGGGGGGTGTCCTCACCTCGCTTGAAGTATTCAGTCTGCTCTAGACTCTCTTGGAGGTTGGACAGATTGTCTGTCTCATTATTCTTGTTAGTTCTGTAGAACTGTTCACAGAACCTTGTATAGATTTAGTGATTTTCAACGTTGGTCGTTGTACCTGAGTAACTCAGGTCCTGAACTATAGCTTGACCTAATTTGTACTGGTTGCTGTGTATTATCACAGTCAGGGATTTTCTTATGCTGAACTTAGATTCAGTAGTATGGGAGTTTTGTGACTTTTGTGGAGGATCTGCTGATGGTCCCTACTTAGTGTCGTTATATTATCTCCTTGTCCTGATTGTGTCGCAGTTGCTTGTTGTATTGCTATTGGGCTTAGCAGTCTTTTTATTGTTCAAGCAGACTGTTCTAGTTGCCAGTTGGTCAAGAAGTTAGTTTATTTGAGGACTTTGTCAGTCACTTGTTTAAGTCTAGTTGAGTTGTGAGACATAACGAACTACTTAGAGCACTTACACACATACACAAACTTACTTGTACATATTTGTAATATCTTATTAAATGTTAATGTACCAGACAGTACTTAAGAATTATAAATGTGATATGTGCTTTCAGCACAATAATGTACTTGAGAGATGTGATATTATTTTGATTACTGTGATTAATTTAATTTAGTTGGATAATATACCTCTAGACTTAATAAATTTATTAAATTTTAATTTCTCTAGTTAGTAGCCTACCAGTTGTAATCCTGAAGCACTATTGAATCATACTGAATTCTAATGGATAATTGGACAAGGATACTGACTACTTGTTACGAAAACCCAGTAACAGGCTGGATGCTAGAAGGGCAGTCCTTTCTAGTATTACCTGGAGATCTCTAAGCTTTTAGAATCGCGTTTTTTGTAACACCACCACAGTGACCATTACGACCATTACCACCACAGTGACCATTACGACCATTACCACCACAGTGACCATTACGACCATTACCACCACAGTGACCATTACGACCATTACCACCACAGTGACCATTACGACCATTACCACCACAGTGACCATTACGACCATTACCACCACAGTGACCACTACTACCATCATAACCACCACAGTGACCATTATGACCACGACCAGGGACTATATTAGCATGATAATCAAGGTTATGAAGACTACAATGACGATTACAATGGTAACTGACGATTACAACGACAATAATTACAATGACGATTACAAATAATGACGGTTATGACGATATCACTGATAATGACCATTACATCGATAACGATAATGACGATTACAGCGATAACAATGATTGCAACAATAACAGTGATTAAAATGACTATTACGACGACAACAATTTAGAGGAAGATAACGGCAGGTGGTGGTCACTTCCCAGACAAATTGCAGTATTGTGGCTTCCTGCAAGAAATGCTGAGTATGCAAAGTAGCCTTGGGCAGGTGAGGGAGGGAGGGAGGAAGGAAGATGTATGGGAGACGGAGAGGTTGGGGAGGTGAAAGAGGGAGGGGGCAGTTTGGGGTGAGACGTGGTGGGGCTGCACTGAGGGAGATGAGTTTTAGTGTGAAGGAGGGAGTAGATGGAGTGAGGATGAAGTGAAGGAACAGAGAAGCTAGGAGAGGGATGGAACGAGGTTGATGTGATGGAAGGGAGGGTTGATGAGAGGGAGGTGGGTGGGGTGAGGGGTGGAACGAGGGGTTGGGGAACGGGAGAGGGGGATGAGGGTGTAGCAAAGACTGAGGGTGAAGCCTCAGGCTGCTCATCACTAATTCGACCACTGTACTGTGATTCGACCCCTGCAACCACAAATAAGTGCGTGCAGTCTGAGGCCTGGCTACCCTGGTGACCAGCCTGTCAGTCAGACTGTTGCTGATAGCAACATACACCTGATACGGCTTTCATAGACTGAGGGGAAGTGAAAGTTAGCTCCACTTCCCAAAATCTAGAGCCCTTAATCAGCATGAAGGTTATACAAGGGAGCAGAGGTAATAAAAGCATACTTTGGAGTCTGCTAGTAGATAGAGCAGTTACTAGTAGATAGACCAATTTCCAGTAGATAATGTAGAAGTTTCTAGTAGATAATAGAGCAGTTCTAGTAGATAATAGAGCAGTTTCTAGTAGATAAGAGCAGTTTCTAGTAGATAGAGCAGTTTCTAGTAGATAATAGAGCAGTTTCTAGTAGATAGAGCAGTTTCTAGTAGATAGCAGAGCAGTTTCTAGTAGATAGAGCAGTTTCTAGTAGATAGAGCAGTTTCTAGTAGATAGAGCAGTTTCTAGTAGATATTAGAGCAGTTTCTATTAGCAGTCTGACCAGTGAACCAGAGAGCAATACAGACATTAAAACAAACACACACACACACACACACACACACACACACACACTATGTATGGATCCTGCCTCCACTACATCGCTTCCCAAACTGTTCCACTTACTGACTACTCTGTGGCTGAAGAAATACTTCCTAACATCCCTGTGATTCATCTGTGTCTTCAGCTTCCAACGGTGTCCCCTTGTTACTGATGTTCCAGAGATTGGACACAGTAACAAGGGGACACAGTTGGAAGCTGAAAACACAGATGAATCACAGGGATGTTAGGAAGTATTTCTTCAGCCACAGAGTAGTCAGTAAGTGGAATAGTTTGGGAAGCGATGTAGTGGAGGCAGGATCCATACATAGCTTTAAGCAGAGGTATGATAAAGCTCACGGCTCAGGGAGAGTGACCTAGTAGCGATCAGTGAAGAGGCGGGGCCAGGAGCTCTGACTCGACCCCCGCAACCTCAACTAGGTGAGTACACACACACACACACACACACACACACACGTGTGTGTGCGCGCGCGCGTGTATATATACTCACCTAATTGTACTCGCCTTATTGTGGTTGCAGGGGTCGAGACTCGGCTCCTCGCCCCGCCTCTTCACTGATAGCTACTAGGTCCTCTCTCTGCTTCCTGAGCTTTGTCTTACCTCGTCTTAAAGCTGTGTATGGTTCCTGCCTCCACTACATCACTTGCTGGGCTATTCCACTTTCTGACGACTCTGTGACTGAAGAAATACTTCCTAACATCCCTGTGACTCGTCCGAGTCTTCAGCTTCCAACTGTGACCACTTGTTTCTGTGTTCTCTCTCTGGAACATCCTGTCTGTCCACCTTGTCTATTCCACGCATTATGTATGTTATCATGTCTCCCCTGACCCTCCTGTCCTCCAGTGTCTTCAGTCCGATTTCCCTCAACCTTTCTTCGCAGGACATTCCCCTGAGCTCCGGAACTAGGCTTGTTGCAAACCTTTGTACTTTCTCTAATTTTGTGACGTGTTTGATCAGGTGTGGGTTCCAAACTGGTGCTGCATACTCGAGTATGAGCCTGACGTACACAGTATACAGTGTCTTGAACGATTCTTTACTAAGGTATCGGAACGCTATTCTCAGGTTTGCCAGGCGCCCATATGCTGCAGCAGTTATCTGGTTGATGTGTGCCTCCTGAGACGTGCTTGGTGTTATGGTCACCCCAAGATCTTTCTCCTTGAGTGAGGTTTCCAGCCTTTGTCCACCTAGCCTATACTCTGTCTGCCGTTTTCTTTGCCCTTCCCCAATCTTCATGACTTTGCATTTGGCGGGGTTGAATTCGAGAAGCCAGTTGCTGGACCACCTGTCCAGCCTGTCCAGGTCTTTGTAGTCCTGCCTGATCCTCATCCGATTTAATCCTTCTCATTAGCTTCACATCTGCGAACAGGGACAGTTCAGAGTCTATCCCTTCCTTCATGTCATTCACATATATAAAAAATAGCACTGGTCCTAGGACTGACCCCTGTGGGACCCTGCTCGTCACAGAAGCCCACTGTGATACCTCATCACGTACCATGACTCGTTGTTGCCTCCCTGTCAGTTAATCTCTGATCTATTGCAGTGCCCTTCCTGTTATACGCGCCTCATCCTCCAGCTTCTGCACTAATCTCTTGTGAGGAACTGTGTCGGAGGCCTTCCTGCAGTCCAGGAAAGTGCAATTAACCCACCCCTCTCTCTCGTGTCGTACTTCTGTTACCTTGTCATAAAACTCCAGAAGGTTTGTGACACAGGATTTGCCTTCCATGAATTTGTGCTGGTTGTTATTTATAATCTTGTTCCGTTCCAGGTGCTCCACCACTCTCCTGATAATATTCTCCATGACTTTGCATACTATACACGTCAGAGACGCTGGTCTGTAGTTTAGTGCCTCGTTTCTGTCTCCTTTCTTAAAAATGGGGACTACATTTGCCGTCTTCCATACCTCAGGTAGTTGCCCAGTTTCAAGGGATGTATTGAAGATTGTGGTTAGTGGCACACACAGCGTCTCTTCTCCTTCTCTAAGGACCCACGGGGAGATGTTGCCTTTGAGGTATCGAGGTCACTTAGCTTCTGCACCTCCGTTGTTTGTCATCCAGCACCTGTTGGTGTATTCCCTGTTGGTGTTCCCCTCTGTGCTGTCTTCCCAGAGCCATTCCGGTCTCTACTGTAAATACTCCCTTAAATCTCATGTTGAGCTCCTCGCATACCTCGTGATCGTTTGTGAGTACCCCACCTTCTTTCCTCAGCCTGATCACCCGGTCCTTGACTGTTGTCTTCCTCCTAATGTGGCTGTATAGCAGTGTGTGTGTGTGTGTGTGTACTCGCCTAGTTGTGGTTACTGGAGTCGATTCACAGCTCCTGGCCCCGCCTCTTCACTGGTAGCTACTAGGTCTCACTTCCTGCTCCATGAGCTTTATCATACCGCTTCTTAAAGCTATGTATGAATCCTGCCTCCACTACATCACTTCCCAGACTATTTCACTTCCTGACAACTCTGTGACTGAAGAAATACTTCCTAACATCTCTGTGATTCATCCGAGTCTTCAACTTTCAACTGTGACTCCTTACTTCTGTGTCCCATCTCTGGAACATTCTGTCTCTGTCCACCTTGTCAATTCCTCTCAGTATTTTATATGTCGTTATCATGATCACCTATCTCTCCTCTCCTCCAGTGTTGTCAGGTCGATTTTCCTTAACCTCTCCTCGTAGGACATGCCCCTTAGCTCCAGGACTAGTCTTGTTGCAAATCTTTTCACTTTCTCTAGTTTTTTTACGTGCTTGGCTAGGTATGGGTTCCAAACTAATGCTGCGTACTCCAATATAGGACTGACACAGTGTACAGGGTCCTGAACGATTCCTTAAAGGTTTGCTTGGCGCCAAATAATTGCTACAGCAGTTATTTGGTTGATGTGCGCCTCAGGAGATGTGCCCGATGTTATATTCACCTCAAGATCCTTCTCCTTTAATGAGGTTTGCAGTCTCTGGGCTCTCCACTAGACTGTACTCCGTCCACGGTCTTCTTTGCCCTTCCCCAATCTTCAAGACTTTGCACTTGGTGGGGTTGAACTCCAGGAGCCAGTTTGTGGACTAGGCCTGCAGCCTGTCCAGATCCCTTTGTAGTTCTGCATAGTCCTCTTCCGATTGAATTCTTCTCATTAACTTCACATCATCTGCAAACACGGATACTTCAGAGTCTATTCCTTCCGTCATGTCATTTACATATATCAGAAATAGCACCGGTCCTAGGACTGACCCCTATGGAGCCCCCGCTCGTCGGAGGCGCCGGCTCTGACACCTCGTCACGTACCATGACTCGTTGATGTCTTCCCGACAGGTATTCCCTGATCCATTGCAGTGCCTTACCTGTTGTCCCTGCCTGGTCCTCCAGCTTATGCACTAATCTCTTGTGTGAAACTGTGTCAAACACCTTCTTACAGTCCAAGAAAACGCAATCTACCCACCCCCTCTTTTATCTTACTGCTGCCACACTCGTAGAACTCCAGTAGGTTTGTGACACATGATTTCCCGTCCCTGAAACCGTGCTGGTTGTTTTTGAGATAAATTCCTTTCTAGGTGCTCCACCACTCTTCTGATAATCTGTGTGTACTCACCTAATTGTACTCACCTAATTGTGGTTGCAGGGGTCGAGACTCAGCTCCTGGCCCCGCCTCTTCACTGATCGCTACTGGATCCTCTCTCTCTCTGCTTCCTGAGCTTTGTCATACCTCTTCTTAAAACTATGTATGGTTCCTGCCTCCACTACTTCACTTGCTAGGCTATTCCACTTGCTGACAACTCTGACTGAAGAAATACTTCCTAACGTCCCTGTGTAATGTCCCTGTGACTCGTCTGAGTCTTCAGCTTCCAGTTGTGAGAGAGAGAGTATGGGTGAGAGTATGTGTGAGTATGTGTGCATATGAGAGTTTGTGTGTGAGTTTGTATGTTTGTGAGTGAGAGCGTTTGTGAGTGAGAGCGTTTGTGAGTGAGAGCGTGTGCGAGTGTGTTTCTTTCCATCCATTTCCTCAAGTCCCCTCCAGTTTTTAATGATCAGTGCAACTCCTTCCCCTCTCCTCCCTCTATCTTTCCTGAGGATTTGATATCCGGGTGGAAAGACTGCATCTGTTATCCTGGTGAGTTTCGTTTCTGAGAGTGCTATTATGTCTGGGGATGTCTCCTCGATTCTTTCATGTCACTCTTCGCACTTATTTGTTATTCCATCTGGATTTGTATACCAAACCTTCAACTTCTTTCCTAAAACTGTGGTCTGGGGGGTACATTGGAGTTGGGGAAGTAGGAGACCTGATAAGGAACTATGAGTGGTTGCTGTGAGGGTGGAGTTTGTAATGAGGTGGGTGGGGGCATTGGACATGTCATGTGTGTTTTGGTTTAGAATATTTGGTTGCATTGGGGTTGTCCTGGTTGGGGGGCTTCTGTAGGTGGTTGTGAGGGAGGCTGTATTTGATCTTCCTCCCGAGTCTGGGTTCTTCTGTCCATCTTCGCCTCTTTCCTCGTTTTGTCTTTGTACCATCTCTCAATTTCTGCCTTTTCGTGTTCTGTCGCGGTCGGGATATACCGTGTGGTATACCGGCATGTCCCTTAGTCTTGCTTTCTCCTGCAGGATCCTGTTTCGAGTCGATTCTGCCTTGAAAGTCACTTTGACTGGCCGGGTTCTTGTTCTTGCTAACCCCCCTATTCTTCGAAAATTTGCCACCTGGGTCATGTCATCCCCTATTGCTTTTATGATGCTTTCGATCGCATTCTTTTCTTCTTGTCTTCTTGCTTTGTAAGTTTTCCCTTCAACTTCCTGGAGCCCATAAACAGACTGACCTCTCCCTTTCATTCTCCCACTGCATATCCTTATGTATCTCTTGATTCGGTTTAGTTGCCTCCATGGCAGCTTTCCTTTCTTCAGTTTCTTCACTATCTGTTGTCCTTGGGCCCAGTAGCCTGTCATTTCCCTTTCTCAGCTTTCCCTGGGCTCTGCTGTGGTCTGTTAAGGCCTCCACGTATAGCTCTTTCATTTTCTAGTCTCCTCGGTTGCTCCTGATGTGATGCTCTATCTCGGGCTCCACGATGGTCTGATAAGGCATCTGCATACATTTTCACTCCTTCGTTTCCTACACCCTCCTTGCTTGTGACTGAGGTAGCAGTCTCAGATATCATTCCCAAATTGTTCTTTAGTTCTTTATGCTGTTTCAGATTTTTCAGTTCCTCTATCTTTGCCTCTGCTGTTGTGACTTGCATCTCCCACTTCTTGCTTTCTGCATCTACTCTCTCCTCCTTTCTCATGCTAAGCTCTTCTAGCTTCTTTCCCCGCTCATGTTCCCTGTGTGTGTGTGTGTGTGTGTGTGTGTGTGCGCGTGTGTGTGCATGTGTGTATGTGTGTGTGTATGTGTGTGTGTGTGTATGTGTGTGTGTATGTGTGTGTATGTGTGTGTATGTGTGTGTGTATGTGTGTATGTGTATGTGTGTGTGTGTGTACCCACCTAATTGTGGTTGCAGGGGTCGAGACTCAGCTGTGTGTGTGTGTGTGTGTGTGTGTGTGTGATCAACCATGAATATGTACAACCTAGAAGTGCCTTGATAAGTTGCTTGAAGTAACTCAGGCTTCAGGCAGAACACGCGTGTGAATATCGTAATAGACATTATATTATGTGGAAAAACAATTGTAATTTTAAATCAAACTTTCTTTATTAACTACATTTTAATTGAAAAAAAATGTACAAATCGAAAAAATAAAAATTGAAGAGGCTTTTTAGAAACTATTAAAGATTTCCTGGCTGTTAGTGAACTGCGTAAGAGAATAGTTAATGGTAGGAAGTTACAAGTTAGTTCTCGGTAGTACCTCTGTAACAGGGGGACGGGAGCCAGTTCAAAACTGAAGGCAGCAACGACTGTATAATTTCGTGAGTGGTGAACTTGACACGCGAGACGGTGTTTCAGGATGGAGAGGCAGTCGGAGTGGCATTTGAAGAGGCAGCGGAGGCGCTGTTTCAGAACCTCGGTAATAACTTCGTAAAGTCTGCTATTTAGCAAGCTTGCCTATCGCGACGCACTTGTGCGGCGCTGTGCAGTAATTGAAGGAACTGAAGGAGGATACAAGAGAGTAAGTTCCTTCCTTCACTCTGAATGAGTCTACCGACGTGATCCAGACATCCTCTGTGCACTAATATTAGGGTGGTAGTCCATAACAATTATAACCATAATTTTTAAAGAGGTGGACCAGTAAGCCAGCGGAATTTCTCGGTCAAGTAACCAAAAGCTCCAGGTGTGGGTCATCATATGACTAAAACTCACGTCAAGAAACACTTATCCTGTTTCCTGACGAACATTATACTTTTAGGATGGTGTTTAAACACATGACTGTTAAAGATATGCTCAAAATACAATATTTAAAAACGAAAAATTCGAGGTAAAAAGGTTCGTCATACATTCAGCTTGTGAGAACTGCAGGTGCTGTAGATAAGTGCTTCAGAGAACACTTATGCAGTACTTGGATGCCTTTATTGTGGAAACGTTTCGCCAACCAGTGGCTTTCTCAGTCCGATACAGAGAAGAATAGGAGATTAGAAAGTTTGAGGGGTAATCAGTCCCTCAACCTGAGTGACTGATTACCCCTCTGATTACCCCTGATTACCCCTGATTACCCCATTCTTCTCTGTAGTGGACCGAAGAATTCACTGGCTGGCGAAATGCTTCTACAGTAGATACCCAGCTCACAGAGCACCTAGTATCACTGGCCCATCCAATGTGTCCATCACACTGTGGAGTAGTGGCGACAGGTTTCCAGACGTCAACAATCACTATACAATTCGCCACCTTGCGTTCAGTGTTAAAATACCGAATATGAGAGAAGAGAGATATCTGCCGGGACATTGTGTGTCATCCAGGCGAGAAGTCTAGGAAGGCGCCTCAGCAAATGAAACGCATCTTTTGTTGCACACAAATGTCAGGTGTCGTGTAGCGCAGTGATGTGAAGACTGAGGTGCACCGCACCACACTACACCACACAACTGCACCACACCACAATACATCACAGTACACCAAACCATTGCACCACACCACAACTTACCACACCACTGCACCACACAACAATACACCACAATTTACCACACAATACACAATTTACCACACAACAATACACCACAATTTACCACACAACTGCACACCACAATACACAATTTATCACACCCCTCCACACCACAGTACACCACACTACTGCACCCCACAACAATTTACCACACCACTGCACCACACCACAATTTACCACACCACTGCACACAATACACCACACCACTGCATCCAGCCCCAATACACCACACCACTGCACCCCACCACAATACACCACACTTCAATATACCACACCACAGTACACCGCACTACACAACGCCACAATACACCCCACTCACCCCACCACAATACACCACACCACAATACACCCCTCTGCACCCGCCACAATATACCACACGACACTACACCACACGACACTACACCACACGACACTACACCACAATACACCTCACCACAATACACCACACAATACACCTCACCACAATACACCACACAATACACCTCACCACAATACACCACACAATACACCTCACCACAATACACCACACAATACACCTCACCACAATACACCTCACCACAATACACCTCACCACAATGCACCACACCACAATACACCTCACCACAATACACCTCACCACAATACACCTCACCACAATACACCTCACCACAATACAATACAACTCACCACAATACACCACAATGCACCACACGACAATACACCTCACCACAATACACCTCACCACAATACACCTCACCACAATATGTCGAACAACACTCCACATCATATCTATCACACATTTCAGCAAACCACACCACACTAGCACCATACATACTACACTGTAGCACCATACTACACTGTAGCACCACATATACCACACTGTAGCACCACATGTCCCACACTGTAGCACCACATGTACCACACTGTAGCACCATATGTACCACACTGTAGCACCATATGTACCACACTGTAGCACCACATGTACCACACTGTAGCACCATATGTACCACACTGTAGCACCATATGTACCACACTGTAGCACCATATGTACCACACTGTAGAACCACATGTACCACACTGTAGCACATGTTCCACACTGTAGCACCACATGTACCACACTGTAGCACATGTACCACACTGTAGCACATGTACCACACTGTAGCACATGTACCACGCTGTAGCACATGTACCACACTGTAGCACCGCATGTACCACACTGTAGCACCGCATGTACCACACTGTAGCACCACATGTACCACACTGTAGCACCACATGTACCACACTGTAGCACCACATGTAGCACACTGTAGCACCACATGTAGCACACTGTAGCACCACATGTAGCACACTGTAGCACCACATGTACCACACTGTAGCACCACATGTACCACACTGTAGCACCACATGTACCACACTGTAGCACCACATGTACCACACTGTAGCACCACATGTACCACACTGTAGCACCACATGTACCACACTGTAGCACCACATGTACCACACTGTAGCACCACATGTACCACCCTGTAGCACCACATGTACCACACTGTAGCACCACATGTACCACTGTAGCACCACATGTACCACACTGTAGCACATGTACCACACTGTAGCACCACATGTACCACACTGTAGCACCACATGTACCACACTGTAGCACCACATGTACCACACTGTAGCACATGTACCACACTGTAGCACCACATGTACCACACTGTAGCACATGTACCACACTGTAGCACGACATGTACCACACTGTAGCACGACATGTACCACACTGTAGCACCACATGTACCACACTGTAGCACCACATGTACCACACTGTAGCACCACATGTACCACACTGTAGCACCACATGTACCACACTGTAGCACCACATGTACCACACTGTAGCACCACATATATCACACTGTAGCACCACATGTACCACACTGTAGCACATGTACCACACTGTAGCACCACATATACCACACTGTAGCACCACATATACCACACTGTAGCACCACATGTACCACACTGTAGCACATGTACCACACTGTAGCACCACATGTACCACACTGTAGCACCACATATATCACACTGTAGCACCACATATATCACACTGTAGCACCACATATATCACACTGTAGCACCACATATACCACACTGTAACACCACATATACCACACTGTAGCACCACATATACCACACTGTAGCACCACATATACCACACTGTAACACCACATATACCACACTGTAGCACCACATGTACCACACTGTAGCACCACATATACCACACTGTAGCACCACATATACCACACTGTAGCACCACATACACCACACTGTAGCACCACATATACCACACTGTAGCACCACATACACCACACTGTAGCACCACATATACCACACTGTAGCACCACATATACCACACTGTAGCACCACATACACCACACTGTAACACCACATATACCACACTGTAACACCACATATACCTCGTCAAATATTGGACATAAGGAAGTTGGTGAGTGAGGTGATACAAGCTCTCGTCTCTCTCTCTCTCGTCTCTCCTAATATCACTGTTTTATCTTTTATCTTCCCATACTCTATTATTTTCTGTGTACAGTCCCTTCCTCCAGCTTCACTCTAGTCTTTTCTCTTTCACTCTTCTCTCTACTCTCCCTCCACCTTCCCTCATCATCACCGCTTTGGTCATCTCTTCCCCATCATCTTTCCATTACCCTCCTACCACTGTATTTACTCTCCTCTCATTTAATTCCCCTCATCGTTAATTTCTCTGTCATCTCCCATTAATCCATTTAACTACCCTCTTCCCTTTCCACCATCTTCTGAGGGGAGGGGGGAAAGGAACTGAATGGGAGTTCAGGTCTTCTGATTCAAGGAACTGGAGTTGCCTTAGACTCCCCATTTCTTTGATCAAACCTGGTTAACTTCCCTTCATCAGGCAATGTATGTCCCTTGAAGAGTGTCAGCAGTGTACACGCACGCAAACGTACATGCACACAAACTCACGTACTCTCTCTCTCACACACGTACGTACGCACGCACATACGCGTACGTAGAAAAACCATAGAATTAATTTCATTGATACCGAAGTATTGATGGGTTGTGGCACCATCTTGTACATCAGCGGTATATAATAAAGACAATATGAATCAGACACATTTGCAGGCATCTGGGCGTCTTGTAGACGTTTGACCATCCAGAGGAAGGTCAGGGAATCACCAGAGATGATGCCGTAGCAGTAACCTAAAAAAGAACGTCCAGCCTCTGTTCAACGAGTTTCTTCTTAAATTTGATTAGCTTTTAATGAAGACAGTTGACCAAATAAAAAGCAAGTCTGAGAGGTTTCTTAAATGCTCATTCCGTCTCTTTCTCTGTTTTTTTTTTACACAGGGTTTGACAAGGTTAAGGATCCCTAGCTTTATTGACAAGCTATTTACAGGTTAAGGATTCCTAACTTTATTGACAAACTAAGAGCTGTTACCTACATCAGCTCATTTGAAAGCATTTCTATTGTTATGAGACATACAAGTAGGGAACAGGATGAAGTTGGAGCCATCTGTGGGCCAGCATTTTCATTTGATCAACTGACTTTATCTCGTTGACATCATTATCCTGTACGAATGTGTTTCATACTCGAGTCATCCTGGGTATGTATGATCTCAGATGGAGTGATGTTCTGGAGAAGGGTACAGCCAGAGTGAAGTTGCTGCTTTCTGCCCGTCTTGTGGCATAAAAGCTTGCTTCACGCTGTCCTCGAAGTGGATCCAAGCGTGATAAATTTAACTTGAATAAATTACCAGTCGAAAAAAGTATGAGGAAGTATTACTTTGGCAATAATAGAGTGTACACACTGAGTAGCGGAGGTAATTTTTATCTCTGAGTCAGTACACCTACTGCAGTACTCTCTCCTCTTGTCTTCTTGTAATCTAGTGCCACTACGCTTCACTTATCTCATGTGTAAGTAACGTATTTGCATATGCTGTAATATATATATATATATATATATATATATATATATATATATATATATATATATATATAATGTCGTGCCGAATATGTAAAACTGGTCAATTAGTAAGAACTCATTTAAAATTAAATCCTTTCTGAAAATTTCTCTTATACGTTTAAAGATATATTTTATTCATTAATGTTAATGTAAAAAAATTTTAATTTTGCACCAAAAGAATCTTAGAAAACTTACCTAACCTTATTATGATAAGAGCAATTTATTTTAGCCTAACCCAACTAAATATATTTTAAATACGTTTACAATAATTTAATACTAATCAAACACGATCAAATATATTTTTTTAGTTAGGTTCAGAATGATTTTGGCGAAATTATTGCATACACAAATTTTCACATGTCCTATATGGCAAGATGAGCGTTGCTATTTAAGCCAAGATCGCAAATTCTGCCTATTCGGCACGACATATATATATATATATATATATATATATATATATATATATATATATATATATATATATATATATATATATATATATATAATATATATATATATACATCGTGCCGAATAGGTAAAACTGGTTATGTAGCAAGAACTCGTTTAAAATTTCTAAACATTTTCTCTTATACGTTTAAAAAAATTTTTTTTTCATTTATGTTAATGTAAGAATTAATAATTTTGTGGCAAAGAACCTTAGGAAACTTACCTGACCATCTTATAACAATCGCAATTTAATTTAGCTTAATATTCCCTTGGAGCCTCCACAGTCTCCCATTAACTCTCACGAGCCTCTGCTTCCTGTAACTGGGAATAGCATACCTCAGTTTTCTGATGATGACTCTACCGATTCTAATGAGTCTGTTAATATTACTACCTCTAGTGATGATGATGGCATTTTTAATACACAAGCACCCACGCAAAAGTTCCCT
>NC_091324.1:4683789-4703789 GCF_038502225.1 Cherax quadricarinatus
CCTCCACTCCATCCACTACCTCAACCTCCACTCCATCCACTACCTCAACCTCCACTCCATCCACTACCTCAACCTCCACTTCATCCACTACATCAACCTCCACTCCATCCACTACATCAACCTCCACTCCATCCACTACCTCAACCTCCACTCCATCCACTACCTCAACCTCCACTCCATCCACTACCTCAACCTCCACTCCATCCACTACCTCAACCTCCACTCCATCCACTACCTCAACCTCCACTCCATCCACTACCTCAACCTCCACTCCATCCACTACCTCAACCTCCACTCCATCCACTACCTCAACCTCCACTCCATCCACTACCTCAACCTCCACTCCATCCACTACCTCAACCTCCACTCCATCCACTACCTCAACCTCCACTCCATCCACTACCTCAACCTCCACTCCATCCACTACCTCAACCTCCACTCCATCCACTACCTCAACCTCCACTCCATCCACTACCTCAACCTCCACTCCATCCACTACCTCAACCTCCACTCCATCCACTACCTCAACCTCCACTCCATCCACTACCTCAACCTCCACTCCATCCACTACCTCAACCTCCACTCCATCCACTACCTCAACCTCCACTCCATCCACTACCTCAACCTCCACTCCATCCACTACCTCAACCTCCACTCCATCCACTACCTCAACCTCCACTCCATCCACTACCTCAACCTCCACTCCATCCACTACCTCAACCTCCACTCCATCCACTACCTCAACCTCCACTCCATCCACTACCTCAACCTCCACTCCATCCACTACCTCAACCTCCACTCCATCCACTACCTCAACCTCCACTCCATCCACTACCTCAACCTCCACTCCATCCACTACCTCAACCTCCACTCCATCCACTACCTCAACCTCCACTCCATCCACTACCTCAACCTCCACTCCATCCACTACCTCAACCTCCACTCCATCCACTACCTCAACCTCCACTCCATCCACTACCTCAACCTCCACTCCATCCACTACCTCAACCTCCACACCATCCACTACCTCAACCTCCACACCATCCACTACCTCAACCTCCACTCCATCCACTACCTCAACCTCCACTCCATCCACTACCTCAACCTCCACTCCATCCACTACCTCAACCTCCACTCCATCCACTACCTCAACCTCCACTCCATCCACTACCTCAACCTCCACTCCATCCACTACCTCAACCTCCACTCCATCCACTACCTCAACCTCCACTCCATCCACTACCTCAACCTCCACTCCATCCACTACCTCAACCTCCACTCCATCCACTACCTCAACCTCCACTCCATCCACTACCTCAACCTCCACTCCATCCACTACCTCAACCTCCACTCCATCCACTACCTCAACCTCCACTCCATCCACTACCTCAACCTCCACTCCATCCACTACCTCAACCTCCACTCCATCCACTACCTCAACCTCCACTCCATCCACTACCTCAACCTCCACTCCATCCACTACCTCAACCTCCACTCCATCCACTACCTCAACCTCCACTCCATCCACTACCTCAACCTCCACTCCATCCACTACCTCAACCTCCACTCCATCCACTACCTCAACCTCCACTCCATCCACTACCTCAACCTCCACTCCATCCACTACCTCAACCTCCACTCCATCCACTACCTCAACCTCCACTCCATCCACTACCTCAACCTCCACTCCATCCACTCCACTTCCATCCACTACCTCAACCTACATCAACCTCCACTTCATCCACTACATCAACCTCCACTCCATCCACTACGTCAACCTCCACTCCATCCACTACCTCAACCTCCACTCCATTCACTACCTCAACCTCCACACCATCCACTACCTCAACCTCCACACCATCCACTACCTCCACTCCATCCACTACCTCAACCTCCACACGATCCACTACCTCAACCTCCACTCCATCCACTACCTCAACCTCCACTCCATCCACTACCTCAACCTCCACTCCATCCACTACCTCAACCTCCACTCCATCCACTACCTCAACCTCCACTCCATCCACTACCTCAACCTCCACTCCATCCACTACCTCAACCTCCACTCCATCCACTACCTCAACCTCCACTCCATCCACTACTCAACCTCCACTCCATCCACTGCCTCAACCTCCACTCCATCCACTACCTCAACCTCCATTCCATCCACTACCTCAACCTCCACTCCATCCACTACCTCAACCTCCACTCCATCCACTACCTCAACCTCCACTCCATCCCCTACGTCACCCTCCACTCCATCCACTACCTCAACTCCACTCCATCACTACCTCAACCTCCATTCCATCCACTACCTCAACCTCCACTCCATCCACTACCTCAACCTCCACTCCATCCACTACCTCAACCTCCACTCCATCCACTACCTCAACCTCCACTCCATCCACTACCTCAACCTCCACTCCATCCACTACCTCAACCTCCACTTCATCCACTACATCAACCTCCACTTCATCCACTACCTCAACCTCCACTTCATCCACTACATCAACCTCCACTTCATCCACTACCTCAACCTCCACTCCATCCACTACCTCAACCTCCACTCCATCCACTACCTCAACCTCCACTCCATCCACTACCTCAACCTCCACTCCATCCACTACCTCAACCTCCACTCCATCCACTACCTCAACCTCCACTCCATCCACTACCTCAACCTCCACTCCATCCACTACCTCAACCTCTACTCCATCCACTACCTCAACCTCCACGTCAACCTCCACTCCATCCACTACGTCAGCCTCCACTCCATCCACTACCTCAACCTCCACTCCATCCACTACCTCAACCTCCACACCATCCACTACGTCAACCTCCACTCCATCCACTACGTCAACCTCCACTCCATCCACTACCTCAACCTCCACTCCATCCACTACCTCAACCTCCACTCCATCCACTACTTCAACCTCCACTCCATCCACTACCTCAACCTCCACTCCATCCACTACCTCAACCTCCACTCCATCCACTACCTCAACCTCCACTCCATCCACTACCTCAACCTCCACTCCATCCACTACCTCAACCTCCACTTCATCCACTACCTCAACCTCCACTCCATCCACTACCTCAACCTCCACTCCATCCACTACCTCAACCTCCACTTCATCCACTACCTCAACCTCCACTTCATCCACTACCTCAACCTCCACTCCATCCACTACCTCAACCTCCACTCCATCCACTACCTCAACCTCCACTTCATCCACTACCTCAACCTCCACTTCATCCACTACATCAACCTCCACTCCATCCACTACCTCACCCTCCACTACCTCACCCTCCACTACCTCACCCTCCACTACCTCACCCTCCACTACCTCACCCTCCACTACCTCACCATCCACTACCTCAACTTCCACTCCATCCACTACCTCAACCTCCACTCCATCCACTACCTCAACCTCCACTCCATCCACTACATCAACCTCCACTCCATCCACTACATCAACCTCCACTCCATCTACTACCTCACTCTCCACTCCATCCCCTACGTCACCCTCCACTCCATCCTCTACGTCACCCTCCACTCCATCCTCTACGTCACCCTCCACTCCATCCTCTACGTCACCCTCCACTACATCCACTAACTCCTCCACTACATCCACTAAGTACTCCACTACATCCACTAAGTACTCCACTACATCCACTAAGTACTCCACTACATCCACTAAGTACTCCACTACATCCACTAAGTACTCCACTACATCCACTAAGTACTCCACTACATCCACTAAGTACTCCACTACATCCACTAAGTACTCCACTACATCCACTAAGTACTCCACTACATCCACTAAGTACTCCACTACATCCACTAAGTACTACACTACATCCACTTCCCTCGTAATTCTCTTCTTTCATCAAACTCTGGGATGATCTTTGTATTTTCATCCACACGTTACTGAGACAATCATTCGCTGCCTAATGTGACTCCTAATTTATCTTTGTGGAACATTGCTTCAACTTCTCCTGTGTGTGTGTGTGTGTGTGTGTGTGTGTGTGTGTGTGTGTGTGTGTGTGTACTCACCTAATTGTACTCACCTAATTGTGGTTGCAGGGGTCGAGACTCAGCTCCTGGCCCCGCCTCTTCACTGATCGCTACTGGGTCCTCTCTGCTTCCTGAGCTTTGTCATACCTCTTCTTAAAACAATGTATGGTTCCTGCCTCCACTACTTCACTTGCTAGGCTATTCCACTTGCTGACAACTCTATGACTGAAGAAATACTCGAAATACTCGTCTGAGTCTTCAGCTTCCAGTTGTGACCCCTTGTCCCTGTGTCCCCTCTCTGGAACATCCTATCTCTGTCCACCTTGTCTATTCCCCGCAGTATCTTGTATGTCGTTATCATGTCTCCCCTGACCCTTCTGTCCTCCAGTGTCGTCAGTCCGATTTCCCTTAACCTTTCCTCGTACGACATTCCCTTGAGCTCTGGGACTAGCCTTGTTGCAAACCTTTGTACTTTCTCTAACTTCCTGACGTGCTTGACCAGGTGTGGGTTCCAGACTGGTGCTGCATACTCCAGTATGGGCCTAACATACACAGTGTACAGTGTCTTGAACGATTCCTTATGTGTGTGTGTGTGTGTGTGTGTGTGTGTGTGTGTGTGTGTGTGTGTGTGTGTGTGTGTGTGTGTCTGTGGGTGTGTGTGTGTGCGTGTGTGTGTGTGTGTGCGTATTCACTTATATAATTGTAGGAGGGCGAGTCTTAGCTCCTGGCCTCGCCTCTTCGTTGGCTGCTACTGGGCTGCTTCTTTCCTGGATTCGAGAACCTCATCGTACCTCTTCTTAATGCTGCGTATGGATCTTGCCTCTATCATTTCACTGACCACTTCCTAATTATTCTAAAGGTGAAGACACAGTTCCTCATATCCCTGCAACTCTTCTGTATCATCAACATCCAACTGTGCCCTCGTGTTCCTGTTTCCCGCCTCACGGACATTCTCTTGTCAACCTTATCAATCCCACTCAGTAATGTGTACGTTATAATCATAATTCTTTCCTCACAATGTCATCAGGTTTAGTTCCCTCAACCTCTCATCACAGTACATACCTCTTAGCTCTCTCTACATTTTCCAGTTAAGATGCTTAAGAGATGTTGGCTCAGTATTCCACAACAGTCCTGGCACATGTTGAATACAGTGTCGTTAATGACTACTTGCTTAGGTTCCTGAAGGATAATCTTTGACTTGCAAAAAACGCATTTTCTGCAAGTAATTATCCGGTTAATGTGCACCTCAGGTGATGTGTTGGGTGAAATACCTTGGGTCGCTCTCCTTGAATGAGGTTTGCATCCTTTGTCTGGCGACCTTGTACTCCTGTGGTATTTGCCCAAACCTTCATAACTTTGTGTTTGCTGGGGTTGAATTCTAGCAGTCGCTTGTTAGACCATACGTACATGTAGGCTGTCTGGGTCCATTTGAAGTCTCCTGATTCTCATCTGTTCGTATGTTCATTAGTTTCACATCTGCAAACAGGGATTCTTCTGACTCTGTCCCTTTTGTCATGTTCACATATACAAGAAATAGTACCAGTCCTAGTACTGATTGTGGAACTCCACTTGTTATATGCGCACATTCGAGCACCTCTTCCGGGATAATCACTTGTTCCTTCATTTATTGCAGTGTCTTTCCAATTATTCCTGTCTGTTCCTCTACCTTTTATCCCTGTCTCTAGTGGGGTAAATGTCAGACGCCGTTTCAATGTCGAAAAATATACGATCTACCCATACCTAAAACCCTACTAGTTGTCGTTTATGAACCTACTCTTTTGTAGGTGCTCAACCACTTTTTTATTAATTTATTAACACATCGGCCGTCTCCCACCAAGGCAGGGTGGCCCGAAAGAGAAAAACTTTCATCATTCACTCCATCACTGTCTTGCCAGAAACATGCTTTTCCCATCTCCAGGACTCAATTCCGGCCTGCCAGTTTCCCTGAATCCCTTCATAAATGTTACCTTGCTCACACTCCAACAGCACGTCAAGTCCTAAAAACCATTCGCTCCTATCTAACACGCTCACGCATGCTTGCTGGAAGCCCAAGCCCCTCGCACACAAAACCTCCTTTACCCCCTCCCCCACTGATAATCCTCTTCATAATTTTACATACTACGCATGTTAGTGACACTGGTCTGTAGTTTAACGCAGTTATTGTCACCTTTCTTAAATACTGGGACTACATTCTGTCTCACATTTCTGGTACTTATCCTATGACGATAACTGACTGTGGCTAGTGGCTTACACTGCTTCCCCTCCCTCTCTCAGGACCCATAGAGAGATTATCTGGTCACAATGCCTTTGGGTTATCTAACTCACACAATAGATTATTATCACTACTACTACTACTGCCACATGTATTATGTCCACTAGCTGGTACATACTACCTCCTTGGCTCTCTGGTATCATCCCTATTTCTTCTGAGAATACCTCCTTAAATTTCTTGGTAAGCTTTTCGCTGACTTGTTCATTATCTGTGAGTTCTCCTTCCCTCTTCAGCGTGATTACCTGGTCCTTTACTGTCGTCTTTCTCCTGACATGGCTGTATAGCAACTGTGGGTCGGATTAGGCTTGATATGTCGTTAAGCCTCTCTTCCTACCCAGTCATATTTGTTTCTGGCTTGTTTACTTCTTTTTCTTCGTTTTTTGCCTTCTCTATTCTGGCCATGCTCTGTCCATTTTAACTTTTGACCGTTGCACCTCAGGGTGGACCATGGGGTCGTTCTGTGGATTTTCGTTGCTTCTTTTGCGTCTTTGTATATTTTTTTTCCTCGACTTCCCAGCAATTTCCAGCTATATACTCCATCTTATTCGCTGTCTTCCCTTCCAAATTCCCCTTTCCCACTGCACCTCATTCAAGAATTGCCTCCTGCCTGCGTTGTCTCCTCTTTTGAAGTAAGGCTTCCCACGTCCTTCCTGCGCTCTCTCTTTCTCTCTCCCTCTTTCTCTCTAAGTTAGTTTAACCCTCCACGTTTCTGGTTACCCATGCAGCTCCAGGTTCTCCCAGCCAATATCCTTGTGGTAAGTTTTTCATGATTAGTACTTTGCATTGCTCATGTGTGTTCTTCTGGCCACCTTCACTAATGTGTCCACCATCGCTCTGCTGTCATATTCTTGTCTTGTTGTTTAGTGGAGGGATGTACATTCCCTGTCTTGAGTGTATTATGTAATCATTTGCTTCTCCTTTGTTTATTCCTCTCATCGCAAAGTTCCACTGGTTTCTGACTAGCAGCGCTACTACTCTGCTCCCTTCGTCCTTCCAGCAGGAAAAAATCACATGTTATTTCTGTGAGCTTTGTCTCTGTGATTTCGTTCTATTCTTCACTCTTAGCTGTTGCTCCATCTGTATTTGTTCTTTTTTCTCGGGTTCTTGATTGCTTGGTCCTTAAACACGGGTCAGAGGGGTGGTAGGGGATTTAAGGGTAAGGGTGAGGGGCAGTTGGGGTTGGTTTCTTGGGCTGGGATGAGTCAGGATCGTGGATGCAGATGACTGGTGGATGAAGAGGTTGGGGCGCAGGGGAAAGCGGGATCTGGAGGGGAGGGGAGGTTGTGAAGAGTTTTGCACTAGCGGAGGTGAGGTTTGTGACACAGGATGATTTTCCCTCCTTAAAACTATCAGGCTATCATGCGTAAATTCGTTCCTTTCTAGGTGTTCCACCACTCTTCTGATAATCTTCTCCATGACTTAGCATACTATACATGTCAGTGACACTGGTCTGTAGTTAATGTTGCGTGTCTGTCTCCTTTCTTAAGAACTGAGACTACATTTGCTGTCTTCCACACTTCGGGTAGTCTCCCTGTTTCGATAGAAGTGTTCAAGACTGTTGTTAGTGGTACACACAGTGCCTCTGCTTCCTCTCAGGATTCACGTAGAGATGTCCGGTCCCACCGCCTTTGAGGTATCTAGTTCGTATAGGAGACCCTTCACCTCCTCTTTGGCTGTGTGTGTGTCCAACACTTGCTGTTGTACCCTATCATCACGCTGTGCTGGAGTCCTCTCTGTCTCCACTGAAAATACTTCCTTAAATCTCGTGATGAGGCCTTCACGTACTACTTTGTCGTTTCTTGTGATCTCCCTTCCTGTGTTTGTGTGTGTGTTTACTCGCCTAAATGTACTTACCTAATTGTGGTTGCAGGGGTTGAAACTCGGCTCCTGGCCCCGCCTCTTCACTGAGTGCTACTATTTTCTCTCCCTGCTCCATGAGCTTTATCATACCTCATCTTAAAGGTATGTATGGTTCCTGCCTCCACTACATCACTTGCTAGGCTATTCCACTTCCTGACTTCTCTATGACTGAAGAAATACTTCCTAAAATGTGTGTGTGTGTGTGTGTGTGTGTGTGTGTGTGTGTGTGTGTGTGTCGTAGAGTAAAAAAAAAAGAGCATCAAAGCTCCCTGCATCAAAAAGCATCAGAGACTGGTGAAGGGATAGAGGAAAACATTGCCTTTGATCACTTGTACAAACTATCGCCTGATAATGAAAACACATCGCAAACTTTCAGTTTTTCATCCGCCAGGTGGACGGTGCCTTGTGTTATGAGGACCCAGAGCTGGAGCCTCACTTGTGGTCAGTTTTCTGTGAGGGGTTTATGATAACCTGGGTCTCTAGCTCTTCCAGGGTCCTTAACCTATGATGTGTAGTGTGTTGTGTGTAGTGTCTTCTGTGTGATGTGTAGGGTGGTGTGTCGGACAGTGAGGAGCGTAGCACAACACACAACAGGTGCGTACGCATGTGTGGCATTAGTGTGGAAGGCAGCACTAAGTGCGTATTGCTCTGCGTATATGGAATATAAGAGGCACTTTCAACCTGGCTGGTGTCATGGTCTGTGGTACACCCAGAGAATGGTCTCCAGGTAGGTGGCTGGTGTCATGGTCTCCAACCTCTGCACTGGAATTAATTCCAACCTTTGCGCTGTGAACCATTCCAACCTCTGCACTTGGAATAATTCCAATCTGCTTCACGCAACAGGTGGACAAAATTAATTTATCACATTTGCATCCATCTGAAGCTCGCTGAGGGAAAATTTTCTCTGATATCAGCAAAGTCTTTTAGTGAACTGTTGACAACAGTATGATGTTCAGTGAGGACAAATGTCATTTACAAATTTCCTGTAGGACTGAGGAAATTAAAGAAAGATCGGAGTACAATACAAATTCAGATCACGTAATAGTAAGTTTAATGTGAGAAACCTGCGAGTGATGTCAGAGGATCTCACGTTCAAGGAGCACTAGGATGTTGCTTTCGTAATTACAAGCAAAATAATAGGTGGGATAACTAGAACTTTCAAAACAAATACTAAGCTAATGATGGCACTTCAGGTTATTCTTTCTCTATGTATATTGCAATTATTTTGTGTACTAACGACCCCCTTCAAGTCAGGTGAAATTACAGACGTGGAAAATATACAGAGAACCTTTGCAGTTCGTGTGAACTTAGTCCATCTCCTAAATTACCGGGAGCACTTAGTCTCTCAAAGTATGCTTCTTAGAACGCAGGCGAGAAAGCTGCATCATAATTTACACCCGGAAAATTGCAGAGATTGGTCCCAAACCTGCATACTGGCGTGACTACACATGACGACATGACGCCAGAGACATGACAGACGGTGCAAGATGCACCTGGTGAAAAGCATGGAAGCGATGATGAGTACACAGAGAGCTCGATAAGTGTTAAAATTCTAGCCGATCTTTTTGGGGGACTGATACACACTTTCCTTCGCCTTCATTCAGTTTTAATCTTATCAAAATTAGACTACGATAACCAGCTATATTCTTCAGTTTCCCACGCTACTCTTTCTGAACTTTATCCCATTTATCAAGGGTTATGTCTGTGTCTCGGAGCTTTACGGTATTACCCGTTTGAGTCTGTACAGAAACAAACGATCCGTCTTTGCAAAATGTACCCGATGCTTATCTGTTAGTTTCTCCGCTTTCATGACCTTTACGATCCTTCCACGTATAGAGCGGTAATAGATATTAGTGAGGGTGATGTATTTAATCATCGCCCGTCCCCATTTATTAAGCCTCTTTACTCTCCGCATTCACTAACGGTTTAACTTAATTTCCCTCTCCTTTACATTCACCCTGCATCTTCCTCCCTCCTTCCGTACTTGGGAAATTCCGACGCTACATGTTTGCTTCTCCCCACATCCATTTGCACAATTTCCTACTGTAGCTTTACGCTCACTTTTGAACAATGCCAGTTTGTCTCGTGCTGTTGTGGTGTTCACTGAGGGTTCTCAATCTCCCGATGGTCTCGGATATGCAGCTGTTTTTTTCCTGAAATAATAATACAAGGTCCTTTACTACAATCGGCCAATTGTTTTTCACAGCAATGTTATATGAGACTCTTTGCTATCATACACATCGTGACCGTGTTTACCTTGTCACTTTTAGCTACTCTGGACTCCCAAATTGCGTTACAACCTCTCCAGAAACTCGACTCCCTCATTTCATCGTCTGTCGCATCGAACCCTGGTTATATTGCATTACCAGTCAACACACGACAGTCTTTTTTTTTTTTTTTTTTTTTTTTTTTTTTTTTTTTGGGGGGGGGGGGGTCCTTGACCCGCTGGTGTTCAGGGCACTGAAGAAGCCGTTCTGTCTGTCATTCATGACTTCCCGATTTTCCACACGGGTGTTCCTTTCCTAGACTATTTTTCATTGCAACAACCCTGGCAACAACGTTAGTCCACTTTCGATCCCATATTCTCTTCTCTCAAACCGCGTTTAGGATTCTGGCCATTCCTCCCGCCGCTGCAGGGTTGGGAGACAGTTCTCACGCTGATGTATCAGACACACACAACTCACTCACGGATACCGCCGCTCTGTAAGAACTGTAAGGTAGCACTGTCAATCCAGCATATTTTAATAGATTGTCCTGTCCATCAGCATGCCCACAGAATTCACTTTGAACATCACCTCAACGCACTCTGACCTCCTCACTGAAAGTCCCACATTTGACGTATTATTATTTGATATCCTGAAGGAACTAACTTATTGCACGACATATAAGTTTTACTCCTGCACTAACTCTCTCCTTCACTAACATCCTCGTACACTACTACCCTTCACTTCTGCCCTTCATGCATTTCAACTTCGCACGTCCCTTCCCACAGTGATGTACGACCCTCGCAGATGTAGTTAAATTATTTTGTTGTTTTTGCTTTTATGTTTTTATATATGTTTCTGTTTTTGTTGTTTATTTTTTGTTTTTGTATTTGTTTACCTGTTGTTGCTTTTGACAGAACCACCCTAAAATCATTTTAAATAATGCCGGCAATTTGTGCATCTGGTAATCAGCACATTCCAGATGCATAAATTGTATCTATGTTTAGTGATGCAAAATTAACGAGGAAAATAAAATCCACTGAGAACAGAGAGATTACAAATGGATATGGACACGCTGCAAGATTGGTCAGATTAGTGGTTGGTCTTATTCATCCCTAGCAAGTGCACTGTTTTGAAAGGTGTATCATGGTACGAGTACGTTACACCTTATTCGGCGTGTCACACTCCCATATAGGCTGCCTCCCGACCAGAGAACCAGGTGCTAAGGATTTAACGATCAGTAGGGGCTCAGTCGCTATATCAGTACCTCGGTTCATCGGCTAATCACAGACAAGGCTGCCTAAGCTGTGAAGTGATGTGGTTCACTTGTGACGCGAGTTTTGGCAGATTTGCCTCAGCTGCTGGCCTTTCACGGCGTCTTGTCTGGCTCTTGTAATTTGCCTCCTTTGATCACCGTGTTGTACACTTGCTCTTACATTACTGAATGTATTGTAAATACCAGCTTGCTTATTTGGTGAAAGAAATAAGTCATATAACTTCTGTTCTTCTTTACTTGCTACACAATTTATTCCATTACGACAAGGTGCTCAGGCCATTCTACACCCGTGTTTGTAATATTAGGGAAGGAGTAAAAGAACTGGACATAAGCGTAGACTCTGGGGACAGAGGCAGCAGACCTCAGAGAAAAATCTCTGGGGTGGGCATAGTACCTAATATATCAAAAGAGGTTAACATCAGCTGAATAACCTCTGCAGCCACTGATCGTTCGGCAAATCTAATAGCAACTTATCAGGAGTAGCAACAAGGAGATATTGCACTTTATGCAACACATGTCAGACTAGCACGGAAATTACAACACATGTCAGGCCAGCATGGAACCCTTCATACGTGTCATGCCAGCATGGAACCCTTCATACATGTCAGGCCAGCATGGAACCCTTCATACATGTCAGGCCAGCATGGAACCCACAACACATGTCAGGCCAGCATGGAACCCACAACACATGTCAGGCCAGCATGGAACCCACAACATAAAGTATGCTAAAAATTTTAATATGTGCATAGGTATGCAGTGAGGTTAGTTCCAAAGGTGAGGGGAACTGAGCTTAACATTGAAGGACAGAAGAACCAAGGCAATAATATACAAAATACTCAAGACTAAGCTGGGGTAGACTGAGAGGCTGGACGGAGGTAGACGGAGGCACAGCAGGAACTTGTACATGCTGATGGGTGATGGGGATGTAAGTATTTCATGATAGTTTTAACTACAGGTACGAGGCTAAGAGGAAGTGAATCTGACAAGTTGAGAGACGGGGCCAGAAGGTAAGAGTTAACCCTTGCAGCCACGTATAGGTAAGTACACACACACACACACACACACACACACACACACACACACACACACACACACACACACACACACACACACACACACACACACACACACACACACACTGTTCAATAGAGGTGTTTACCAACAATTATGTCATATTTATCCTGCTGTTACCAGGCTAATTGCTGCTCCTGTTAGGAATGTCGCTGCAGCTCCTAGTGTTACTAGTTTACCTGTTCCTAGTGTTACTAGTTTATATTTTCCTAGTGTTATTAGTTTATATTTTCCTAGTGTTACGTTGATGCTTTTAATGTTGTGTGTATAATTGTATGGGTTTATAATCTACTTTATGAACTAACGGAGGCTTATTAACGCGACACTTCCATGAAAGAAACCACCTATTAATGCGACGTTTCGCTCACTGGAAGTATTATAATGGAATAAAAAAGTTAAGACGCACGTGTTGAGGAAACTTTTCGTCTGTGCTGCAGACTGCTTCAGTCGAGTACTGAGATGAATCACACTGCTGGAGACGTCAGCGTCTTCCTCCAACGCTGTGTCCTGGAATGTGATTCATTACTGTATTGGACTGAGGAAGCCTGTAGCTCAGGCGAAACCTTCCATCAATAAAGATTCCTAAGTAAATCACCGTACGGGTGGGGTTAGAAACCATGGCACATGAGTCGTAAAACTTTGAGGAGATTTGAGCTAGAGTTCGTCACTGTCACGCTGGCGGGAGATTCATGTGTAAAAATTTGCATTTGTGGTCACAGTGACGGCCCATGCTAACCTCCCTATGGTGTATAAATATACAAAGTTAGATGAATCTCATTGTAGCAGCTGTCAAAGTGGTTAATGCACTGGCCTGGAGTTTTACGACTCGATTGCCATGGGTTCAAATCCCACCCGTTTCGTGGTTTGTTTACATTCGTGCTATTAAGATTTCGTGAGTTATGATTGCTTAGTGTTGTACGTGAGTCTGACTTATGGACATGAGGGGAATATACACCAGTATATAATTCACCTTATGTTATTTTAACTATTTCTTTTATAACTTGCATGAGAATGGAAACTTAAGAAGGATGAGACACTTAGGAACCTTTATTACTAAAACGTTTCGCCAGCCAGTGGCTTCTTCAGTCCATGAGGTAATCAGTCCCTCAGCCTGGAGTCGGTGTGTTCAGTCCATCAGTCTTGCGAAGAGTGCAGCATATGTTCCTAGGTGAGGTGAAGCTGCAGGATGCGGAGTCGCCAGTGCAAAAATCCACTAGTGTTAGTAGGTCATGCATATAGCTTAAGCAAGAGTTGAATTTCCTGAAGAAGCCTGTTGCGCAGGCGAAATGTTTCGGTCGTAAAGATGACCACGTGTTGCAACAGGTGATTATCTTGTAGGCAATGTATGGCATCAAAATTATGATAACAGTCCATCCTTAACAGGTCCTTAAATTATGATAACTGTCCATACTTGATAGGTCTTTCTCAGCTTCAACCCTTCCCAACCACATGATTGTGCAACATGGCATTAAACCTACCAAAAGTTCAGACTTCAGTAACCCTATTAAGTTCAACTCTACCAGAAGTTCGTCTACCAGAAATGCTGTTCACGCTATGTAAAGTCTGTATCGCTTGTATCGCTTATGAGAGAAAAGTTATTTGGAGAGGTTATGTGATGTTACAGGTGAGGTGCGGCGTTGTAATAAACTCATGTGTTGAGGCAGTTTCCATCATCAGCAACACCATAGAGCAGAACAGGGGATGTATATCTGTGATAAATCCACAGCCCTCGTCCCTTGACCACACTTCTGCTTGGTGTTACTAGACCTCACATGGAAGGGCACCTGACCTGACCCAACGTCGTTTGACGTGACCTGGACGCAGCTCGTCTCATGTATGTCGACTATATGGCGCTGTATTCCAGGTAGTAGATAAATCTTCCAGTGGGTGAAACGTTGCATTATTAGAAAGTTTCTTTGCTGAAAGTGTCACTGTATGTGTTTTCCTCTTGAAGTTGATATTGGTGTCAAATATTCACCATCAACAATACTTTCTTGACTAACATCAATGTTACCACTCATACTATCACCATCACTAATACTATCATCAAATTGAAAGTTAAGACACATGTGCAACATCTGGATATCTTTATTGTAGACGTTTCGCCAACCAGTGGCTTTATCAATACAGATTCTAGGACATAATAGGAAGACAGTAGAACTATATACAAAAGATGAGGTAATCAGTCCCTCGGCCTTGGAGTTAGTGTTCACAGCATCGTGGTGGAGGAGAATCTGGAGAAAAGGCAAGAAGACTGGCGGTTATATACGCGTCAGTGGATAGGGACGGGCAGCAGACGAGGGCAGTCACTGGTAGGCGGGATTCCCCAGTGGAAGTAGGTCCTTCCCAAAGAGATGGGTTAGTTGCAGAAGCCGTGAAGAAGGTCTTGTAGATGTCCTCTGAACCAAGATTCCATGATGTTGCAGTGTCTGACAAGTTGTGCAAGAAAGGTATAAAATACCGACAATATGAAAGTTAAGACACATGTGCAACATCTGGATATCTTTATTGTAGACGTTTCGTAGATGTTGCACATGTGTCTTAACTTTCATATTGTCGGTATTTTATACCTTTCTTGCACAACTATCATCAAAATTAACACACCGCCACTATCAGTGTCACCATTAATGCTATCATCAGTAAAACACTCGTCACCACCATCACTAGCATCACTGTCACTAACATCAATATTACCATGACCAATACTACCATTACCACCACTAACATTATCACCGCCATCAATACTATCACCCTTACCAATACGACCATCACCATCACAAACACCATCACCATAAGCAGCCATCAGTAGCATAACTCATCACAGCTTTTATTACCACCACCACCATCATCACCACTACCATCACCACCACCACCGCCACCATCACTACCACCACAACCACCGTGTCAGAACATCCTGGTTAATCAGGCCCTGATCCACCGCGAGGCGTGGTCATGGACCAGGCCCCGGGGGCGTTGATTCCTGGAACAACCTTCACGCAGACTTCAGGAAAACAAAACTTTCCTACAACAAAAGGGGACAGAGGCGGTATCCCTTGCACACCTCATACATTTCAACGTGAAATACATTACTCACTTCCACTTCTACATCACTCTGGATCGATGGTCAGATGGACTTTTAACTGGACTACAGTGTCTGGCTACAGTTCACTACCCACCATGATGCTACAGGTCTAACTCGGTATACTGTCTGCGTCAGACTCACTACCTGTGATCCAACTGTCTTTCCCAGAGCTCCATCAACCTTTACGGTAAATGTATCTTCACTCCTTCAAAGCCATAGTCTATGAAGTCGATTTTAAGTTCTTATTCATTTATAATCGTGAACGATTATAAATGAATAAACAGAAAGACATCTGACGAATATATGGATGCAGCAAAACACTAGAAACATTAAACAGCATAATTTTAAAACTGCTACATTAAAATATACATACATGCACCTATGAACACACTACACTTCTCAGTCGGCACCCCAGGTCAGCACAATTGTTTTTCTGGTAACAAAATAATACCTAGACAGAGCCATTCAGAAACACCACCTCCCCATTTTGATGCTTCTTCCCTCTCACCCTCCATAACCCCAACACTACAGAGCCTACGACGTCCACTCTATGTAAAATCCTATATAAACCTTTATCTCCTCCAATTCCCATTACAGTTACCGACATATTTTTTATAATATTTTATCTATGGATGTTTTATACATAATTTTTAATTACCATCGAAATAGTAAATATACACACAAGCCAGAATAAGTGCATGTACGAAAATTAGTTTAAGTGCCCAGTTAGCCAAGGAAAGTACTCTGAAGGAGAATGTAGAATTTAACTGTGGAGTGTGTGTGTCTAGCATTAGGAATTATATCAGGAGAGAAGTAAATAATGAAACAATCTTATAGGAATGCTGTTAGAAGCCTGAGTTGATAACATGAACATAGATAAGTACGTTTATGGATCAACTTGCAGTGTAACAGACTGATGTAGTAATCAGGCTTAGGTTTGTTACAAGTACTTCTGGCAGTTTGACACACACACACACACACACACACATATATATGATCAAACCAAATGCAAAGTAAGGGGGAAGGGCCAATCCTATGGTCACTATCGTGAACATTGTGCTTAATTGTCCACTTAAGAATATAGAGACAGTATAATAACCTATGTGACATGTCAAAATATCGTAAGGAAAATAAAATACCAAACATATTAAGCAGATTTCCTAAATTTGCTTTCAAAAAATAAGTCAATTGTAGATATCACTCTGGACATTCCCCTGTCAACCATTTTGGAGCCCAGTTCCTGGGCCTTTTTTGTATCCATATGATCTTACGCTACCCTCCACAGGATGTATATGGAGTGCACAATAAACCAGCCACTTCGGCGGCAAAATCCAATCTAAATCTTACGAAGTCATCTACCTACAAGAGAGTCAGACTACGGCTTTAGCCTAATATGTATTTAAATCGATAAGAAACCCCAGAAGCCTATGCCTGTAAATAATTTGTTAATTATTATTTTCAACGTCACATATTTTAATATCTACAGATGTTTCACGAGTGCTAAACTGAAAACCTTCTCTGGGTTTTCTAAAGATAAATCACCTAAGTGCCCATTCTAATTTGTGATTACTGCCGCATCTTAAAAAAAAAAAGACCATCTCCCCCGCCCTTTATTTACATCGGCTCATCGGCGCTGTTTATTGCAATACAACATCCAAATAGTTTCATACGTGTAATGGTAAATTTCACAACAGCTTCCATCATCATTTTCATCACAGCTTCCATCTCCACCACAGCTTCTATCACAACCATCTCCATCAGCATCTTCATCTCTGCTTCTATCACCAACGTCTCCATCAGCATTAACAGAGCCTTCACCATCATCTCCGTCATCAGTGTCTCCATCACGGCTTCCATCACCTCATCACTAACGAAGGAGTGTTTTCCAGATAATCCTCAGCTCAGAACTTGGTCTAGCTGCAGATGTTTCTCCCGCGATGACGAAACTTTGTGTGAGTGAGAGAGAGAAGAGAGAGAAGAGAGAGAGGAGAGAGAGGAGAGAGAGGAGAGAGAGAGGAGAGAGGAGAGAAAGAGAGAGAGAGAGAGAGGCAGGCGCACAGACACACACGCACACAGACAGTCACACAGACACAGACCAGGCCTAGTGTCTGATCGACATGTGCATAGGACAAAATGGTAACTAACACAGACAGAGAGAGACAGACACAAAGACAGACACAAACAGAGACAGGCACACACAGACAGGCACACAGAGACAGGCACACAGAGACAGGCACACAGAGACAGGCACACAGAGACACATAGACACACACGAACACAGACAGACACACAGAAGTATAGACACACGCATAGACACACATATAGACAGACACAGAGACAGGTAAGGAGGGAGGCCCAGCAGCAATACGAAAATGACATAGCAGCGAAAGCCAAGTCTGACCCGAAGCTGTTGTACAGCCAGATCAGGAGGAAAACGACAGTCAAAGACCAGGTAATCAGGCTGAGGAAGGAAGGAAGGGAGATCACAAGAAACGACCTTGAAGTATATGAGGAGCTCAACACGAGATTCAAAGTATTCAGTGGAGACAGAAAGGACTCCGGAAAGACGAAGAGGTGGAATACACAAACAAGTTCTTGACATGATACAACCGAGGAGGAGGTGAAGAGGCTGCTAAGCAAACTAGATCTCAAAGGCGATGGAGCCGGATAACATCTCTCCATGGATCCTGAGAGAAGGCTTTGTGTACCAGTAACAACAGTCAACACATCTATTGAAACAGGGCGACTACCTGAGGTATGGAAGACAGCAAATGTAGTTCCAGTTTTTAAAAAAGGAGACAGACACGCAGCATTGCATTACAGACCAGTGTCACTGACATATATGCAGAGTTATGAAGAATATTAGAAGAAGAGAGGTAGACCACCTACAAAGGAATGAGCCTCTAAACGACAACCAGCACGGATTCAGAGATGGGAAATCCTGTGCCACCAAACCTACTAGAGTTCTATGACAAGGTGACAAAAGTATGAAAAAAGAGAGGGGTGAGTAGATTGCATTTTCTTGGACTGTAAGAAGGTTTGTGACACAGTTCGACACACGAGATTAGTGCAAAAGCTGGAGGACCAGACAGGGATAATGGGGAAGGCACTGCAATGGATCAGAAAAAATCTGACGGGAAGACATCAGCGACTCATGATGAGGTGTCGGAGTGGGTGCCTGTGACGAGCGGGGTTCCACAAGGGTCAGTAGTAGGACCGGTGCTGTTTCTGGTATTTGTGAACGACATGACGGAAGGAATAGACTCCGATGTGTCACTGTTTGCAGATGATGTGAAGTTAATGAGAATTCAATCGGAGGAGAAGGCAGGACTGCAGAGGGATCTGGACAGGCTGCAAGCCTGGTCCAGCAACTGGCTCCTGGAGTTCAACCCCACCAAGTGCAGAGTCATGAAGATCGGGGAGGGCAAAGAAGACCGCAGAGTACAATCTAGAGGGCCAAAGACTGCAAACCTCACTCAAGGAAAAGGATCTTGTTGTGTGTATAATACCGAGCACGTCTCCTGAGGCACACATGAACCAAATAACTGCTGCAGCATATAGGCGACTAGCGAACCTAATATTAGCATTATGGCACCTTAGTACGGAGTCTCTCCGGACCCTGTACACCGTGTACGTCAGGCCCATATTGGAGTATGCAGCACCAGTTTGGAACCCACACCTGGTCAAGCACGTCAGGAAATTAGAGAAAGTGCAAAGGTTTTCAACGAGGCTAGTACCGGAACTAAGGGGCATGTCCTACGAGGAGAGGTTAAGGAAACTGCCTGACGACACTAGAGGACAGGAGGGATAGGGGAGACATGATAATGACATAAACTGCTGAGAGGAATCGACAAGATGGACAGACAGGATGTTCCAGAGATGGGACACAGCAACAAGGAGCTACAATTGGAAGCTGAAGACTCAGATGAATCACAGGGATGTTAAGAAGTATTTCTTCAGTCATAGAGTTGTCAGGAAGTGGAATAGTCTGGAAAGTGAGGTAGTGGAGGCAGGTATCATACATAGCTTTAAGAAGAGGTATGATAAAGTTCATGTAGCAGGGAGAGAGTGGACCTAGCGACGACTAGTGAAGGGGCAGGGCCAGGAGCTATGACTCGATCCCTGCAACCACAATTAGATGAGTACGCTTAGACGGACAGAGAGAGAGACAGACACAGACAGAGACAGACAGAGACAGACACACACAAACACGGAAA
>NC_091324.1:4708789-4731289 GCF_038502225.1 Cherax quadricarinatus
AAACTTCAAAAGACGCTTTACTGAGGTAGTAAAAACAGCTAAAAAGACTTAGGCTTTATTGTTGGCTCATTAGAATTACGGATCGAGAAAATCTTGCTCATTAGTTATGGCTTACGAAATTCTTTCTCTGTACCTGTTGTCTTATTTTTGAGTTTATCGGCATTATATATCATTTGCAACATATCTGTTGTTTATACCGTATGAGAAAGTCTTGCTCTCTCTCTCTATCTGTTGTTTATACCGTCTTTAGAAAATCTTGAACACGCTGTACAAGTGTTCGGAGTGAGGAGGCCTTAATTAAGCCGTACAAACTGTTGTACAGAATGATCAAGACACTCTTGGATCGTACAGGTTGTTAGTAGAGCCTCTCTCTTAAACTTTCCGTCTCAGAGTTTGAGGAAGAGTGTTGAAAGTTCCGAACACTTAGAAAAGGTGACGAATGCTTGTAAGGAACTGTCAGAATCCTCAGACGAAGGTGATATTCTGAGAGGAACTGTCAGAATCCTCAGACGAAGGTGATATTCTGAGAGGAACTGTCAATGTTATCAGACGAAGAGCGTGATGAAAAGTCCCAAGAGCTCTATATCGATCGTAATTCTATGGAAAAAGCTCGACATAGTGAAACGTTACAATGAACTCTGGCTCTGCACCTATGCATGACTGTTGTCTTCACTACGTTGCTTTAACCAAGTGAAGCTGGTATTAGAACACTTGTCTCGAGTTGTAGTGGGATGTGCCTAAAGTTGTAGTGGGATGTGCCTAAAGTTGTAGTGGGATGTGCCTAAAGTTGTAATGGGATGTGCCTAAAGTTGTACTGGAATGCAGAAATTGTGCTGGGGATGTGCAGTTGCACCAGGATGAGTGCGTGAAGTTATAGTAGGATGCGCAGTGTTGACATGAAGTGTCGTAGCTGTCGAAGTTAGTTTGATGAACTAGACTTGGTGTCACCTTACCCGCACTACAGCAGTTGCTGTCCAAGTTCATTGTTTAAGCCTCCCCTGAAAATTTTTTTATGATTTCTACAGAACTAGTCTGTATATTTTAAAACCTCTGTAAGTAAGGTTTGAGAACCAACTTCAAACAAAGAAATGCGCAGTTTCTCTCGTGGTGCAGATATAATACACACACACACACACACACACACACACACACACACACACACCTACATTATATATATATCAATAACAACACTGCACTAACCAAGGACTCGAACCCATGTTGCTTTGGCCTGCCTCATGGTGTGTCCTTGGGTAGGGAGTACAACATCGAGTTCCGCTGGATGCACTACTCTTAATGATCGTATGGTCCAGTGGATTAGGGCGTCATGCGTTTTCGCCCACCATGAGGCAGGCCAAAGCAGCATTGGTTCAAGTCCTTGGCTAGTGCAGTGTTGTTATTGATCAATACCGCTAGTTCGTGGTAACAATGATAATAATAAATATATATATATATATATATATATATATATATATATATATATATATATATATATATATATATATATATATATATATATATATGCAATAAGATCACAGTAAACACGTGATTTTAAAATATGCAAAACAACCACTGTGAAAGAGTAGTGAAATTCCAAGCGCTTTCGTGACTACTCACATTATCAAGGAACTATGAAAGTAATACATCAAAGGAAGGCAATTAAAGGGCTTAGACCACGCCTCACAGTCAACTACCACAACAAAGAAACACCTGACGCGGGACAATATCGGACTCATAAGAAAAGAGGAACACTGCAGTAGGTCCGCTGGTCCAACTAGACAGGTCCTCACGACATCCCACTAACAAATTATTCTACCCAAGAAATAAGGTTTATTATTTGTCCAATGTATCATTAAACTCTAACCAAATTTTATTATAAATGGATCTAATTTATATAAACCTAACGAAATATTCATATTATTTTCAAAACTGCTTTTTATGAAACAAGATTCAATTATATTTCTGTCAACCATGGACTTGCTTGATACAACTTTCTCAACTTTTTGAAAGTCAGTTGGATGGTTAAAATCTCTCGCATGAATAAATAGAGCATTGGAATCTTGTCCAGTTCTAATGCTAAATTTATGTTGTTTTAATCTAAGTTCGAGATTTTTACCAGTTTGACCGTAATAAACTTTATCGCAAATTTTACAAGGAATCTTATAGACACATCCGTCAGCATTTTGGGGGGAATTCTTTATCAAAAGTTTTTTTTTACTGTATCAAAATTTTTAAATACAACTTTAATATTAAAAGTCTTAAGAAGAGAAGGCATATCAACCAAGTTTTCATGGTAAGGGAGAACCAACATATTTTTAGTTGAATAAGGTTGGTTGTCGCTTTTCGTTTCGTATAAATTATCCAAATGGCTTGTTGACATTTTGAGCCCTGTTGTTGGTAAAATTTCTAACTTCAATGTTAAAAACAACTTAGATTAAGTTGATAAATTAAGCTCCTTGGCTGACTTAAATGATTTTAACATGGTTAGTTTTGATGTTACTTCCTTGTTTACAAAAGTTCCAGTTGATGATTTAAGTTTTTTTATCTGAAGAACTTGTTAATTATGATTTACCATTACCAGTTCCTACCATCATTAAACTTATTAAACTTTGCATTGTTGATGCAAAATTTGTATTTAAGTTTTACACTCAGAAATTTGGTATGGCAATGGGAAATCACCTGTTCTTAGTAATCTATACATGGAATTTTTTGAAACAAGATTGCTTAACATAATCCTCCCTAATAGAGCAAAATGGTTCAGATATGTTGATGATATTTTATGTCTTATGCCCAAGAATGTAGATATACACCATTTCCTTGGCAAATTAAATAGCTTAGCCCATTCAATAAACTTTACTGTTGAGTTTGAGGAAAATAACTCATTGCCTTTTCTAGATGTTTTAATTATTAAGAGTAATAATTAATTCAAATTTAAAATTTACAGAAAATCTACAAATAACTGTTCCTATGTACACTATTATTCTTCCCATCAAGATAGAGTCAAACTGTCTGTTTTCTCATCAATGTTTTTGAGAGCTTTACGTATTTGTAGTCCAGAGTTCATAGATGAAGAAATATCCAAAATTTATGAAATAGCCATTGATCTGAAATACCCAAGAAATGTAATTGATAAATCATTTAAAATTGCTAGAAATAATTTACAACCCAAAAAGGGACAACCAACTTTATTCAACTAAAAATATGTTGGTTCTCCCTTACCGTGAAAACCTGGTTGATATGCCTTCTCTTCTTAAGACTTTTAATATTAAAGTTGTATTTAAAATTCTTGATACAGTAAAAAAACTTTTGATAAATTCCCCCCAAAATGCTGACGGATGTCTATAAGATTCCTTGTAAAATTTGCGATAAAGTTTATTACGGTCAAACTGGTAAAAAGTCTCGAACTTAGATTAAAACAACATAAATTTAGCATTAGAACTGGACAAGATTCCAATGCTCTGTTTATTCATGTGAGAGATTTTAACCATCCAATTGATTTTCAAAAAGTTGAGAAAGTTGTATCAAGCAAGTCCATGGTTGACAGAAATATAATTGAATCTTGTTTCATAAAAAGCAGTTTTGAAAATATGAATATTTCCTTAGGTTTATATAAATTAGATTCATTTATAATTAATAAAATTTGGTTAGTTTAATGATACATTGGACAAATAATAAACCTTATTTCTTGGGTAGAATAATTTGTTAGTGGGATGTCGTGAGGACCTGTCTAGTTGGACCAGCGGACCTACTGCAGTGTTTCTCTTTTCTTATGAGTCCGGTATTGTCCCGCGTCAGGTTTCTTTGTTGTGGGAGTTGACTGTGAGGTGTGGTCTAAGCCCTTTAATTGCCTTCCTTTGATGTATTACTTTCATAGTTCCTTGATAATGTGAGTAGTCACGAAAGCGCTTGGAATTTCACTACTCGTTCACAGTGGTTGTTTTGCATATATATATATATATATATATATATATATATATATATATATATATATATATATATATATATATATATATATATATATATATATATATATATATATATATATGTTGGTATTGGTCCAGTGTGTTGAGTTTGGTATAGCACTGCGTACCTTGTTCCAAGGTTCGTAGGTTCGAGTCTCCTTCAGCCAGAGATCAGTGTTTGTGTATATTTCGCCTGCTCTTGCGAATTCCTTGCATTGTTAAAATCTCTAGTAAGGCTGATGCATGCAGGGTACGCATGCATCAGCAGTTTGGTACGCAGTGCTATACCAAACTCACCACACTGGACCAATAACTTGGAGTCCAGCTTGCGCTAGACTTTGATCCAAGGCAGCCAGCTTTCAGGGAGAAGGCTACAGCTTTTCATCTCATCCCCTGCATGCATCAGCCTTACTAGAGATTTTAACAATGCAAGGAATTCGCGAGAGCAGGCGAAATATACACAAACACTGATCTCTGGCTGAAGGAGACTCGAACCTTGGAACAAGGTACGCAGTGCTTTACCAATCTACCCACACTGGACCAATACGACTTGACCAATACGACTGAAAGCTGGAAGCCTTGGATCAAAGTCTAGCGCAAGCTGGACTCCAAGGTATTGGTCCAGTGTGGGTAGATTGGTAAAGCACTGCGTACCTTGTTCCAAGGTTCGTAGGTTCGAGTCTCCTTCAGCCAGAGATCAGTGTTTGTATATAAAGAAGGAACACTGAAGCAGGCCTACTGGCCCATGCAAGGCAAGTCCAAGTCACCTCCCGGATTAAACAAATGACCCACTAGTTAGGTCATGTCACATTCACTTAAGGAGTATGGCATCAAACCTATTAGCACAAGCTAATCAGGTCCAGCCCACACCCACCCAAACCTACTCATGCATTTATCCAACCTATTTTTAAAACTACACAACGTCTTAGCTTCTATGACGGTACTCGGGAGTTTGTTCCACTCATCCACAACTGTATTACCAAACCAGTGCTTTCCTATATCCTTCCTGAATCTGAATTTTTTAAACATTATATATATATATTTTATATATATATATTTAATATATATATATATATATATATATATATATATATATATATATATATATATATATATATATATATATATATTTAATATATATTATATATTCAACAAGTCGGCCGTCTCCCACCGAGGCAGGGTCACCCAAAAAGAAAGAAAATCCCTCCAAAAAGAAAATACTTTCATCATTCAACACTTTGACCTCAGGCATAATCACTGTCTTTGCAGAGGCGTCCAGATACAACAGTTTAGAAGCATATATAACATACCCCTCCAAACTGCCAATATACCAAACCCTTCCTTGTACTTCCCATTTCCAGTACTCAAGTCCGGCTATATAAAAACCGGTTTCCCCGAATCCCTTCACTAAATATTACCCTGCTCACACTCCAACAGCTCGTCTCCATTCACTCCTATCTAACACGCATTAAATAAATAATCAGTTACGAGGATGCCTCAGCCAAATTCAACATATAAATATATATATATATAAATATATATAAATATATATATATATAAATATATATATATATATATATATTTATTTTATTTTATTTTATTATCACACCGGCCGATTCCCACCAAGGCAGGGTGGCCCGAAAAAGAAAAACTTTCACCATCATTCACTCCATCACTGTCTTGCCAGAAGGGTGCTTTACACTACAGTTTTTAAACTGCAACATTAACACCCCTCCTTCAGAGTGCAGGCACTGTACTTCCCATCTCCAGGACTCAAGTCCGGCCTGCCGGTTTCCCTGAATCCCTTCATAAATGTTACTTTGCTCACACTCCAACAGCACGTCAAGTATTAAAAACCATTTGTCTCCATTCACTCCTATCAAACACGCTCACGCATGCCTGCTGGAAGTCCAAGCCCCTCGCACACAAAACCTCCTTTACCCCCTCCCTCCAACCCTTCCTAGGCCGACCCCTACCCCGCCTTCCTTCCACTACAGACTGATACACTCTTGAAGTCATTCTGTTTCGCTCCATTCTCTCTACATGTCCGAACCACCTCAACAACCCTTCCTCAGCCCTCTGGACAACAGTTTTGGTAATCCCGCACCTCCTCCTAACTTCCAAACTACGAATTCTCTGCATTATATTCACACCACACATTGCCCTCAGACATGACATCTCCACTGCCTCCAGCCTTCTCCTCGCTGCAACATTCATCACCCACGCTTCACACCCATATAAGAGCGTTGGTAAAACTATACTCTCATACATTCCCCTCTTTGCCTCCAAGGACAAAGTTCTTTGTCTCCACAGACTCCTAAGTGCACCACTCACTCTTTTTCCCTCATCAATTCTATGATTCACCTCATCTTTCATAGACCCATCCGCTGACACGTCCACTCCCAAATATCTGAATACGTTCACCTCCTCCATACTCTCTCCCTCCAATCTGATATTCAATCTTTCATCACCTAATCTTTTTGTTATCCTCATAACCTTACTCTTTCCTGTATTCACCTTTAATTTTCTTCTTTTGCACACCCTACCAAATTCATCCACCAATCTCTGCAACTTCTCTTCAGAATCTCCCAAGAGCACAGTGTCATCAGCAAAGAGCAGCTGTGACAACTCCCACTTTGTGTGTGATTCTTTATCTTTTAACTCCACGCCTCTTGCCAAGACCCTCGCATTTACTTCTCTTACAACCCCATCTATAAATATATTAAACAACCACGGTGACATCACACATCCTTGTCTAAGGCCTACTTTTACTGGGAAAAAATTCCCCTCTTTCCTACATACTCTAACTTGAGCCTCACTATCCTCGTAAAAACTCTTCACTGCTTTCAGTAACCTACCTCCTACACCATACACTTGCAACATCTGCCACATTGCCCCCCTATCCACCCTGTCATACGCCTTTTCCAAATCCATAAATGCCACAAAGACCTCTTTAGCCTTATCTAAATACTGTTCACTTATATGTTTCACTGTAAACACCTGGTCCACATATGGTCCGAATATGTAAAACTGGTCAATTAGGAAGAACTCGTTTAAAATTAAGTCCTTTCTGAAATTCTCTCTTACACGTTTAAAGATATATATTTTTCATTAATGTTAATGTAAAAAAATTTAATTTTGCACCAAAAGAATCTTAGAAAACTTACCTAACCTTATTATAACAAGCGCAATTTATTTTAGCTTAACCCAACTATATATATTTTAGATTTGTTTACAGTAATTTAATACTAAACAAACACAGTGAAATATATTTTTTTTCGTTAGGTTCAGAATGATTTTGGCGAAATTATTACATACACAAATTTTCACTTGTCCTATATGGCAAGATGAGCGTTGCTATTTAAGCCAAGATGGCAAGTTCTGCCTATTCGGCACGACATTATATATATATACACACTTTCAACGCACCAGCAGTATCCAACTGAGGTGGGGTGGCCCAAAAGGAAAAACGAAAGTTTCTCTTTTTTTCATTTAGTAATATATACAAGAAAATAAGTTACTAGCTCCTTGCTCCCGGCATTTTAGTCGCCTCTTACAACACGCATGGCTTACGGAGGAAGAATTCTGTTCCACTTCCCCATGGAGGTAAGAGGAAATAAACAAGAACACGAACTAGTAAGAAAAATAGAAGGAACCCAGAGGGGTGTGTGTATATATATGTTTGTACATGTATGTGTAGTGTGACCTAAGTGTAAGTAGAAGTAGCAAGACGTACCTGAAACCTTGCATGTTTATGAGACAGAAAAATGGACACCAGCAATACTACCATCATGTAAAACAATTACAGGATTTCGTTTTACACTCACTTGGCAGAACGGTAGTACCTCCCTGGGCGGTTGCTGTCTACCAACCTACTACCTGTATATATATGTGTGTATATATATATATATATATATATATATATATATATATATATATATATATATATATATATATATATATATATAATCTACAAACATTGTCTCTACGTCCACAGCAAGACTCGAACCTGCAAACTCTGTATCAGTCAACAGTATTTTACCACAGAGCTAGACCCAAGTTGGGTGTCCAAAAGGAGATCCTCTTGCACTATTTCTCTTCTGTATAGCAGTTAGGGGAATCACAGTCAGACTGACCAGCGAGCTAACCATCTGGTTCCTAGAAGATGGCACACTAGCAGGCACAAAGGAGCCCCTCCTACATGATCTTACACAGGTAATGACACGGGGACAGGAAATGGGTCTCATCCTGAATCCATCCTAATGTGAAATCATCTCGGTCAACAAGTGATAAATGCAGTGAGATCCTAACTACCAGGAGCAGCAGTCATTGCCCCCATAAATAGCGTCTTGCTAGGAGCACCTCTGGGAAACAATGCCATTGACACAATTCTCAGGAAGAAATTGGAAGAGTTAAGGAGAATGGAACAACGAATAGGCAATCTGTACACCCACGATGCCTTGTACCTTCTCAAAGTGCTCGAGTCTGCCCGGGTTGACATATTTCTTAAGATGTGCACCTTCGTGTGATAACCCTATACTGCACGAATATGACAGTATCCTGTGGCAGATTTTTACGAAAGTACTTAACCTTACTCTCGAAGACGGGCAGTGGAACCAAGCTACACTTCCAGTCAGACTAGGAGGCATTGGTGTCCGCAAGTCATCACAGATTGCGCTACCTGCTTTTCTGTCCTCATGTATTGCATCCAAAGGGCTTGTAGCAGCAATTCTCCCTGAACATCTTAGGGACAAGATTGGAGTCCAGGACCAAAAGTTCATTGATGGAGCCATGATCTGGGATAATCTAACGGGCTCTGAAACCAGACCTGCTCTCCCCAACAACTACAAACAATCGCACAGGTATGGTCCAATAGTGGAAAATATAGCCTCAACAATGCTTCAGTGTGTGTCAGGGAAGGATAGAGCCCGCCTCCTAGCAGTGAGAGCCCCTCATTCAGGGGACTTTCTGTTGGTTGTTCCGAACTCCAGCCTTGGCACACGCCTCGACCCACAGACCATCTGCATCGGTGTTGCCCTTCGACTTGCCGCCCCTATTCTCGCAGAACACAGGTGTATTTGTGGCAGTGAAGCAGCAGACCAATTTGGGTACCATGGTCTTGTGTGCCGTAAATCCGAGAGAAAGATTGCAAGACATAAGGAGGTTAATAACATTAAGAGGAGCGTCACAACAGCCGGATGCCCAGCAGTAAGGGAGCCACCCCAACTATGCAGATCTGATGGCAGTCAGAAACGTCCAGATGGTATAACACTTCAAGCCTGGACAGACGGGAAGCAGGTGGTGTGGGACTACACATGTGCATCTACCTTGGCTGATACCTATCTCCAATACACCAGGTAGGAAGGAGGGGCAGCCGCCAGCTTCAGGGAGTCCCAAAAGTCTAGAAAATATGGAGAACCTGCCCATCATTATATGTTTGTTCCCATAGGCTCAGAGACCCATAGGTCATCGGGAAAGAATGCATCTAAATTCCTTAAGGAGCTGGGAAAAAGACTCGTCAGGGTAACTGGGGATCCCAGGGCAGCTAGTTTTCTGTTCCAGCGGCTAAGTGCGGCTGTTCAAACGGGTAATGCCTGCTGTATTTTGGGCACGCACCCCAGCTCTGAGGAGCTGGATGAGATTTTCGCCTTATAATCGGTGATACACACGTAACAACATGTACCGTATATGCCACCTTTATATCAACAATGTATCTCTTAAATCTTCTGTACCATATTACGTAATAAAATATTCCTATTGGTAAAAAAAAATATGAAAAGATGGGGTGGTAGGGGAAGTGGAATATTCAAACGGCTTCAGGAAGAAATCCAAATATTCTTCCTTGAAGCCTTTTTATCCACTTCTCCGAAGCTGTGGGTCCCACAATTTACACCCGAGGTGGACCCCATCATATATATATATATATATATATATATATATATATATATATATATAAAATGTATATATAAAATGTATATATAAAATGTATATTGTAAAATATATGTATGTATATATATATATGTATATATATATATATATATATATATATATATATATATATATATATATATATATATATATATATATATATATATATATATATAGGTATTATTTTAACCATGAACAAGTGGTATGTAATCAACAACACGGGACCATGCAATCCTACGGATTACGGTACAACACCTAACTCTTCTGGGTGCGTGATCTTTATAGGATTGTATGGTCCAGTTGGTTAGTGTCATGAACTTTCGTTTACCATGAAGCGGGCTAAACAACACGGGTTATATTCCCCGGCTCGTCGCGGTATTGTTATTGATTAAATACCACTTGTTCGTGGTTATAATACTAATATATTCAACGATGCGGCCGTATCCCACCGAGGCACGCTGACCTAAAAAGAAAAACGAAAGATTTTTTTTTTAAATTTAGTAATGTATACAGGAAAAGGGGTTACTAGCCCCTTGCTCCCGGCATTATAGTCGCCTCTTAAGACACGCATGGCTTACGGAGGAAGAATTCTTTTCCACTTCCCCATGCAGATAGGAAATAATGAAACAAAGCTATTAAGACAATAGAAGAAAACTCAGATGGATGTGTATATACATGTGCATGTACATACATGTGTAGTGTGACCTAAGTATAAGTAGCAATAGCAAGATATACTGTTATCCCACGTGTTTATGAGACAGAAAAACGACACCAGCAATCATGCCATCATGTAAAACAATTGCATGTTTCCCTTTTATACTCCCTGGCTGGTTTCTGTCTACCAACCTACTACCAATACCAGTCCACTACGAAACAGAATGACTTCAAGAATGTATCAGTCTGTAGTGGAAGGAAGGCGGGGTAGGGGTCGGCCTAGGAAAGGTTGGAGGGAGGGGTTAAAGGAGGTTTTGTGTGCGAGGGGCTTGGACTTCCAGCAGGCATGCGTGAGCGTGTTTGATAGGAGTGAATGGAGACAAATGGTTTTTAATACTTGACGTGCTGTTGGAGTGTGAGCAAAGTAACATTTATGAAGGGATTCAGGGAAACCGGCAGGCCTGACTTGAGTCCTGGAGATGGGAAGTACAGTGCCTGCATTCTGAAGGAGGGGTGTTAATGTTGCAGTTTAAAAACTGTAGTGTAAAGCAACCTTCTGGCAAGACAGTGATGGAGTGAATGATGGTGAAAGTTTTTCTTTTTCGGGCCACCCTGCCTTGGTGGGAATCGGCCAGTGTGATAATAAAAATTATATATATATATATATATATATATATATATATATATATATATATATACACAATATATATATATATATACACAATATATATTTGGAAGGAAAATATGCTTGACATATTAGAGCCTACGTCTCCAACACTTCATCCAGCTCCCAGCGGTGGGCCACGTGTCCAGGATGCTGCAGGCATTACATCTCTGGATCACAAAACTGAGTCTCTTGGGGAAGTTGGTCGCTCTGGGATCCTTGGTTTCTGTGATGAGTTTGCTACATAACACTTTCAGAAATCAGGGCGCCCATTTACCCCGCGCTCAGAAGATCTCTGATCCCCTTGGGATCCTGCCCAGTGTATTTGATCTGGGCAGCTCTGAAACTAGTGGTACCACCCTTGTAAGTAGGTACCAGCCAATACAGAGGCACAGGTGTAGTCCTATCCAATCTGCTTACCGTCCTTCCAGGGTAACATGGCGACTCCGTTTGGACGCTTTTGGCTTCCATTGGGACGCAGTTCCTGAGGTTTCCGTTCTGCTGATCAACGGGCTGTGGCGGTACTTCGCTTGATGTCAATGACCTCTTCGTGTCTGGCATACTTTCCTTCTGACGTACGGCAGATGCGATCATGGAGCCCAAATTGATCAGCTGACTGCTAAAAATGCACCTCTTTTTGGTGAGTATGGAGACAGGCGAAGTGCTACACCAATCCGGGTGGCCTGAGGGTCGAGGCGAGTGCAAAAGGAGAGTTCGGGAAGGCCAAGAGGAAATCTCCAGAATATGGTTTTCGCTGCTAGGAGACGAGCTTTGTCCTTTCCCGAGGCATTGTTGACCATTGAGTGATTTTCTCCATGTAGATCTATCCCGGTGAGACTATGATTTCTGCTCGAGTCTGCCGGGCTGCCCCACTGAGCAGCTGCTTCGATGGACTTCGGGTCGTGAGTTTCTTCAGCATCTCTCAAGTGATCTAAGACACTCTCCTTCACTAGATCACTGGATGCAACACACGAGGACAGAAATACTACATGTGTTGCCTTGCGCACCCCTGTACCTCCCAGTCCCACTGGAAGTATTGCTTGATCCCACTAGTTATCTTCCAGTGATTTCCTGAAGACACAGATGGGTCCAACTTCATGGCCACTAAACAGTGTGAGGGTATATTGCTCCTGAGCCACCGTAGGCAACAGAAAAGCTGGAATAAAGAATTCCTGCCAAGCACTGGGTAGCAGTTGGTTTAACGGGAGAGTTTCAGTGGTTATGATAACCGCGGCTGTGATTGTTATTGACCAGCATGGTACCCTAGTGGCACTTCTTCACCAGAGGTAATGTGTGAGTGCACGCTGCCTGGCACTCTGCAACATGCTCCAGACTGCTGCCTCTTCAGTAGAATGCTAAAGTGTTTATTCTACTTTTTTTAAATGATTTAATATCGGTTTTGTCTGACGTTGTGGAGGTTATGGTTGTAGTGTTTGTGACTGGTTGTGGTGGTTGACGTAGTTTGGTTGTGGTTGATGGCGGTGGGTTTGGTCGTTTTGCTGCTGCTGCTGTATTTTTGTATGGGTCTGGAAGGGGTAGAATATGAGGAGAGGTTTCATTAAAGAGGAATATGAGAAGTCTTTGAAGGAAGCAAAATATGAGAGGTCGTAGGAAGAACATGAGAAGAGGTCTTAGGAGAAGAACATGAGGAGGAGTCTTAGGAGAATATTGAGGTGAGGTCTTAATAAAGATTCCCTAATTAACGTCAACCCAGCCATCACAAGACTGGTCCCTGTTGACCTGATTGGCAGTGACCTGTCTGTAGCAGCTGTAGATCTAACTGGCAGTGACGTGACAGTGACACATTTTGACTTGACTGGCAGTAACGTGACTGTGACACCTGCAAATCTGAAAGGCAGTGACGTGACTGTGACATACGTTGACCTGACTAGCAGTGAACTTCAGTAGCCCCTATTGAGTACATATGTAGTACACAGTGACAGCATTACCTACTGAGTACATCTGTAGCACACAGTGACAACATAACCTATTGAGTACATCTGTAGTACACAGTGACAACCTGCTGAGTACATCTGTAGTACACTAACATAACCTGAGTACCTCTGGAGTACAGAATGAAACTAAAGTACACTTTGGAGTACATATTACGAGAACAGAAGGCTGAACTTCTACCACAGTTGTAAAGAGTATTGAAAATGACGAGTGTAAACACAGGTGTGAGAGTGACAGCTGGTGTAAACACAGGTGTGAGAGTGACAGCTAGTGTAAACACAGGTGTGAGAGTGACAGCTGGTGTAAACACAGGTGAGAGTGACAGCTGGTGTAAACACGGGAGTGAAGGTGACAGCTGGTGTAAACACGGGAATGAGAGAGTGACAGCTGGTGTAAACACGGGAGTGAGAGTGACAGCTGGTGTAAACACGGGAGAGTGACAGCTGGTGTAAACACGGGAGTGAGAGTATGACAGCTGGTGTAAACACGGGAGTGAGAGAGTGACAGCTGGTGTAAACACGGGAGTGAGAGAGTGACAGCTGGTGTAAACACGGGAGTGAGAGAGTGACAGCTGGTGTAAACATGGGAGTGAGAGACAGCTGGTGTAAACACGGGAGTGAGAGTGTGACAGCTGGTGTAAACACGGGAGTGAGAGAGGGATAGCTGGTGTAAACACGGGAGTGAGAGAGTGACAGCTGGTGTAAACATGGGAGTGAGAGACAGCTGGTGTAAACACGGGAGTGAGAGTGTGACAGCTGGTGTAAACACGGGAGTGAGAGAGGGATAGCTGGTGTAAACACGGGAGTGAGAGAGTGATAGCTTGTGTAAACACGGGAGTGAGAGAGTGACAGCTGGTGTAAACATGGGAGTGAGAGACAGCTGGTGTAAACACGGGAGTGAGAGTGTGACAGCTGGTGTAAACACGGGAGTGAGAGAGGGATAGCTGGTGTAAACACGGGAGTGAGAGAGTGACAGCTGGTGTAAACATGGGAGTGAGAGACAGCTGGTGTAAACACGGGAGTGAGAGTGTGACAGCTGGTGTAAACACGGGAGTGAGAGAGGGATAGCTGGTGTAAACACGGGAGTGAGAGAGTGACAGCTGGTGTAAACACGGGAGTGAGAGTGTGACAGCTGGTGTAAACACGGGAGTGAGAGAGGGATAGCTGGTGTAAACACGGGAGTGAGAGAGGGATAGCTGGTGTAAACACGGGAGTGAGAGAGTGACAGCTGGTGTAAACATGGGAGTGAGAGACAGCTGGTGTAAACACGGGAGTGAGAGTGACAGCTGGTGTAAACACGGGAGTGAGAGTGTGACAGCTGGTGTAAACACGGGAGTGAGAGAGGGATAGCTGGTGTAAACACGGGAGTGAGAGAGTGATAGCTTGTGTAAACACGGGAGTGAGAGAGTGACAGCTGGTGTAAATACACCAAAAGATCGAGTGCCAGGAAAGCCTCAGATATCTAGTCTGTTGGTCTTCCTGTCTGGTCTTCTGCCTGTCTGTTGGTCTTCCTGTCTGGTCATCTGCCTGTCTGTTGGTCTTCCTGTCTGGTCTTCTGCCTGTCTGTTGGTCTTCCTGTCTGGTCTTCTGCCTGTCTGGTCTTCTGCCTGTCTGTTGGTCTTCCTGTCTGGTCTTCTACCTGTCTGTTGGTTGACTGTCTTGCTTCGCTGTGATCTGTCTGTTGGTATGTATGTTGGTCTGTGTTGGTTTGTTTCGTATTCCTGTTGGTCTAGCTGTCTCTTGGTCTACCTGCCTGTCTGTTGGTCTGGCTTTCTGGTCTTCCTGTCTGTCTAGTCTTCTTGTCTGTTGGTCTGCCTGTTCTGCATTTTTTGTAGGCCTATCTTTTTTGTTGGCCAAACTTTTTGTTGGCCAAACTTTTTTTAGTCTTCTTGTCTGTTGGTCTGCCGTCCTACCTCTTTTGTGTGTGTGTGTGTGTGTGTGTGTGTGTGTGTGTGTGTGTACTCACCTAATTGTGGTTGCAGTGGTCGAGACTCGGCTCCTGGCCCCGCCTCTTCACTGAATACTGCTAGGTCCTCTTTCTGCCTGGTAAATGAGCTTTATCATGCCTCATCTTAAAGCTATGTATGGTTCCTGCCTCTACTACCTCACTTGCTAGGCTGTTCCACTTCTTGACTACTTGTGACTGAAGAAATACTTCCTAACATCCCTTTGACTCATCTGGGTCTTCAACTTCCAATTGTGACCATTTGTTTCTCTGTCCCATCTCTGGAACATCCTGTCTCTGTCCACCTTGTCTATTCCACGCAGTATTTTGTATGTCGTTATCATGTCTCCCCTGACCCTCCTGTCCTCCAGTGTCGTCAGGCTGATTTCCCTTAACCTTTCTTCGTAGGACATTCCCCATAACTCTGGAACTAACCTTGTCGCAAACCTTTGCACTTTCTCTAATTTCTTGACGTGCTTGATCAAATGTGGGTTCCAAACAGCTGCTGCATACTCCAGTATGGGCCTGATGTACACGGTGTACAGTGTCTTGAACGATTCCTTACTAAGGTATATGAACGCTATTCTCAGGTTTGCCAGGCGCCTATATGCTGCAGCAGTTATCTGGTTGGTGTGTGCTTCCGGAGACGTGCTGGATGTTACACTCACCCCAAGATCTTTCTCCTTGAGCGAGGTTTGCAGTCTTTGGCCACCTAGCCTATGCTCCGTCTGCGGTCTTCTTTGCCCTTCCCCGATCTTCATGACTTTGCATTTGGCGGGGTTATATTTGAGAAGCCAGTTGCTGGACCAGGTGTCCAGCCTGTCCAGGTCTCTTTGAAGACCTGCCTGATCCTAATCTGATTTAATTCTCCTCATTAACTTCACATCATCTGCGAACGGGGACACCTCTGAGTCTAACCCTTCAATCATGTCATTCACATATACCAGAAATAGCACTAGTCCTAGGACCGACCCCTGTGGGACCCCGCTCGTCACAGGTGCCCACTGTGATATCACGTACCATCACTCGTTGTTGCCTCCCTGTCAGGTATACTCTGATCCATTGCAGTGCCCTTCCTGTTATACGCGCCTGATCCTCTAGCTTCTGCACTAATCTCCTGTGAGAAACTGTGTCGAAAGCTTTCTTGCAGTCCAAGAAGATGCAATCAACCCACCCCTCTCTCTCGTGTTATACTTCTGTTACTTTATCCTAAAATTCCAGTAGGTGTGGGTTCCAAACTAGTGCTGCACACTCCAATATGGGCCTAACGTACACAGTATACAGGGTCCTGAACGATTCCGTAAGATGGCGGAATGCTGTTCTTAGGTTTGCCAGGCGCCCATATGCTGCAGCAGTTATTTGACTGATGTGCGCCTCAGAAGATGTGCCTGGTGTTAAACTCACCCCAAGATCTTTTTCCTTGAGTGAGGTTTGTAGTCTCTGGCCCCCTAGACTGTATTCCGTCTGCGGTCCACTTTGCCGTTCCACAATCTTCATGACTATACACTTGGTGGGGTTGAACTCCAGGAGCCAATTGCTTAACCAGGCCTGCAGCCTGTCCAGATCCCTTTGTAGTTCTGCCTGGTCCTTGCCCGATTGAATTCTTCTCATCAACTTCACATCTGCAAACAGGAACACTTCGGAGTCTACTCCTTTCCGTCATGTCGTTCACAAATACCAGAAACAGCACCGGCCCTAGGACTGAACCCTACTCGCCACAGGCGCCCACTCTGACACCTCGCCTCGTACCATGATTCGTTGTCTTCCTGACAGGTATTCCTTAATCTCTTGTAATGCCTTCCCTATTATCCCTGCCTGGTCCTTCAGTTTTTGCACTAATCTCTTGTGAGGAACTGTATCAGACGTCTTCTTACAGTCCAAGAAAATGCAATCTACCCACCCCTCTCTTGTCTTTCTGCTGTCACAATGTCATAGAACTCCAGTAGGTTTGTGACACAGGATTTCCCGTCCCTGAAACTGTTGGCTGTTGTTAAGCTCAGTTCTTTCTAGGTGTTCCACCATTCTTCTGATAATCTTATCCATGACTTTGCATACTATACATGTCACTGACACTGGTCTATAGTTTAGTGCTTCTTGTCTGTCTCCTTTTTTTAAAAATTGTGACTACATTTGCTGTCTTCCATACCTCACGTAATCTCCCTGTTTCGATAGATGTGCTGAATATTGTTGTTAGGGGTACACATAGTGCCTCTGCACCCTCTCTCAGGACCCATGGAGATATATTATCCGGCCCTATCGCCTTTGAGGTGTCTAGCTCACTCAGCAGCCTCTTCACTTCTTCCTTCTTGATGGTGTACCCCACCTCTCCGTCTTTCTGGAGTCCCTTCTGTCTCCTCTGTGAACACTTCCTTGAATCTCATGCTGAGTGCCTCTCATCTGTCGTTTCTTGTGATCTCTCCTCCTTCCTTCTTTAGCCTGATTACCTGGTTCTTGACTGTTGTCTTCCTCCTAATGTGGCTGTACAACAGATTTGGCTTTTGCTGCTATGGCATTCTCATATTGCCTTTGGGCCTCCTTTCTTACCTGTGCATATTCATTTCTGGCACTTCTGTACTTCTTCCATTCCTTAGCACACTTGGTTTAGGCCTCCCTGCAGCTTTGGGTGAACCATGGTAGTCCCCCTCCTTGTAGTTTGTCTTCATTCGTCTAGCTGTTCCTCTTCCCCCTCTTCTTTTAACTCTACTGTGTATTCGAATCTTACAACCACATGATCGCTGGCCCGAAGGGGTCTTTCATATGTGATGTCCTCAATATCTGCACTATTCAAGGTGAATACTAGGTCCGGTCTCGCTGGTTCATCCTCTCGTCTCTCTCTGGTAGTGTTCCTTACGTGTTGGTGCATAGTTTTCCAGTACCACCTCCATCATCTTAGCCCTCAACGTTTCTTGGCCCCCATGTGGCTCCAAATTCTGCCAGTCGATTTCCTTGTGGTTGAAGTCACCCATGATCAGTAGCTTTGCCATGCTAACATGAGCCCTCTTGTCACTTCAGTCAGTGTGTCAACCATTGTTTTATTACTCTCATCATACTCTTGCCTTCTTCTCCTGCTGTTCTGTGGTGGGTTATACATCACTGCAATTACTACCTTGGGACCTACAGACTGAAGTGTTCTTACTATGTAATCCCTTGCTTTTCCACTGTCTCCTCTCTCCAGCTCATCAAAATCCCATCGGTTTTTGACCAGCAGTGCCACTCCTCCAACCCCTCTGTTGCCTATGGCTTACCTCAGGATCTGATATCCTGTTGGAAAGATGGCATCTGTTATCATACCTGTGAGCTTGGTTTGTGTGTGTGTGGGGGGGGATGTCTGTGTGTGCTCACCTATTTGTGGTTGCAGGGGTCGAGACATAATCTTGGCCCCGCTTCTTCACTGATCGCTAATAAGTTTTCTCTCTCCCTGCTCCATGAGCTTTATCAAACCTCGTTTTAATGCTATGTATGGTTCCTGCCTCCACTACATCACTTGCCAGACTATTCCACTTCCCTACAACTCTCAGTAAAGAAGTACTTCCTAACATCTTTGACTCATCTGAGTCTTCAACTTATAAGTGTGTGTGTGTGTGTGTGTGTGTGTGTGTGTGTGTGTGTGTGTGTGTGTGTGTGTGCGTGTGTGCGCGCGCGTGCGCGCGCGCGCGTGTGTACGTGTGTGTTTGTGTGTGTGTGTGTGTGTCCTGCCTGTTTGATAGTCTTTAGCCTCCCTCCTTCTCTTCCTTCCCTCCTTCTCTGTCTTCCCTCCTTCTCTACCTTCCCTCCTTCTCTACCTTCCCTCCTTCTCTACCTTCCCTCTTTCTCTACCTTCCCCCTTTCTCTACCTTCCCTCTTTCTCTGCCTTCCCTCCTTCTCTACCTTCCCTCCTTCTCTACCTTTCCTCCTTCTCTACCATCCCTCCTTCTCTACTCTCCCTTTTTCTCTACCTTCCCTCTTTCTCTACCTTCCCTCCTTCTCTACCTTCCCTCCTTCTCTACCTTCCCTCCTTCTCTACCTTCCCTCCTTCTCTACCTTCCCTCTTTCTCTACCTTCCCTCTTTCTCTACCTTCCCTCTTTCTCTACCTTCCCTCTTTCTCTACCTTCCCTCTTTCTCTACCTTCCCTCTTTCTCTGCCTTCCCTCTTTCTCTGCCCTCCCTCTTTCTCTGCCCTCCCTCTTTCTCTGCCCTCCCTCTTTCTCTGCCCTCCCTCTTTCTCTGCCCTCCCTCTTTCTCTGCCTTCCCTCTTTCTCTGCCTTCCCTCTTTCTCTGCCTTCCCTCTTTCTCTGCCTTCCCTCTTTCTCTGCCCTCCCTCTTTCTCTGCCCTCCCTCTTTCTCTGCCCTCCCTCTTTCTCTGCCCTCCCTCTTTCTCTGCCCTCCCTCTTTCTCTGCCCTCCCTCTTTCTCTGCCCTCTTTCCTCCCTCCCTCTTTCTCTACCCTCCCTCTTTCTCTGCCTTCCCTCTTTCTCTGCCCTCCCTCTTTCTCTGCCTCCCTCTTTCTCTGCAAGCCCTCTTTCTCTGCCCTCCCTCTTTCTCTGCCCTCCCTCTTTCTCTGCCCTCCCTCTTTCTCTGCCCTCCCTCTTTCTCTGCCCTCCCTCTTTCTCTGCCCTCCCTCTTTCTCTGCCCTCCCTCTTTCTCTGCCCTCCCTCTTTCTCTGCCCTCCCTCTTTCTCTGCCCTCCCTCTTTCTCTACCCTCCCTCTTTCTCTACCTTCCCTCTTTCTCTGCCTTCCCTCTTTCTCTGCCCTCCCTCTTTCTCTGCCCTCCCTCTTTCTCTGCCTTCCCTCTTTCTCTGCCTTCCCTCTTTCTCTGCCTTCCCTCTTTCTCTGCCCTCCCTCTTTCTCTTCCCTCCCTCTTTCTCTGCCCTCCCTCTTTCTCTGCCCTCCCTCTTTCTCTGCCCTCCCTCTTTCTCTACCCTCCCTCTTTCTCTGCCTTCCCTCCCTGCTTTCTCTCTGCCTTCCCTCTTTCTCTGCCCTCCCTCTTTCTCTGCCCTCCCTTTTCTCTGCCTTCCCTCTTTCTCTGCCTTCCCTCTTTCTCTGCCTTCCCTCTTTCTCTGCCTTCCCTCTTTCTCTGCCTTCCCTCTTTCTCTGCCTTCCCTCTTTCTCTGCCTTCCCTCTTTCTCTGCCTTCCCTCTTTCTCTGCCTTCCCTCTTTCTCTGCCTTCCCTCTTTCTCTGCCTTCCCTCTTTCTCTGCCTTCCCTCTTTCTCTGCCTTCCCTCTTTCTCTGCCTTCCCTCTTTCTCTGCCTTCCCTCTTTCTCTGCCTTCCCTCTTTCTCTGCCTTCCCTCTTTCTCTGCCTTCCCTCTTTCTCTGCCTTCCCTCTTTCTCTGCCTTCCCTCTTTCTCTGCCTTCCCTCTTTCTCTGCCTTCCCTCTTTCTCTGCCTTCCCTCTTTCTCTGCCTTCCCTCTTTCTCTGCCTTCCCTCTTTCTCTACCTTCCCTCTTTCTCTACCTTCCCTCTTTCTCTGCCTTCCCTCTTTCTCTGCCTTCCCTCTTTCTCTGCCTTCCCTCTTTCTCTGCCTTCCCTCTTTCTCTGCCTTCCCTCTTTCTCTGCCTTCCCTCTTTCTCTACCTTCCCTCTTTCTCTACCTTCCCTCTTTCTCTACCTTCCCTCTTTCTCTACCTTCCCTCTTTCTCTACCTTCTCTCCTTCTCTACCTTCTCTCCTTCTCTACCTTCCCTCCTTTTCTACCTTCCCTCCTTTTCTACCTTCCCTCCTTTTCTACCTTCCCTCCTTTTCTACCTTCCCTCCTTTTCTACCTTCCCTCCTTTTCTACCTTCCCTCCTTTTCTACCTTCCCTCCTTTTCTACCTTCCCTCCTTTTCTACCTTCCCTCCTTTTCTACCTTCCCTCCTTTTCTACCTTCCCTCCTTTTCTACCTTCCCTCCTTTTCTACCTTCCCTCCTTTTCTACCTTCCCTCTTTCTCTACCTTCCCTCTTTCTCTATCTTCCCTCTTTCTCTATCTTCCCTCTTTCTCTATCTTCCCTCTTTCTCTATCTTCCCTCTTTCTCTTCCTTCCCTCTCTCTCTTCCTTCCCTCTCTCTCTTCCTTCCCTCTTTCTCTTCCTTCCCTCTTTCTCTTCCTTCCCTCTTTCTCTTCCTTCCCTCTTTCTCTTCCTTCCCTCTTTCTCTACCTTCCCTCCTTTCACTCCTAACTTCTTTTCCCTCACCTACGCACTCCTGTTAGAGGGAAAAAATGGATTGGAGTGGTGGCTCTCCCCTCACTTCCATCCCATTTCCGTAGTGAGGGGAAGGGGTTGAACCCACTAGGAGGGAGGGGGTTAAACCAGCCAGGGGAAGTTAGGGGGTAATGCTCTAGAGTAAGCAATGATTTGTGTTAAGTAGGATTTGTACGAAGATGAATTGTGTACCTCATAGTTAAGGGCATACCTCACTATTTTGTGAGTTAGGAGGTTATTCCTCACTGTTTTCGGAGTTAGGTTATTCCTCACCATTTTTGGAGAGATGGTGCTAAAGAGTCGTGGTCCCCTAACATTTACTGAATTCTCTCGGTTTACTCATCGCTTCCTTGCTTTCACTGGAGGTATCCTACAGTAACTTCGATGTGCAAGTTTGGAATCACTCTCTCCAATATCTTCCAGGTGAAGATTATGATGTATCTCTCTCTCGCCTACGTTCTAAGGAGTACATTTCTTTGGGATTTAAGCGCTCCCAGTAATTTTAGTGTTTGACCAAGTTTATAAGAGTTGTGAAGGTTCTCTGTACAGCAAGGCAATTTCATCTGCCTTGAGAGGGGCCGTTAGTGACAACAATACTTCATCCTAGAGAGAACAAGAGGCTTGGAGAGAGTCATCATTGGCTTGGGATCCCTTGTTTTGAGGCTTCTACTTATCCAACCAGTCATTTTTCTTGCAGTTGCGATAACAACATTGTTGTGTTCCTTGAACGTGAAATAGATCTTCTGACACTTGTGCAACACTTGGGTATCTAGTGAGACACACGTGCAACACTTGGGTATCTAGTGAGACACACGTGCAACACTTGGGTATCTAATGAGACACAAGTGCAACACTTGGGTATCTAATGATACACAAGTGCAACACTTGGGTATCTAATGATACAAAAGTGCAATACTTGTGCATCTTTAGTGCCGAAAAATTTCTCCTACGCAACAGTCTTCTTCAGTCGAATACAGAGATGATTATTAATACTGGAGAAGTGGAGAGGTAATTACGGTGAGTGAGTACCCTCTAACCTTCCTTTACCACCCCACTCACACACCCCAACCCACAAAACCACCACATCACACACCCCAACCCACAAAACCACCACATCACACCACTCTACCCACACCACCACCACTCACCATACTTCCTACCACCACATGGAATCACAACCACATAGGCAGCAGTGATTTTTTTAGCGCCAGGAAACGAAAAAGAATGACAAGACATGGTAAGA
>NC_091324.1:4736289-4803789 GCF_038502225.1 Cherax quadricarinatus
GTCATCTACTGGTACACTGGTTACTGGTAACTGGTTACTAGGAACTGGTACTGAGACTACTACCACCACTACTACCACCACCACTACTACCACCACCACTACTACCACCACCACTACTACCACCACTACTACCACCACCACTACTACCACCACCACTACTACCACCACCACCACTACTCCTACCACTACTACTACCACCACCACTACTACTACCACCACCACTACTACTACTACCACCACCACCACTATTACTACCACCACTACTACTACCACCACTACTAAATTCCTGTAAACCAACCAAATTTCTGTACTACTACTACTACCACTACTACTACCACCACTACCACTACTACTACTACTACTACTACTACCACTACTACTACCACTACTACCACTACCACCACTGCCACCACTACTACTACTACTACTACTACCACCACCACCACTACGTCTTCCTGCCTATATATAGCCGTCCTGCTCCACTTCTGGTTAGTGTGACTTTGTAAATGGTCCAAGTCGGACCGAAACGTCGTCGCAAGCTTCTCTCTTCTATGTGCGGGTTATTTGTTTATCGTTCCAGTCACGGTATTGTGCTTTTTTTGGTTATAAATTGTGAATTTACTGAAATTAGCTGGAGGCAATATGATAAAGAAGGAATTGAACCAGAGTATCGAACTGAGCTCGGTGGTGATAGAAGTGTGATCCACACATATACCATTACAGAGGAGGTGGAAGAGGAGGAAGAAGAGGTGGAGGTTTTAAAGGAAGAGGCGCTCCCTCTGTAGGCGATGACTGATGACAGCTCCTCACAGGCAGCAGACTTTCTGAAGAAATAGATAAAGTGATCTCAAACTGAATGTATCGTAAAGTTTCCAGGAGAGACTGAGGAGAAAAAAAAAAGAAAGTTGAGAATAATCCAAAATACTTTTTGTATGAAAATCCCGAACCAAAAAGATACGTATTATTGGGCCTTTGATTTAACGGGGATGAAACCAACACTGAGGATAAGAAAGAAACAAGTGAAGTACACAAGTGGGAAGTACGACTCAGTGTTCAGTGATCCATTAATCAACCTGATGACTGACGACGCAAACCTAAATTACTGGGAGAGCTGGAAATCCCTTAGAATGTAGGCGAGAAAGATACTTCATAATCTACATCTGTAAGATACTGGAGGGATTAGTCCCAAACCTGCTCACCGAAATTACTACATATAGAGACAAGAGGCTTAGTAGATAGTGCAAGGTACCTCCGGTGAAAAGCAGGGGAGTTATAGATACACAGAACACTCGGTAAGTGTGTAGAGACTACGACTCTTCAGCATCCTCTCTTCACACATAAGGGGGATTACCAACAAACTTCTGGCTGTCTTCAAGAGGGAACTCGATCAGCCGGGGTGTGGTGCATACGTTGGACTAAAGCCTGTGGGGGGCAAGCACTAAAAGTCTAATGAAGCTAGCAACCAAGAGTCCAGGTCTGGGACCGGTCCACAGGGGCAGTGATCTCCAGAAGTGACTACAGGTAACTTACCCCACCCCACAATACTCCCACCCTTTCCGATCCTGGAATCATCCACCCACCCACCACTAACCTCTTATCCACCCCACCACCCTTCAACTCACCCTCAACTCGCCCACCCATCACAACCGATCCGACTCAAACGCAGGCAGGCAACTATCACTTAATGCCAGTGTGTCAGTCTCTCTCCTTCCTCTGCTCTCCCTCTTCTGCTCTCCCTCTTCTGCTCTCCTCCCTCCTACTCTCCTCCCTCCTGCTCTCCTCCCTCCTGCCACCCTCTCCCTCTCTCCCTCTGCTCCCTCACCAGCATCTCAACACCAACCTCAATTACGCCACTCTCCCTGAAGGAGTTACAAGGCCGTTACTGCCACCTGCAGGAATTTCAGGACCTCGTCAGCGAGGTCGTCAGCAGCCCTGCCGGGTGCAAAGCTCCCCCAGCCTCCCCAGCGGTCCTCCAACCTCCCCAGCGTCCACCAGCGTCCCTCCAGCCTCCCCTAGCCTTACAATGGAAGTGTCGCCGGAAATGGGAATGCTGACAGATTGTGATCGTTAGCTGGAATGAAATCGCTGACGGAATGCTATCTTCTGGAAGAAAGCAAGAGAGAGAGAGAGAGAGAGAGAGAGAGAGAGAGAGAGAGAGAGAGAGAGAGAGAGAGAGAGAGAGAGAGAGAGAGAGAGAGAGAGAGAGGAAGACCTAAAATAGTGTTGGTTGTAATAAGTGGTTTACACGAAAATACCTTACGAGACATCTCGTCTGACTGGTTTAATATCAGGGTAACAACTGTGTGTTTCCAGTTGTTCAGCACCCTGCCTTGTGATACATTTGTCGCCAGCAGCAACAGCCTGGTTGACCAGCCTGGCCCAAGGGCGTCCTGGGGGGACCATAAAAACTCGAAACCCCTCAAAGGTATAACACTGGCCATGGTAAAGTGTTAAACACAAAGAATATACCTACTGATGCGTATACTGTGTATATTGAGCAGCAGCAGAATATATCCAAAAAGGTATACATATACATGAAAGAGGTATACATTTACATGAAAGAGGTATACATATACATGAAAGAGGTATACATATACATGAAAGAGGTATACATATACATGAAAGAGGTATACATTTACATGAAAGAGGTATACATATACATGAAAGAGGTATACATATACATGAAAGAGGTATACATATACATGAAAGAGGTATACATTTACATGAAAGAGGTATACATATACATGAAAGAGGTATACATTTACATGAAAGAGGTATACATATACATGAAAGAGGTATACATTTACATGAAAGAGGTATACATATACATGAAAGAGGTATACATATACATGAAAGAGGTATACATTTACATGAAAGAGGTATACATATACATGAAAGAGGTATACATATACATGAAAGAGGTATACATATACATGAAAGAGGTATACATATACATGAAAGGCTTAGAGCTATGGTTCAACCTTTCTGTGGTTGTTGTGCATCTGTTGTGGCTCGTTTACTGCACATCTCGCTATATAATAAGTAGGTTATATTATACCTTCTGTTGGGTATTAAATTAATTTTGACTGCTGGTGTGCAGATTATATGAGGATAAATTAGATGCATGTGCAACACTTGGGTGTCTTTATTGTGGAGGTGTTTTGACACACAGTGGCTTCATCGGTCCAATACTTAGAAGAATGATGAACAGAAAGAGTTTGAGAAAATCAGTCCCCCAGTAGTGGATGGCAAAACGGATTGTGGGTTGCGAATTGTTACAGACACGGTGTTGTGGATTGCGAAGTTTTGCAAACACCGAATTGATTCATATTCTTACCCTGGTAGTTGACCCCAGTTCACGTTGTTTCTCAAGATGAGAACTACTGCAACAGTTGTAAATATCAGAGGCTGTGTTTGTTTTAATCTCAGAGGCTGTGTTTGTTTTAAATCTCAGTGCCTGTGTTTTAAATTTCAGTGCCTGTGTTTGTTTTAAATCTCAGAGCCTATGTTTTAAATCTGTGCCTGTGTTTGTTTTAAATCTCAGTGCCTGTGTTTGTTTTAAATCTCAGTGCCTGTGTTTTAAATTTCAGTGCCTGTGTTTGTTTTAAATCTCAGAGCCTATGTTTTAAATCTGTGCCTGTGTTTGTTTTAAATCTCAGTGCCTGTGTTTGTTTTAAATCTCAGTGCCTGTGTTTGTTTTAGATCTCAACCTGTGTTTGTTTTAAATCTCAGAGGCTGTGTTTGTTTTAAATCTCAGAGGCTGTGTTTGTTTTAAATCTCAGTGCCTGTGTTTTAAATTTCAGTGCCTGTGTTTGTTTTAGATCTCAGAGGCTGTGTATATTGTAGTGTATAGTATTGGTTCACTACTCCCTCAGTGAATGGACCGTGGATCAAGATTACAGTGAGTGGATCAAGATTACAGTGAGTGGATCAAGATTACAGTGAGTGGATCAAGATCACAGTGAGTGGATCAAGATTACAGTGAGTGGATCAAGATTACAGTGAGTGGATCAAGATCACAGTGAGTGGATCAAGATCACAGTGAGTGGATCAAGATTACAGTGAGTGGATCAAGATTACAGTGAGTGGATCAAGATCACAGTGAGTGGATCAAGATTACAGTGAGTGGATCAAGATTACAGTGAGTGGATCAAGATCACAGTGAGTGGATCAAGATTACAGTGAGTGGATCAAGATCACAGTGAGTGGATCAAGATCACAGTGAGTGGATCAAGATCACAGTGAGTGGATCAAGATTACAGTGAGTGGATCAAGATCACAGTGAGTGGATCAAGATTACAGTGAGTGGATCAAGATCACAGTGAGTGGATCAAGATTAGTGAGTGGATCAAGATCACAGTGAGTGGATCAAGATTACAGTGAGTGGATCAAGATTACAGTGAGTGGATCAAGATTACAGTGAGTGGATCAAGATCACAGTGAGTGGATCAAGATTACAGTGAGTGGATCAAGATTACAGTGAGTGGATCAAGATCACAGTGAGTGGATCAAGATCACAGTGAGTGGATCAAGATCACAGTGAGTGGATCAAGATTACAGTGAGTGGATCAAGATCACAGTGAGTGGATCAAGATTACAGTGAGTGGATCAAGATCACAGTGAGTGGATCAAGATCACAGTGAGTGGATCAAGATTACAGTGAGTGGATCAAGATCACAGTGAGTGGATCAAGATTACAGTGAGTGGATCAAGATTACAGTGAGTGGATCAAGATTACAGTGAGTGGATCAAGATTACAGTGAGTGGATCAAGATTACAGTGAGTGGATCAAGATTACAGTGAGTGGATCAAGATTACAGTGAGTGGATCAAGATTACAGTGAGTGGATCAAGATTACAGTGAGTGGATCAAGATTACAGTGAGTGGATCAAGATTACAGTGAGTGGATCAAGATTACAGTGAGTGGATCAAGATTACAGTGAGTGGATCAAGATTACCGTGAGTGGATCAAGATTACCGTGAGTGGATCAAGATCACAGTGAGTGGATCAAGATCACAGTGGATCAAGATCACAGTGAGTGGATCAAGATCACAGTGAGTGGATCAAGAACACAGTGAGTGGATCAAGATCACAGTGAGTGGATCAAGATCACAATGTATAATCAAGAACCATCCAGTATTGACCAGTTATCATAAACTTCTCATTAGGACAACGTTTCGCTCTGTTGTCGTTTTATTTAATATGGAACAAAATTCCGTTAGAGAAAATGTCGCTTTCTTGACTTTCTCTGCGACGACCATAAAACTGAGTATTTTTTCTGTCGTTCTCACTGAAATGAATTTTGACATAGACGTAGCCGTAGGCATCTTTTTTTTGTTTGTTTTTATGGATGATTCAGCAAAGTACACTCTCTCTCTCTCTCTCTCTCTCTCACTCACTCACTCACTCACTCACTCACTCACTCACTCTCTCTCTCTCTCTCTCTCTCTCTCTCTCTCTCTCTCTCTCTCTCTCTCTCTCTCTCTCTCTCTCTCTCTCTCTCTCTCTCTCTCACTCACTCACTCACTCACTTAAACACACACACACACACACACACACACACACACACACACACACAAGCGTGGTCCCACAGGGGTCAGTCCTAGGACCTGTGCTGTTTTTGGTATATGTGAATGACATAACGGAAGGGATAGACTCAGAAGTGTCCTTGTTTGCAGGTGTGAAGTTAATGAGAATCAAATAGGTCGAGGATCAGGCAGGACTACAAAGATACCTGTACAGGCTACAAGCCTGGTTCATCAACTGCTTCCTTGAATTTAACCCTGCCAAATGCAAAGTGATGAAGATCGGGGAAGGGCAAAGAAGACCGCAGACAGAGTATAGTCTAGGTGGGCAAAGACTGCAAACCTCACTCAAGGAAAAAGATCTTGGGGTGAGTATAATACCGAGCACATTTCCCAAAGCGCACATCAATCAGATAACTGCTGCAGCAGACGGACGTCTGGCAAACCTGAGAATAGCATTCCGATACCTCAATAAGGAATCGTTCAGGACTCTGTACACCATATACGTCAGGCCCATACTGGAGTATGCAGCATCGATTTGGAATCCACACCTAGTCAACCCCATCAAGAAATTAGAGAAAGTGCAAAGGTTTCCAACAAGACTAGCCCCAGAGCTAAGGAAATTGTACAACGAAGGTTAAGGGAAATCGGCCTGACGACACTGGAGGACAGGAGGGTCAGGGAAGACATGATAACGACATGTAAAATACTGCGAGGAATTGACAAGGTAGACGAAGACAGGATGTTCCAGAGATGAGACACAGAGACAAGGGGTCACAGTTGGAAGTTGAAGACTCCTATGAGTCAGAGGGATGTTACGAAGTATTTCTTCAGTCATAGTTTTTAGGAAGTGGAATAGCCTAGAAAGTGACGTAGTGGAGGCAGGAACCATACATAGTTTTCAGACGAGGTATGATGATGCTCCTGGAGCAGGGAGAGAGGGGACCCAGTAGCAATCAGTGAAGAGGCAGGGCCAGGAGCTGTGACTCGACCTCTGCAACCACAAATAGGTGAGTAAATAGGTGAGTACACACACACACACACACACACACACACACACACACACACACACACACAAAGAAGAGCAGAATAACCCAGGCACAGGTGGAAGGGCAAGCACACTCCCCAGAAACACCTGCAGAAGGACTCCAACCACAACACCCCCAAGGCAACTGAACAATTTAAACCAACCATCACAAACCGATCCCTCTGTTCCCACCTCATGCACCACGAACCCTACCCCTACAGCAACCCCCTATGGGAGCTCTTCCTCCACCTCCACTGCAACCCCCCCACAGGCCCCCCACCAGGGCTCCTGCTCTCCCAACCCCAGTATTCCCCCAGGACCACAGTTACAGTATTATAACAGAAGTTGAAGGTTTGGTACACAAATGCGGATGGATTAACGAATAAATATGAGGAATGGCAAGAATCAATGAGAAGTCCCCAGACGACATAGCAGTTACAGAAACAAAACTCACGGAGACAATAACAGATGCAATCTTCCCATCAGGATACCAGATCATGAGGAAAGATAGAAGGGGCAGAGGGGAAGGAGGGGTTGCTCTGCTCGTAAAAAAACAGATGGAAATTCGAGAAAATGGGAGGCATAGACGAGACAGGAGAAAGGGACTACATAGTAGGTACACTTCAGTCTGGGGAGCACAAGGTGGTCATTGCAGTGATGTATAATCCACCACAGAACTGCAGGAGGCCAAGAGAGGAATATGAAGAGAGCAACAGAGCAGTGGTGGACACACTTGCTGAGGTGGCAAGAAGAGCTCACTCCAGCAGAGCAAAGTTGCTAGTTATGGGTGATTTCAACCACAGGGTGATTGACTGGGAAAACCTGGAGCCACGTGGAGGTCCCGAAACATGGAGAGACAAGATGTTGGATGCGGTGCTGGAAAACCTCATGCACCAACATGTTAAGGACACTACCAGAGTGAGAGGGAAGGATGAACCAGCAAGATTGGACCTTGTGTTCTCCCTGGGCAGTTCAGACATTGAGGACATCACATATGAGAGTCCCCTAGGAGCTAGTGGCCACGTGGTTCTGTGCTTTGAATACATAGTAGAGTTGCAAGTGGAGAGAGTAACAGGTGTTGAATGGGAAAAGCCAGACTATAAAAGAGGGGACTACATAGGTTTGAGGAACTTCCTGCTAGAGGTTCCATGGGACAGAGAACTGGCAGGAAAGCCAGTAAATGAAATGATGGAATATGTAACAACAAAATGCAAGGAGGCAGTGGAAAGGTTTATTCCCAAGGGCAACAGAAACAATGGGAAGACCAGAACGAGCCCCTGGTTTACCCGACGGTATAAGGAGGCAAAAACAAAGTGCAATAGAGAATGGAAAAAATTACAGAAGGCAGAGAACACATGAAAATATGGAGATTAGTCTCAGAGCCAGGAACGAGTATGCACAGGTAAGGAGGGAGGCCCAACGACAGTATGAAAATAACATAGCATCGAAAGTCAAGACTGACCCGAAACTATTGTATAGCCACATCAGGAGGAAGACAACAGTCAAAGACCAGGTGGTCAGACTGAGGGCAGAAGGTGGAGAACTCAGAAGAAATAATCAGGAGGTATGTGAGGAGCTAAACAGGAGATTTAAGGAAGTTTTTACAGTAGAGACAGGAAGGGCTCTGGGAAGACAGCACAGAAGGGAACATCAAGAGGGAATATACCAACAAGTGTTGGATGACATACGATCAACCGAGGAGGAGGTTCAGAAGTTGCTAAGTGACCTTGTTACCTCAAAGGCGATGGGACCGGACAACATCTCCCCGTGGGTCCTTAGAGAAGGAGCAGAGATGCTGTGCATGCCCCTAACCACAATCTTCAACACATCCCTTGAAACTGGGCAACTACCTGAGAAATGGAAGACGGCAAATGTAGTCCCCATTTTTAAGAAAGGAAACAGAAACGAGGCACTAAACTACAGACCTGTGTCTCTGACTTGTATAGTATGCAAAGTCATGGAGAAGATTATCAGGAGGAGAGTGGTGGAACACCTGGAACAAAACAAGATTATAAATGAAAACCAGCATGGGTTCATGGAAGGCAAATCCTGTGTCACAAACCTTCTGGAGTTTTATGACAAGGTAACAGAAGTAAGACACGAGAAAGAGGGTTGGGTTGATTGCATTTTCCTGGACTGCAGGAAGGCCTTTGACACAGTTCCTCACAAGAGATTAGTGCAGAAGCTGGAGGATCAGGCACATATAACAGGGAGGGCACTGCAATGGATCAGGGAATACCTGACAGGGAGGCAACAACGAGTCATGGTACGTGAAGAGGTATCACAGTGGGCGCCTGTGACGAGCGGGGTCCCACAGGCGTCAGTTCTAAGACCAGTGCTATTTTTGATGCATGTGAACGACATGATGGAAGGAATAGACTCTGAAGTGTCCCTGTTTGCAGATGATGTGAAGCTGATGAGAAGAATTAAGTCGGATGAGGATGAGGCAGGACTGCAAAGAGACCTGGACAGGCTGAACACGTGGGCCAGAAACTGGCTTCTCGAATTCAACCTTGCCAAATGCAAAGTCATGAAGATTGGGGAGGGGCAAAGAAGACCACAGACAGAGTATAGGCTAGGTGGACAAAGACTACAGACCTCACTCAGGAAGAAAGATCTTGGGGTGACCATGACACCGAGCACGTCACCGGAGGCACACAACCAAATAACTGCTGCAGCATACGGGCGCCTGGCAAACCTGAGAATAGCGTTCCGATACCTTAATAAGGAATCGTTCAAGACACTGTACACTGTATATGTTAGGCCCATACTGGAGTATGCAGCACCAGTCTAGAACCCACACCTGGTCAAGCACGTCAAGAAGTTAGAGAAAGTACAAAGGTTTGCAACAAGGCTAGTTCTAGAGCTCAGGGGAATGTCATACGAGGAAAGGTTGAGGGAAATCGGACTGACGACACTGGAGGACAGAAGGGTCAGGAGAGACATGATAACGACATACAAGATGCTGCGGGGGATAGACAAGGTGGACAGACAGGATGTTCCAGAGAGGGGACACAGAAACCAGGGGACACAATTGGAAACTGAAGACTCAAACGAGTCACAGGGACGTTAGGAAGTATTTCTTCAGTCGTAGAGTCGTCAGGAAGTGGAATAGCCTAGCAAGTGAAGTAGTGGAGGCAGGAACCATACATAGTTTTAAGAAGAGGTATGACAAAGCTCAGGAAGCAGAGAGGGAGAGGACCTAGTAACGATCAGTGAAGATGCGAGGCCAGGAGCTGAGTATCGACCCCTGCAACCACAATTAGGCGAGTACAATTAGGTGAGTACACACACACACACACACACACACACACACACACACACACACACACGTATAAATCAAAATATGAATTTCCAGCTTTGTATTCGAGGGGGAAAAATTGTCGTAGCAGTGAGCTAAATCTATCCCTGGCAATTAAGGTGGATAGTCCATTACCTGGTACCGGAGGTCACCTGTCCTGCCTCCATCCCTTCATCATCCTCCCTCACTCCTCCGTCTCTTCTCTAACCCTCCACACCACTCCCTCCATCGTTCTGCCTGTGCTTCTAACCACCCCAGGTACTAGAGCCAGGCACATAAAGCTCCGTCACCAAATTTACCGGAGATGTATGGTCTTGTGAGGCCTTCATCAGAGGGCGAAGCTACTTCTGAAACAAGTAATCATAGAAGGTGGTGTACCTGTCGTAAGTATAAATTGTAACTACTGTTTGAATAAATTTTATGCAACTTTCATAAGCATAAACTGTACTTATAGTTAACACAGCAGTATAATAAATCATTATAGCTCTCATACAGGGATATATTATTGTTCTTCCCAGAACCTCGTGTGAGAGGCACTGGACCAGTCAGTGTGTGTTATTTAGATTACAGTTATTGGTGTGATGTTTACAGTGCTAATGAAGTGGAGGCTTATGTCGTGGAAGACTTCTATCAGGAGGTGAAGAGGATCACCTTCCCCTCCTTCCAGTATGATAACTGCATCCATCACTCTCTCTCCTGCCCTCTACACTTCCTCCTGCCCTCTACACTTCCTGCCCTCTACACTTCCTCCTGCCCTCTACACTTCCTGCCCTCTACACTTCTTCCTGCCCTCTACACTTCCTCTATCCCTCTACAATTCATCCTCTCCTCTACACTTCCTCCATTCCTCTTCATTTCCTCCTCCCCTCTACCCTTCCTCCATCCCTCTTCACTTCGTCCCTCTACAATTCCTCCTCCCCTCTACACTTCCTCCATCCCTCTACACTTCTTCCTCCCCTCTACACTTCATCCCTTTACACTTCCTCTCCCTACACTTCCTCTTCCTCCTCACTTCTACACTTCCTCCATCCCTCTACAATTCCTCCTCCCCTCTACTCTTCCTCCATCCCTCTACACTTCCTCCATAAATCTACACTTCCTCCTCCCGTCTTCACTTCCTCCTGCCCTCTACACTTCATCTCTCATCTCTCTATACATCCTCCTCCTCTCACACTTCATCCCCTCACACTTCATCCCTCTACACTTCCTCCTCCCCTCTACACTTCCTCCATCTCTGTACACTTCCTCCATCCCTGTACACTTCCTCCATCCCTGTACACTTCCTCCATCCCTGTACACTTCCTCCTCCCCTCTACACTTCCTCCATCCATCTACACGTGCTCATCCACTTTACACTTCCTCCATCCCTCTACATTTCCTCCATACCTCTACACTTCCTCCATCCCTCTACATTTCCTCCTCCCCTCTATATCTCCATCCCTCTACACTTCATCCCTCTACACTTCATCCTCCCCTCTACACTTCCTCCATCCCTCTACTCTTTCTCCATCCCTCTACACTTCCTCCATCCCTCTACACTTTCTATTCCCCTCTACACTTTCTCCTGCCCTCCTACACTTCCTCCATCCCTCTACACTTCCTCCATCCCTTCTACACTTCCTCCATCCCTCTACACTTCATCCTCCCCTCTACACTTCCTCCATCCCTCTACTCTTTCTCCATCCCTCTACACTTCCTCCATCCCTCTACATTTCCTCCTCCCCTCTACACTTCATCCTTTTACACTTCATCCGTCTACACTTACTCCTACCCTCTACACTTCCTCCATTCCTCTGCAGTTCCTCCTCCCCTCTACACTTCCTCCATTCCTCTACATTTCCTCCATCTTTCTACATTTCCTCCTCCCCTCTGCATTTCCTCCATCCCTCTACACTTCAACCCTCTACACTTCATCCATCCCTGTACACTTCCTCCTCCCATCTACACTTCCTCCATCCCTCTACACTTCCTCCATCCCTCTACACTTCCTCCATCCCTCTACACTTCCTCCATCCCTCTTCACTTCCTCCATCCCTCTACAGTTCCTCCATCCCTCTACACTTCCTCCATCCCTCTACACTTCCTCCATCCCTCTACACTTCCTCTATCCCTCTACACTTCATCCCTCTACACTTCCTCCATCCCTCTACACTTCCTCCATCCCTCTACACTTCCTCCATCCCTCTACACTTCCTCCATCCCTCTACACTTCCTCCTCCCCTCTACACTTCTTCCATCCCTCTACACTTCCTTCATCCCTCTACACTTCCTCCTTCCCTCTACACTTCCTCCTCCCCTCTACACTTCTTCCATCCTTCTACACGTCCTCCATCCCTCTACACTTCCTCCATCCCTCTACACTTCTTCCATCCTTCTACACTTCCTCCATCCCTCTACACTTCCTTCATCCCTCTACACTTCCTCCATCCCTCTACACTTCCTCCTCCCCTCTACACTTCTTCCATCCTTCTACACTTCCTCCATCCCTCTACACTTCCTCCATCCCTCTACACTTCCTCCATCCCTCTACATTTCATCCATCCCCCTACACTTCCTCCTCCCCTCTACACTTTCTCCATCCCTCTACACTTCATCCCTCTACACTTCCTCTTCCCCTCTGCACTTCCTCCATCCCTCTACATTTCCTCCTCCCCTCTACACTTCCTCCATCCCTCTACACTTCCTCCATCCCTCTACATTTCCTCCTCCCCTCTACACTTCATCCCTCTACGTTTCCTCCTCCCCTCTACACTTTCTCCATCCCTCTACACTTCCTCCATCCCTCTACACTTCCTCAATCCCTCTACACTTCCTCCATCCCTCTACACTTCCTCTTCCCCTCTACACTTCCTCTTCCCCTCTACACTTCCTCCATCCCTCTACACTTCCTCCTCCCATCTACACTTTCTCCATCCCTCTACACTTCCTCCATCCCTCTACACTTCCTCTTCCCCTCTGCACTTCCTCCATCCCTCTACACTTCCTCCACCCCTCTACATTTCCTCTTCCCCTCTACACTTCCTCCATCCCTCTACACTTCCTCCTTCCATCTACACTTCCTCCATCCCTCTACACTTTCTCCATCCCTCTACACTTTCTCCATCCCTCTACACTTCCTCCATCCCTCTACACTTCCTCCATCCCTCTACACTTCCTCCATCCCTCTACACTTCCTCCATCCCTCTACACTTCCTCCATCCCTCTACACTTCCTCCATCCCTCTACACTTCCTCCATCCCTCTACACTTCCTCCATCCCTCTACACTTCGTCCATCCCTCTACACTTCGTCCATCCCTCTACACTTCGTCCATCCCTCTACACTTCCTCCATCCCTCTACACTTCATCCATCTACACTTCCTCCATCCCTCTACACTTCCTCCATCCCTCTACACTTCCTCCATCCCTCTACACTTCCTCTTCCCCTCTACACTTCCTCCATCCCTCTACACTTCCTCCTCCCATCTACACTTTCTCCATCCCTCTACACTTCCTCCATCCCTCTACACTTCCTCCATCCCTCTACACTTCCTCCATCCCTCTACACTTCCTCCTCCCCTCTACATTTCCTCCTCCCCTCTACACTTCCTCCATCCTTCTACACTTCCTCCATCCCTCTACACTTCCTCCATCCCTCTACACTTCCTCTTCCCCTCTGCACTTCCTCCATCCCTCTACACTTCCTCCATCCCTCTACATTTCCTCTTCCCCTCTACACTTCCTCCATCCCTCTACACTTCCTCCTCCCATCTACACTTCCTCCATCCCTCTACACTTTCTCCATCCCTCTACACTTCCTCTTCCCCTCTGCACTTCCTCCATCCCTCTACTCTTCCTCCATCCCTCTACACTTCCTCCATCCCTCTACACTTCCTCCATCCCTCTACACTTCCTCCTCCCCTCTGCACTTCCTCCTCCCCTCTACATTTCCTCCATCCCTGTACACTTCCTCCATCCCTCTACACTTCCTCCATCCCTCTACACTTCCTCCTCCCCTCTACACTTCCTCCATCCCTCTACACTTCCTCCATCCCTCTACACTTCCTCCATCCCTCTACACTTCCTCCTCCCATCTACACTTCCTCCATCCCTCTAAACTTCCTCCATCCCTCTACACTTCCTCCATCCCTCTACACTTCCTCCATCCCTCTACACTTCCTCCATCCCTCTACACTTCCTCCTCCCATCTACACTTCCTCCATCCCTCTAAACTTCCTCCATCCCTCTACACTTCCTCCATCCCTCTACACTTCCTCCATCCCTCTACACTTCCTCCATCCCTCTACACTTCCTCCTCCCCTCTACACTTCATCCCTCTACACTTCCTCCATCCCTCTACACTTCCTCCATCCCTCTACACTTCCTCCATCCCTCTACACTTCCTCCATCCCTCTACACTTCCTCCATCCCTCTACACTTCCTCCTCCCATCTACACTTCCTCCATCCCTCTACACTTCCTCCATCCCTCTACACTTCCTCCATCCCTCTACACTTCCTCCATCCCTCTACACTTCCTCCTCCCATCTACACTTCCTCCATCCCTCTACACTTCCTCCATCCCTCTACACTTCCTCCATCCCTCTACACTTCCTCCTCCCATCTACACTTCCTCCATCCCTCTACACTTTCTCCATCCCTCTACACTTCCTCTTCCCCTCTGCACTTCCTCCATCCCTCTACTCTTCCTCCATCCCTCTACACTTCCTCCATCCCTCTACACTTCCTCCATCCCTCTACACTTCCTCCTCCCCTCTGCACTTCCTCCTCCCCTCTACATTTCCTCCATCCCTGTACACTTCCTCCATCCCTCTACACTTCTTCCATCCCTCTACACTTCCTCCATCCCTCTACACTTCCTCCATCCCTCTACACTTCTTCCATCCCTCTACACTTCCTCCATCCCTCTACACTTCCTCCATCCCTCTACACTTCTTCCATCCCTCTACACTTCCTCCATCCCTCTACACTTCCTCCATCCCTCTACACTTCCTCCATCCCTCTACACTTCCTCCATCCCTCTACACTTCTTCCATCCCTCTACACTTCCTCCATCCCTCTACACTTCCTCCATCCCTCTACACTTCTTCCATCCCTCTACACTTCTTCCATCCCTCTACACTTCCTCCATCCCTCTACACTTCCTCCATCCCTCTACACTTCCTCCATCCCTCTACACTTCCTCCATCCCTCTACACTTCCTCCATCCCTCTACACTTCCTCCATCCCTCTACACTTCCTCCATCCCTCTACACTTCTTCCATCCCTCTACACTTCCTCCATCCCTCTACACTTCCTCCATCCCTCTACACTTCCTCCATCCCTCTACACTTCCTCCATCCCTCTACACTTCCTCCATCCCTCTACACTTCTTCCATCCCTCTACACTTCTTCCATCCCTCTACACTTCTTCCATCCCTCTACACTTCTTCCATCCCTCTACACTTCTTCCATCCCTCTACACTTCCTCCTCCCCTCTACACTTCCTCCATCCCTCTACACTTCTTCCATCCCTCTACACTTCTTCCATCCCTCTACACTTCCTCCATCCCTCTACACTTCCTCCATCCCTCTACACTTCCTCCATCCCTCTACACTTATAATCATTCATTACACTCCACAACACCACTTCTCTCCGCTACCCTTTCCCCGCCACCTTCTCCACCACCTTCAACACCGCCTCCTCCACCACCACCACGTTCTCCACCACCTCCACATAATGCACCACCACCACCAGTACCACCACCACCGCCACCACCTCCACCTTCACCACTACCTTCACCTCCACCTTGACCACCACCTTGACCACCGACACCTTCACCACCACTATCACCACCTTCACCACCACTATCACCACCTTCACCACAACTATCACCACCTTCACCACCCCCACCTTCACTATCACCACCTTCACCACTATCACCACCACCTTCACCACCTTCACCACTATCACCACCTTCACCACTATCACCACCACCTTCAACACTTTCACCACCACTATCACCACTTTCACCACCATCACCACCCCCACCTTCACCACTATCACCAGCACACCTTCACCACCACCTTCACCACCACCACCTTCACCATCACCTTCATCACCACCATCTTCACCACCACTATCCCCACCACCACCACCACCACCTTCACCACTTTCACCACCACTATCACCACCACTATCACCACCACCTTCACCACCACCACCTTCACCACCACCACCTTCACCATCACCTTCATCACCACCACCATCTTCACCACCACTATCACCACCACCACCACCTTCACCATCACCACCTTCACCACCACCACCTTCACCATCACCTTCATCACCACCACCACCTTCATCACCACCACCTTCACCACCACCACCTTCACCACCACCACCTTCACCACCACCACCTTCACCACCACCACCTTCACCACCACTATCACCACCACTATCACCACCACTATCACCACCACCACCTTCACCACCACCACCTTCACCACCACTATCACCACCACTATCACCACCACTATCACCACCACCACTATCACCACCACCATCACCACCACCTTCACCACCACCTTCACCACCACTATCACCAACACCTTCACCACCACTATCACCAACACCTTCACCACCACTATCACCACCACCATCACCACCACTATCACCACCACTATCACCACCACTATCACCACCATCACTATCACCACCACTATCACCACCACCTTCACCACCACTATCACCAACACCTTCACCACCACTATCACCAACACCTTCACCACCACTATCACCACCTTCACCACCACTATCACCAACACCTTCACCACCACTATCACCACCACTATCACCACCACTATCACCACCACTATCACCACCACCTTCACCACCACTATCACCAGCACCTTCACCACCACTATCACCACCACTATCACCACCACTATCACCACCACTATCACCACCACTATCACCACCACCTCGTCTCTCCCTAGCACCTGAACTTCGCTTTGTGATCTTGACTCAAAATGAATAAAAGATTTGTTGAAGATGAGAGAGAGAGAATATGTGTGTGAGTTTGTCAACAGTGTGTTACATACACTACACAAGTTGTCAGGAGCTTCAGTACGTACGTACACACACACACACACACACACACACACACACACACACACACACACACACACACACACACACACACACATTTTCGGAGAATTGGGTGGTTTACAAAGAAAAGGAATCGGCCTCTCAAAGTAATTTTCAAGGCAGAATCAACCCGAACCATGATCCTGCAGGAGAAAGCACGGCTGAGAGGCAAGCAGGAGTTCTGGAGTGTGTACCTCGATCGAGACAGAACACAGGACGAAAGGAAGACGATGAAAGAGAGAGTTCAAAAACGAGAGGAGAAATGGGAGGAAATGAAAAAGAAGAGCAGAATAACCCAGGATCAAATGGAAGGATAAGCACACCCCCCAGAAACACCTGCAGAAGGACTCCAGCCACGACACCCCCAAGGCAACTGGACAATCCAAACCAACCATCACACACCGATCCCTCTGGTTCCACCCCCCGCATCACAGTTACAGTATTAGAACAGAAGTTGAAGGTTTGGTACACAAATGCAGATGGATTAACGAATAAACATGAGGAATGGCAAGAAAGAATCAATGAGAAGTCCCCAGACATCATAGCAGTTACAGAAACAAAACTCACGGAGACAATAACAGATGCAATCTTCCCACCAGGATACCAGATAATGAGGAAAGATAGAAGGGGCAGGGGGGGAGGTGGGGTTGCTCTGCTCGTAAAAAACAGATGGAAATTCGAGAAAATGGAAGGAATAGATGAGACGGGAGAAAGAGACTACATAGCAGGTAAACTTCAGTCTGGGGAACACAAAGTGGTCATTGCAGTGATGTATAATCCACCACAGAATTGCAGGAGGCCAAGAGAGGAATATGAAGAGAGCAACAGAGCAATGGTGGACACACTTGCTGAGGTGGCAAGAAGAGCTCATTCCAGCAGAGCAAAGTTGCTGGTTATGGGAGATTTCAACCACAGGGAGATCGACTGGGAAAACCTGGAGCCACATGGGGGTCCCGAAACATGGAGAGCCAGGATGTTGGACGTGGTGCTGGAAAACCTCATGCACCAACATGTTAAGGACACTACCAGAGTGAGAGGGGAGGATGAACCAGCAAGATTGACCCTTGTGATCACCCTGGGCGGCTCAGACATTGAGGACATCAAGTATGAGAGTCCCCTAGGAGCTAGCGACCACGTGGTTCTGTGCTTTGAATACATAGTAGAGCTGCAAGTGGAGAGAATAACAGTTGAATGGGAAAAGCCTGACTACAAAAGAGGGGACTACATAGGGTTGAAGAACTTCCTGCGGGAGGTCCAGTGGGACAGAGAACTGGCAGGAAAGCCAGTAAATGAAATGATGGAATATGTAACAACAAAATGCAAGGAGGCAGTGGAAAAGTTTATTCCCAAGGGCAACAGTAACAACGGGAAGACCAGAACGAACCCCTGGTTTACCCGACGGTGTAAAGAGGCAAAAACAAAGTGCAATAGAGAATGGAAAAAGTACAGAAGGCAGAGAACACACGAAAATAAGGAGATCAGTCGCAGAGCCAGGAATGAGTATGCACAGGTAAGGAGGGAGGCCCAGAGACAGTATGAAAATGACATAGCATCGAGAATCAAGACTGACCCGAAACTGTTGTATAGCCACATCAGGAGGAAGACAACAGTCAAAGACCAGGTGATCAGATTAAGGACAGAAGGTGGAGAACTCACAAGAAATGATCAGGAGGTATGTGAGGAGCTGAACAGGAGATTTAAGGAAGTTGTTACAGTAGAGACAGGAAGGGCTGTGGGAAGACAGCACAGAAGGGAACATCAAGAGGTAATATACCAACAAGTGTTGGATGGCATACGAACAACTGAGGAGGAGGTGAAGAAGCTCTTAAGTGACCTTGACACCTCAAAGGCGATGGGACAGGACAACATCTCCCCATGGGTCCTTAGAGAAGGAGCAGAGATGCTGTGCGTGCCTCTAACCACAATCTTCAACACATCCCTTGAAACTGGGCAACTACCTGAGAAATGGAAGACAGCTAATGTAGTCCCCATATTTAAGAAAGGAAACAGAAACGAGGCACTAAACTACAGACCTGTGTCTCTGACATGTATTGTGTGCAAAGTCATGGAGAAGATTATCAGGAGGAGAGTGGTCGAACACCTGGAAAGGAACAAGATTATAAATGAAAACCAGCATGGGTTCATGGAAGGCAAATCTTTTATCACAAACCTCCTGGAGTTTTATGACAAGGTAACAGAAGTAAGACACGAGAGAGAGGGGTGGGTAGATTGCGTTTTCCTAGACTGCAGGAAAGCCTTTGACACAGTTCCCCACAAGAGATTAGTGCAGAAGCTGGAGGATCAGGCGCATGTAAAGGGGAGGGCACTGCAATGGATAAGGGAATACCTGACAGGGAGGCAGCAACGAGTCATGGTACGTGAAGAGGTATCACAGTGGGCGCCTGTTACGAGCGGGGTCCCACAGGGGTCAGTTCTAGGACCAGTGCTATTTTTGATATATGTGAACGACATGATGGAAGGAATAGACTCTGAAGTGTCCCTGTTCGCAGATAACGTGAAGTTGATGAGAAGAATTAAATCGGACGAGGATGAGGCAGGACTGCAAAGAGACCTGGACAGGCTGGACATGTGGTCCAGTAACTGGCTTCTCGAATTCAATCCAGCCAAATGCAAAGTCATGAAGATTAGGGAGGGGCAAAGAAGACCGCAGACAGAGTATAGGCTAGGTGGACAAAGACTACAGACCTCACTCAGGGAGAAAGACCTTGGGGTGACCATAACACCGAGCACATCACCGGAGGCACACATCAACCAAATAACTGCTGCAGCATACGGGCGCCTGGCAAACCTGAGAATAGCGTTCCGATACCTTAATAAGGAATCGTTCAAGATACTATACAATGTGTATGTTAGGCCCATACTGGAGTATGCAGCACCAGTCTGGAACCCACACCTGGTCAAGCACGTCAAGAAATAAGAAGAGAAAGTACAAAGGTTTGCAACAAGGCTAGTCCCAGAGCTCATGGGAATGTTGTACGAGGAAAGGTTAAGGGAAATCGGACTGACGACACTGGAGGACAGAAGGGTCAGGGGAGACATGATAACGACATACAAGATACTGTGGGGAATAGACAAGGTGGACAGAGATAGGATGTTCCAGAGAGGGGACACAGGGACAAGGGGTCACAACTGGAAGCTGAAAACTCAGACGAGTCACAGGGACGTTAGGAAGTATTTCTTCAGTCATAGAGTTGTCAGCAAGTGGAATAGCCTAGCAAGTGAAGTAGTGGAGGCAGGAACCATACATAGTTTTAAGAAGAGGTATGACAAAGCTCAGGAAGCAGAGAGAGAGAGGACCCAGTAGCGATCAGTGAAGAGGCGGGGCCAGGAACTGAGTATCGACCCCTGCAACCACAATTAGGCGAGTACAATTAGGTGAGTACACACACACACACACACACACACACACACACACACACACACACACACACGCACGCACGCACGCACGTACTGTGGTCTGGTGGCAAAAGCTCTCGCTTCACATGGTGAGCGTCCGGGTTCGATTCCCGGCGAAGGGGTGAAAACATTGTCGTGTTTTCTTACATCGGTCGTCTATGTTCACCCATCGGTAAAATAGGTACCTGGGTGTTAGTTGACTGGTGGCGGTCGCATCCTGGGACAAAACTGACTTAATTTGCCAGAAATGCTCAGCATAGTAAGCGGCTTTCTATATAGTAGTATGTGATTGATGTCAGCTAGGACTGTATACCTGCTACATGTACTTGTAGATATTTGTAGATGGATGGTTCAGAGAACCGACATGTTGATAAATTAGACACATGTGCAACTCTTGGGTATCTTTATTGAGGCGTGTGGCGAAACGTTTCCTCAATAAAGATATCCAAGAGTTGCACATGTGTCTAATTTATCAACTTGTAGATATTATTCAAAGGGATGTTAGGAAGTGTTTCTTTAGTCATAGAGTTATTAGTGGAGTAGTCTGGCAGGACCCATACATATTTTTAAAATGAGGTATGATAAAGCTCATGGTGCAGGGGGGGAGAGCAGACCTAGTAGCGACCAATAAAGAGGCGAGCCAGGAGCTATGAATCGACACCTGCAACCACAAATAGGTGAGCACACACACACTCAGATGTCTCAGAGTTGTCAGGAAATGGAAGAGTCTGGAAAGGGAAGTAGTGGAGGCAGGATCCATACATGGCTTTAAGAAGAGGTATGGCTCACGGAGCAGGGAGCGAGTGACCTAGAAGCGACCTGTGACGAGGCGGGGCCAGGAGCTATTACTCAACCCCTGCAACCACAGTTATGTGAGTACACACACCAGTGAAGAGGCGGGGCCAGGAACTGTAACTCAACCCCTGCAGCCACTATTAGGTGGGTACACGGACAAGTGAGGAAGCAGGACCAGAAACTATGACTCGACCCCTATAACCATAATTAGGTGAATCAGGTGAGTACACTTTTAATTCCCGAGCCCAGCATCAGCCGAGACCGGACGTGCTGGCACACGGTCCTTGGACGTGCTGGGACAAGGTCCTGGGACAAGGTTCTGGGACAAGGTCCTGGGACATGTTGGGGCAAGGTCCTGGGACGTGCTGGGGCAAGGTCCTGGGACATGCTGGGACAAGCTCCTGGGACTTGTTGGGACAAGGTCCTTGGACGTGCTGGGACAAGGTTCTGGGACGTGCTGGGACAAGGTCCTGGGGCATGCTGGGACAAAGTCCTGGGGCATGCTGGGACAAGGTCCTGGAATGTGCTGGGACAAGGTCCTGGGGCGTGCTGGGAGACTGAAGGCTGCGATAGGCTCTGGGAGACTGACGACTAGGATAGGCTCTGGGAGACTGAAGGCTGAGATGGGCTCTGGGGGACTGAAGGCTGAGATGGGCTCTGGGAGACTGAAGGCTGAGATGGGCTCTGGGGGACTGAAGGCTGAGATGGGCTATCATAGCCCATCTCAGCCTTCAGTCACTGGTTCGTCTCCGGTTCGAAGGACCAACGGGCAAATTAAATGTGGAAAATTGCATTTATCTGAATGTAACTCATTATGTACATAACAGTAAATGATGATAAAGATTATTATTTATCAGAGTTACATAGACAAGTAGGAATCTGGGACACCTAGGTCGCAAAAATGTCCCCCTTCGACACCCACAGCTGTCATATCCACAAGTTGCTCTAGACCCATTAATTACAATGAAATATGTATCACTAGGAATTCAGGTAAATATAAAATTTGGTGGACTGTATATTAAATTAATAAAGAATTATATATATACACATTTACATAACAGAAGGAGAATATCTTAAAATCACTCACCAATTTGACTGGAGATTAAGGTGTATCATACTCAGAAAACCTCATTGTCTATACATGAAAATAACACTGGCCAGAGCTACAAACATAACAGACTTACCTGAGGTTCCTGGAGTTGTCTTGTCCAGTCGCCTGATATCTCAAGTTATGCAGGAATGCACATCCAACAATTTCGCCTCCTATTTGAGAGGTGTCAGCCCAATTTTAACCTCTAGAGCACGAAAAATTCTTCACATTCTTACTAACGTTTATGTCCAATTCAAAAAAAATGGCGAGTCCCTTCTGCGCAGGTGCAGCTACCCATTTTTGGTAACATAATTTTTATTAAATACAGTATGGCCATCTATTTACATATAACTACTGTATTTCTGGAAAATATATACAGTATTTTCCACACGCAGTGTTATTCACTAATTTTTGCAAAAGAGCCACTTCGGTTAAACACATTGAGAGAGCCGCAGCTACTGCAAGTTAGCGAAACTCAACTAAATTAAGTAGTACTGAGCTGCTAGTGCAATATAGTAAATGAGAAAAATTAGACATGGTAATATTAGCCTGCATATCTTGTTATTAATAGCAAAATAAAGACCAAACTTAATGCTGTGATGAGCGGAAGTGTGCTAGTTTAACCACAAATCGATCCATCATAACGGACACTACTTGACTGCACTTTGGTTTCAAGTAAAACTAGCCCATCGCAGCTAGCTTCCACAAGCAGCAACAGTTAAGTCGCTACTTTCATATATGTTGCCGCAGTCTCAAATATCTGTTGCATATTTTCAAACACAAATCTCCAAGAGTAACGAAATACGTCCAGTCTCCCCCGAAAGCTTGAACTCGACTGATTCAGCGAGACCACCGACGCCTAGAGCTAGACGTGTCCCTGATCAGTTTCCCGTAATGGACACGTATGATTTCTGTATGACTAGGGTAGGGATTTTAGAATGTTATCTCTTACTGTGACTTCGTCTTCCATCTCACCTCATGAAAATATGTATCTTACTTGAAAAATTATTTTTCTATATATTTTTTTTTTATCAATTTATATATTTTTCGAGAGCCGTGAATTGAGTCATCGCGAGCCGCCAGCGGCTCGCGAGCCGAGCAATGAATACCACTGCATGGGGAACTGAAGGCTGAGATGGGCTCTGGGAGACTGAAGGCTGGGATAGACTCTGGGAAAGTGAAGGCTGAGATAGGCTCTAGGTTGAGTTATTCCATGTTGGGTAATTTCACCTACATGCACAAATTTCTTGCTCTTTGTTTCCCCAATACGATAAACTTTGGTTACAGTGTGCTGACAGTGTTCATAAAATTCAGTTAATTCTTCGACTGTTGAAGGTCTTTTTTTATGTCGTATATACCAGAGATATAAGCAGTTGATGGTCCCTTTGAATATGTAGAAAAATGAGGTTGATGATGGTCCTGGTAAGTAGGTTAAAGGGGTTGTTGATTAGCCTGGTTTAACAAGTAGGGTAAAGTTGTTGATGGTCCTTGTTTAATCGCATCGTTATTTCTCCATCAATATCATTCTCTTATATTTTTCCCAGACTATTTGTTCCGCATCACATGACCTTCTGTGTGTGTGATTCAGGGATGAAAGTTTAGAGTTCAGGTCTTCCCAAGCCCGTCTCCAATCCTGCCTCTACCAGTGTGAGCGAGCTCAGAGACGATCAATCAGTCCTGTCTCTACCAGTGTGAGCGAGCTCAGAGAAGATCAATCAGTCCTGTCTCTACCAGTGTGAGCGAGCTCAGAGACGATCAATCAGTCCTGCCTCTACTACTGTGAGCGAGCTCAGAGACGATCAATCAGTCCTGTCTCTACCAGTGTGAGCGAGCTCAGAGACGATCAATCAGTCCTGCCTCTACTACTGTGAGCGAGCTCAGAGACGATCAATCAGTCCTGCCTCTACTACTGTGAGCGAGCTCAGAGACGATCAATCAGTCCTGTCTCTACCAGTGTGAGCGAGCTCAGAGACGATCAATCAGTCCTGTCTCTACCAGTGTGAGCGAGCTCAGAGACGATCAATCAGTCCTGCCTCTACTACTGTGAGCGAGCTCAGAGACGATCAATCAGTCCTGTCTCTACCAGTGTGAGCGAACTCAGAGACGATCAATCAGTCCTGCCTCTACTACTGTGAGCGAGCTCAGAGACGATCAATCAGTCCTGCCTCTACTACTGTGAGCGAGCTCAGAGACGATCAATCAGTCCTGCCTCTACTACTGTGAGCGAGCTCAGAGACGATCAATCAGTCCTGCCTCTACCAGTGTGAGCGAGCTCAGAGACGATCAATCAGTCCTGTCTCTACTACTGTGAGCGAGCTCAGAGACGATCAATCAGTCCTGTCTCTACTACTGTGAGCGAGCTCAGAGACGATCAATCAGTCCTGTCTCTACTACTGTGAGCGAGCTCAGAGACGATCAATCAGTCCTGCCTCTACTACTGTGAGCGAGCTCAGAGACGATCAATCAGTCCTGCCTCTACTACTGTGAGCGAGCTCAGAGACGATCAATCAGTCCTGTCTCTACCACTGTGAGCGAGCTCAGAGACGATCAATCAGTCCTGTCTTTACCAGTGTGAGCGAGCTCAGAGACGATCAATCAGTCCTGTCTCTACCTGTGTGAGCGAGCTCAGAGACGATCAATCAGTCCTGTCTCTACCTGTGTGAGCGAGCTCAGAGACGATCAATCAGTCCTGTCTCTACCAGTGTGAGCGAGCTCAGAGACGATCAGTCAGTCCTGTCTACCTGTGTGAGCGAGCTCAGAGACGATCAGTCAGTCCTGTCTACCAGTGTGAGCGAGCTCAGAGACGATCAGTCAGTCCTGTCTACCAGTGTGAGCGAGCTCAGAGACGATCAGGCTCATCAAATTCTCCTATGCTTTTGCGAATGCGATTAATGTAATACTGTTCTTATTCTTATTTGTGCCTTGGACTCCGAACAAGGAACACTTAACATTTCCACCATTAGAGTGGACTTGTTAAAGTGGAGCTGTAGAGAGTGGCGAGCGATAGGTGGAGAAGGCTTACCACTTACCAGTGACTGGTGAACAGCACGAGTGCTCTCCCGGAGAGCACAGATATGTGATTGGTGTTTTAATTGCTTAGAAGCATTAATTTTCAATATGGTGCACCCTGCCTAGGCACAGCATAAACAACATTAGAAAATAAAATCAGGTCACGAAGAGTTTTACTAAATCACACAACGAGTACTTCACAAAGTTTAGTTTAGCAGTATACTCTCCTCTAGCCTTATACTGTCTCAACTTAGTACTAGGCGACCACAGCTTCGTTTTTGTTGTCCGTGAGGGATAAGACGAACAGTCGCCATGGCAGAAGAGACTGATAAGTTGCAGTCACATCTTAAGAAAGTCGTCAATTCGGGAAACGAAACCGTTGTTCAATATTCAATGCTGTTGCATCGATGCGCAACAAAGGAAGACCACAAGAGAGGTACAGGAGACAAGACAGTCATGTCTGTTCAGCGGAAAGTAAAGAAAGAGTCTTATTGCATGAACGGCAGTAACAACAAGCTGGTGAATAAGACGCTTCATCCACCGTCTCCGGTATTTATTCACTCTGTTAGAGTGAACAGTGCAGATGTTTCACTGTTAAGTGAAACATCTGCACCATTGAAGCTACCCAGGTGTTGGACATGTCTTAGTACACGTGTCTTACTGCAAATGTCTTACTACAAATGTCTTACTACAAATGTCTTAGTACACATGCCTTAGTACACATGCCTTAGTACACATGCCTTAGTACACATGCCTTAGTACACATGCCTTAGTGCACAGGTCTTAGTACAAAGCACAGCAACGTGTTCTCAGGAATATTATAGGTAAGATAGCCACAGATATTATCAATATCTGACCGGAAGAGTGCCAGGCAGAGTGCCAGGCTCTCAGCTCTGAGTGACATTTGCTCCTTCAGGGAAAGCTCCTTGATGCTGGTGAAGGACTCTTCATCCAAAAAAATTGACGAGCCTGGCCCATGGCCGGGCTCCGGGAGGAGTAAAACTCTCTGAATTCATCGAAGACATCACAGGTATTGTACGTGAAGCAGACATGATAATCCTTCACACCATCACACAAGTGCTGAGTGATCCATACGAGTTCGACGCTTTCCCATTATTAATGTAAAGTTAATGTGTCATGGGGCATCTACAACGGGGATGGGGGGGGAGGGGCGTTAAGTGTGACACTAGCTACACGAGGTGTGGCTGGTGTCAGGTGTGACACTAGCTACACGAGGTGTGGCTGGTGTCAGGTGTGACACAAGCTACACGAGGTGTGGCTAGTGTCAGGTGTGACACTAGCTACACGAGGTGTGGCTAGTGTCAGGTGTGATACTAGCTACACGAGGTGTGGCTGGTGTCAGGTGTGACACAAGCTACACGAGGTGTGGCTAGTGTCAGGTGTGACACTAGCTACACGAGGTGTGGCTAGTGTCAGGTGTGACACTAGCTACACGAGGTGTGGCTAGTGTCAGGTGTGACACTAGCTACACGAGGTGTGGCTAGTGTCAGGTGTGACACTAGCTACACGAGGTGTGGCTGGTGTCAGGTGTGACACTAGCTACACGAGGTGTGGCTAGTGTCAGGTGTGACACTAGCTACACGAGGTGTGGCTAGTGTCAGGTGTGACACTAGCTACACGAGGTGTGGCTGGTGTCAGGTGTGACACTAGCTACACGAGGTGTGGCTAGTGTCAGGTGCGACACTACACGAGGTGTGGCTAGTGTCAGGTGTAACACTAGCTACACGAGGTGTGGTTGGTGTCAGGTGTGACATTAGCGACACGAGGTGTGGCTGGTGTCAAGTGTGACACTAGCTACACCAGGTGTGGCTGGTGTCAGGTGTGACACTCGCTACACGAGGTGTGGCTAGCGTCAGGTGTGACACTCGCTACACGAGGTGTGGCTAGCGTCAGGTGTGACACTAGCTACACGAGGTGTGGCTAGTGTCAGGTGTGACGCTCGCTACACGAGGTGTGGCTGGCGTCAGGTGTAACACTAGCGACACGAGGTGTGGCTGGTGTCAGGTGTGACACTAGCTACACCAGGTGTGGCTGGCTAGTGTCTCGTGTGACACTAGCTACACGATGTGTTGCTGGTGTCAGGTGTGACACTAACTACGAGGTGTGGCTGGTGTCAGGTGTGACACTAGCTACACGAGGTGTGGCTGGTGTCAGGTGTGACACTAGCTACACGAGGTGTGGCTGGTGTCAGGTGTGACACTAGCTACACGAGGTGTGGCTGGTGTCAGGTGTGACACTAGCTACACGAGGTGAGCTGGTGTCAGGTGACATTAGCTACACGAGGTGAGCTGGTGTCAGGTGTGACACTAGCTACACGAGGTGAGCTGGTGTCAGGTGTGACACTAGCTACACGAGGTGAGCTGGTGTCAGGTGTGACACTAGCTACACGAGGTGAGCTGGTGTCAGGTGTGACACTAGCTACACGAGGTGTGGCTGGTGTCAGGTGTGACACTAGCGACACGAGGTGTGGCTGGTGTCAGGTATGACAGCTACACGAGGTGAGCTGGTGTCAGGTGTGACACTAGCGACACGAGGTGTGGCTGGTGTCAGGTGTGACACTAGCTACACGAGGTGAGCTAGTGTCAGGTGTGACACTAGCTACACGAGGTGTGGCTGGTGTCAGGTGTGACACCAGCTACACGTGGTATGGCTGGTGTCAGGTGTGACACGAGCTAGAGAAGGTGTGGCTGGCGTCAGGTGTGACACTAGCGACAGGTGTGGCTGGCGTCAGGTGTGACACTAGCGACAGGTGTGGCTGGTGTCAGGTGTGACACTAGCTACACGAGGTGTGGCTAGTGTCAGGTGTGACACTAGCTGCACGAGGTGTGGCTAGTGTCAGGTGTGACAGCTTCACGAGGTGAGCTGGTGTCACGTGTGACACTAGCGACACGAGGTGTGGCTGGTGTCATGTGTGACACTCGCGGCACGAGGTGTGGCTAGTGTCAGGTGTGACACTAGCTACACGAGGTGTGGCTGGTGTCATGTGTGACACTAGCTACACGAGGTGTGGCTGGTGTCATGTGTGACACTAGCTACACGAGGTGTGGCTGGTGTCATGTGTGACACTAGCTACACGAGGTGTGGCTGGTGTCATGTGTGACACTAGCTACACGAGGTGTGGCTAGTGTCAGGTGTGACTGTGGCATGCAAAGAGTATGTAACCTTTATTCGGCGCATGTACACACCCTCATTTACAGGCTATCTCCCCCAACCAGCGAACCAGGTGACTGAGCGTTGACGATGGGGCCCCGTCGTTCAACTAGTAACCAGGTTCCAGCCAATAAGAAGATGGTTTTGGCAATCGCAGAGATTATGTGGGTACCACTCTCCTGTCTGCCCTTGTCATTCCCATTCTAGAGCTGGTTGAAGCACGGTCTGCTCTCTAGTGGCTTCTATTCTGCCTTGCTTACCGTGGAGTGCACTAATACCTATCACTGTACATAGTGTATATAGTGTACATACTTCTGTTCTAAATTGGTGAAGGATAATACAAGTCAAAAGTTTTCTGCTGTGTTTATTTTGCTGCCTTTACACCCAGGATAACATGCCATTTGGACTCCTGGGTTGTAATAGTGACACTAGCTGCACGAGGTGTGGCTAGTGTCAGGTGTGACGCTCGTTACACGAGGTGTGGCTGGCGTCAGGTGTGACACTAGCGGCACGAGGTGTGGCTGGTGTCAGGTGTGACACTAGCGGCACGAGGTGTGGCTGGTGTCAGGTGACACTAGCGGCACGAGGTGTGGCTGGTGTCAGGTGACACTAGCTACACGAGGTGTGGCTGGTGTCAGGTGACACTAGCTACACGAGGTGTGGCTGGTGTCAGGTGTGACACTAGCTATACGAGGTGTGGCTGGTGTCAGGTGTGACACCAGCTACACGTGGTGTGGCTGGTGTCAGGTATGACACGAGCTAGACAATGTGTGGCTGGTGTCAGGTGTGACACTAGCTACACGAGGAGTGATTGGTGTCAGGTGTGACACTAGCTACACGAGGTGTGGCTGGTGTCAGGTGTGACACTAGCTACACGAGGAGTGATTGGTGTCAGGTGTGACACTAGCTACACGAGGTGTGGCTGGTGTCAGGTGTGACACTAGCTACACGAGGTGTGGCTAGTGTCAGGTGTGACGCACGCTACACGAGGTGTGGCTGGTGTCAGGTGTGACACTAGCGACACGAGGTGTGGCTGGTGTCAGGTGTGACATTAGCTACACGAGGAGAGCTGGTGTGGCTGGTGTCAACAGGTGACCCACCAGACTTCTCTCTCAAGGTTGTTCCATAACTTGGTTACTTCATGGCAGATCGCTTAGAGACTCGCCATCACTCCAGTTCCGTCACTTGGAACAATGTCCATGAAAGCACTAACAGTGTCAGCTGTCAATACCTGACAGTGTCAGCTGTCAATACCTGACAGTGTCAGCTGTCAATACCTGACAGCGTCAGCTGTCAATACCTGACAGTGGCAGGTGTCAAGACTTAAGGCAGAGCAAAGACCTCTGAGAATTCATCATCTTCCTGGATCATTGATCAGTCATTATATAACTGTAGCGTGGTCCTGGCCATCATGGATCATTGATCAGTCAATATATAACTGTAGCGTGGTCCTGGCCATCACGGATCATTGATCAGTCAATATATAACTGTAGCGTCGTCCTGGCCATCACGGATCATTGATCAGTCAATATATAACTGTAGCGTGGTCCTGGCCATCATGGATCATTGATCAGTCAATATATAACTGTAGCGTGGTCCTGGCCATCATGGATCATTGATCAGTCAATATATAACTGTAGCGTGGTCCTGGCCATCACGGATCATTGATCAGTCAATATATAACTGTAGCGTCGTCCTGGCCATCACGGATCATTGATCAGTCAATATATAACTGTAGCGTGGTCCTGGCCATCATGGATCATTGATCAGTCAATATATAACTGTAGCGTGGTCCTGGCCATCATGGATCATTGATCAGTCAATATATAACTGTAGCGTGGTCCTGGCCATCATGGATCATTGATCAGTCAATATATAACTGTAGCGTCGTCCTGGCCATCATGGATCATTGATCAGTCAATATATAACTGTAGCGTCGTCCTGGCCATCATGGATCATTGATCAGTCAATATATAACTGTAGCGTCGTCCTGGCCATCATGGATCATTGATCAGTCAATATATAACTGTAGCGTCGTCCTGGCCATCATGGATCATTGATCAGTCAATATATAACTGTAGCGTCGTCCTGGCCATCACGGATCGATGTCATCTGATCGTCGCTGCTCACTCAACTTTTCACTCCATCTTTCATCATAAAATCGCTTAGTTATAATTATATTAATTGTTATAGTCATAAAGTAATTATTTCAAGGAGGTGTCATCATTCGCTGTGACTATAATGACGCTGGTTGTTGATCTTAACTGACATGATGCAAGACATGCACTTAACATGATGTACACAATATATGTAATGAATTGTTCTCATATTTTTATTTCTGTATTTGTTATATTCTATTGTTAATATTGTTTTCGTACTGTTAATACCATTATATTAACGTTGGCAAATGTTTGTGTGCATAATATATACGTATGTATGTATGTATGTGTATATATATATATATATATATATATATATATATATATATATATATATATATATATATATATATATATATATATATATATATAATGTCGTGCCGAATATGTAAAACTGGTCAATTACCAAGAACTCATTTAATATTAAGTCCTTTCTAAAATTTTCTCTTATACGTTTAAAGATATATTTTTTTCATTAATGTTAATGTAAAAAATTTTAATTTTGCACCAAAAGAATCTTAGAAAACTTACTTAACCTTATTATAACAAGAGCAATTTATTTTAGCCTAACCCAACTAAATATATTTTAGATTTGTTTACAGTAATTTAATACTAAACAAACACAGTGAAATATATTTTTTTCGTTAGGTTCAGAATGATTTTGGCGAAATTATTGCATATACAAATTTTCACTTGTCCTATATGGCAAGATGAGCGTTGCTATTTAAGCCAAGATCGCAAGTTCTGCCTATTCGGCACGACATATATATATATATATATATATATATATATATATATATATATATATATATATATATATATATATATAGTGATGATCCAGAGCCACCTCAGGCACCTGAACCCTCTCCAACAGATTTCATCTCATCAGACAATCTCTTGGAAGCAATTAAAGCAACAGGTACCAGGACACTCACACATATTCCCAAAGCAGCCCGTCCACACGCAGCTGGGAAACTTACAGACCTCCTGAAAAAAGTAAACGATGGTCCCACTATCTTAAATGCTCCACCAACCATCAAGGCATGGCACAACTTGCTACTTTTTGGCAATGTCTGCTTAGCTGTGCCGGAAAGAAGGGGAAAGAGGCTAGCCTCAATGATAATTAAATCCTTAAGAGATTTTCCTAGAGTTGATAACCTCATTCGCCTTCCCCGTCAACACAAAAAAAAGGGAGAGGCAGAACCCCCACTCACTCTACTGACAGTGAAAAAGTCAGAGTCCAGGTGAGCAAGAAAATTGAAGAGGGCAACACAGTGGGGGCAATAAGAATTATTACCAGTGAAGATGCAGTTGCTCCCAGGGATGCTGACACGGCTGAAGCACTTAGAGGAAAGCACCCTGCCAGGGAAACCAGTGGCACCAACAGTTCCAACACCTCTGTCCCCACTATGGAACCATTGATAGTGGAAGACTCAGACATTTACAAAGCAATAATGTCGTTCCCATCTGGCTCTGCTGGGGGTTACACTGGAATAAGGCCACAGCATTTAAAGGAAATGGTTAATCCAGTTATTGGGGAAATTGCAGAGACACTGATTTCAGAGATCACAAGGTTCGTCAACAATTCCTTGGCTGGTCTGATCCCTGATGAAATTAAACCTTTCTTTTTTGGTGCAACACTTTGTGCACTTAAAAAGAAGGATGGAGGAATTCGGCCAATTGCAGTAGGCAACACCTTACGCCGCCTCGTGTCCAAAGCTGCTGTCCGAAGTATTCGTGCACAGGCAGCCATGATGCTTCAACCAAACCAGCTTGGCTTTGGGGTCTCTCAAGGAAGTGAAGCAGCGGTTCATGCAACAAGGGCGTATATCAACAACCTGCCTGAGTACAATGCAGTGGTAAAATTAGATTTCAAGAATGCGTTCAATCTCCTGAAACGATACGTGGTATTAGCAGCAGTACAAGAACATTTCCCTGGTCTCTTCCCTTTTGTTTCAGCTGGGTATAGCAAGGAATCAATGCTTCTCTTTGGAGAGCATTAAATTACATCATCGGAGGGTGTCCAACAAGGAGATCCTCTTGCACCATTTCTCTTCTGTATAGCAATTAGGGAAATCACAGTCAGACAAGCGAGCTAAACATCTGGTTCCTAGATGATGGCACACTAGCAGGTACAAAAGAGTCCCTCCTACATGACCTTACACAGGTAATGACACGGGGACAGGAAATGGGTCTCATCCTGAATCCATCCAAATGTGAAATCATCTCAGTCAGCAAGTGATAAATGCAGTGAGATCAAAACTACCAGGAGCAGCAGTCATTGCCCCCACAAATAGTGTCTTGCTAGGAGCACCTCTGGGAAGCAATGCCATTGACACAATTCTCAGGAAGAAATTGGAAGAGTTAAGGAGAATGGAACAACGAATAGGCAATCTGGACACCCACGATGCCTTGTACCTTCTCACAAAGTGCCCAGGTTGACATATTTCCTAAGATGTGCACCTTCATATGATAACCCTATACTGCACGAATATGACAGTATTCTGAGGCAGATTTTTACGAAAGTACTTAACCTTACTCTAGAAGACGGGCAGTGGAACCAAGCTACACTTCCAGTCAGACTAGGAGGCATTGGTGTCCGCAAGTCATCACAGATTGCGTTACCTGCTTTTCTGTCCTCGTGTATTGCATCCAGAGAGCTTGTAGCAGCGATTCTCCCTGAACATCTTAGGGACAAGATAGGAGTTCAGGACCAAAAATTCATTGACGGAGCAATGATCTGGGATAATCTAACGGGCTCTGGAGCCAGACCTGCTCCCCCCAACAACTACAAACAATCTCACTGGGATGGTCCAATAGTGGAAAATATTGCCTCAACAATGCTTCAGAGTGTGTCAGGGAAGGATAGAGCCCGCCTCCTGGCAGTGAGAGCCCCTCATGCTGGGGACTTTCTGTTGGCTGTTCCCAACTCCAGCCTTGGCACACGTCTCGACCCACAGACCATCCGCATCGGTGTTGCCCTTCGACTTGCCGCCCCTATTCTCGCCGAACACAGGTGTATTTGTGGCAGTGAAGCAGCAGACCGATTCGGGTACCATGGTCTTGTGTGCCGTAAATCCGAGGGAAAGATTGCAAGACATGAGGAGGTTAATAACATCAAGAGGAGCTTCACAACAGCTGGATGCCCAGCAGTAAGGGAGCCACCCCAACTATGCAGATCTGATGGCAGCCAGAAGCGTCCAGATGGTATCACCCTTCAAGCCTGGACAGATGGGAAGCAGGTGGTGTGGGACTATACATGTGCATCTACCTTGGCTGATACCTATCTCCAATACACCAGGGAGGAAGGAGGGGCAGCTGCCAGCTTCAGGGAGTCCCAAAAGTCTAGAAAATATGGAAAACTTGCCCATCATTATATGTTTGTTCCCATAGGCTCAGAGACCCTTGGCTCATGGGGAAAGAGTGCATCTAAATTCCTTAAGGAGCTGGGAAAAAGACTCATCAGGGTAACTAGGGATCCCAGGGCAGCTAGTTTTCTGTTCCAGCGGCTCAGTGCGGCTGTTCAAAGGGGTAATGCCTGCTGTATTTTGGGCACACGCCCCAGCTCTGAGGAGCTGGATGAGATTTTCGCCTTATAATCGGTGATACACACGTAACAACATGTACCGTATATGCCACCTTTATATCAACAATGTATCTCTTAAATCTTCTGTACCATATTATGTAATAAAATATTCCTATTAGTAAAAAAAAATATATATATCAAAAGATGGGGTGGTAGGGGAAGTGGAATATTCAAACGGCTTCAGGAAGAAATCCAAATATTTTTCCTTGAAGCCTTTTTATCCACTTCTCCGAGGCTATGGGTCCCACAATTTACACCAGAGGTGGACCCCATCCTATATATATATATATATATATATATATATATATATTCACATGCACGTATATACAACAGGCCTAGTGTCTAATCGACATGTGCCTAGGACAAAATGATCACACACACACACACACACACACACACACACACACACACACACACACACACACACACACACTGAACAAGAGTATAAATGCCAACCAGCACGGATTCACGGAAGGCAAATCCTGTGTCACAAACCTTCTGGAGTTTTATGATAAAATAACAGAAGTAAGACACGAGAGAGAGGGGTGGGTTGATTGCATCTTCTTGGACTGCAAGAAGGCCTTTGACACAGTTCCTCACAAGAGATTAGTGCAGAAGCTAGAGCATCAGGCGCATATAACAGGAAGGGCACTGCAATGGATCATAGAATACCTGACAGGGAGGCAACAACGAGTCATGGTACGTAATGATGTATCACAGTGGGCACCTGTGACGAGCGGGGTCCCACAGGGGTCGGTCCTAGGACCAGTGCTATTTTTGGTATACGTGAACGACATGATGGAAGGGTTAGACTCAGAAGTGTCCCTGTTTGCAGATGATGTGAAGTTAATGAGGAGAATTAAATCTGATGAGGACCAGGCAGGACTTCAAAGAGACCTGGACAGACTGGACACCTGGTCCAGCAAATGGCTTCTCGAATTTAATCCTGCCAAATGCAAAGTCATGAAGATAGGGGAAGGGCACAGAAGACCACAGACAGAGTATAGGCTAGGTGGCCAAAGACTGCAAACCTCACTCAAGGAGAAAGATCTTGGGGTGAGTATAACACCGAGCATGTCTCCGGAAGCACACGTCAATCAGATAACTGCTGCAGCATATGGGCGCCTGGCAAACCTGAGAACAGCATTCCGATACCTTAGTAAGGAATCGTTCAAGACACTGTACACCGTGTATGTCAGGCCCATACTGGAGTATGCAGCACCTGTTTGGAACCCGCACTTGATAAAGCACGTCAAGAAACTAGAGAAAGTACAAAGGTTTGCCACAAGGTTAGTTCCAGAGCTAAGGGGAATGTCCTATGAAGAAAGATTAAGGGAAATCGGCCTGACGACACTGGAGGACAGGAGGGTCAGGGGAGACATGATAACGACATATAAAATACTGCGTGGAATAGACAAGGTGGACAAAGACAGGATGTTCCAGGGAGGGGACACAGAAACAAGAGGCCACAATTGGAAGTTGAAGACACAAATGAGTCAGAGAGATATTAGGAAGTATTTCTTCAGTCATAGAGTTGTAAGGCAGTGGAATAGCCTAGAAAATGACGTAATGGAGGCAGGAACCATACACAGTTTTAAGACGAGGTTTGATAAAGCTCATGGAGCGGGGAGAGAGAGGACCCAGTAGCAACCGGTGAAGAGGCGGGGCCAGGAGCTAAGACTCGACCCCTGCAACCACAAATAGGTGAGTACACACACACGCGCGCGCGCGCGCATACCAGGGATGTACCGAAATATCGGTATCTGGCGGATATCGGTCATTTTTATGATATCGATTACAAACTGCCGATATCAGTCAATACTTTCTGAACTATTAATGTTACATGCGAGCTTAAAAATAGCAACATTAACACTGTAATAAAGTTGGTAGAATTACCGACAATATGTAAAGTAAAAAAGGACACAAGTGCAACTAATGTGACATTTATAGTGGCAACGTTTCGCTCTCCAGGAGCTTGATAAAGCTCCTGGAGAGCGAAACGTTGCCACTATAAATGTCACATTAGTTGCACTTGTGTCCTTTTTTACTTAACATTAACACTGTTTCACGACTGTGAGAGTTACGACCACGTACTCTTACTCTATCGACAAGTGCCTTGGACAACTAGTAACTAAGAAAACAAGCCAGTTAATAAGTAATTACGTTATCCTCTCAGAGAAATTATTTAATATTTCCTGAAGTCTACCCACGTACATGATTAATATATATAGTCTGTACAGTATAGTCTTTTTCTAAAAATGCATATTACATAAGTCTATACCTCGTTTAATTAAGATGCTAAACTTACCTGATACAACATCTACAAAAGTTTCTCCCATTTTAGCAATAATTCCCTAAACATTCACTTTATGCCTCCCAAAATCTCTCTCGTGCACATACTTCCCCAGATGCATAAATACATATTATAACCCACTTTTTTACATCCTACTCTTATTATCCATATATATTCTTAATTTAGAATACCTATGATCCCTTCTCATTCTATATTTGTTCGTTTAATATTACTGCCAGCCATTCTTTAGATACAGTTCTCTCAGATACACCATTGTTTCGCTTAGGGCTAATATCATCCGGCTTCTTTTCATTTATAACATTCACAGTTATGTCTTCTCATCCGTACTACACCCAGGCGCACTCAAACTTCAAAGTTTCCCTTTTTTTCACTTAAGTAATGAATCCATGAGAAGGGGTTACCAGCCCCTTCGTCTAGGTATTCCAGTCTCCTTTTACGACACTAGGTGTTTGTAGAGGTCGCATTCTTCTCTTCCCCCACGAGATGACGGGAAACAATACGAGCGCAAAAACTAATGAGAATTTAGAAAGGAAACTCAGACGAGTGTATATACACATACACAACTGCATGTGTAGTATGAATTAGATGTCAGTAGGTGTCAATACGTGTGCGAGACAAGACACCAGTTCTACCACTGTATTAAATTTGCTGATTTCCATTTCACTCTAATTTGGCAGGACGCTAGTACCTCCCTGGGTAGTTGCTATCTACTAGCCTACTGTGTACTCACCTATTTGTACTCGCCTATTTATAGTTGCAGGGATCGATTCATAGCTCTTGGGCCCGCCACTTCATTAGTCTCTACTCGGTCCACTCTCTCTCTGTGTGTACGTGTGTGCTCACCTAATTGTGGTTGCAGGGGGTCGAGATTCGGCTCCTGGCCCCGCCTTTTCACTCATCGCTACCAGGTCCTCTCTCTCCCTACTCCAATGTGTGTGTGTGTGTGTGTGTGTGTGTGTGTGTGTGTGTGTGTGTGTGTGTGTGTGTGTGTGTGTGTGTGTGTGTGTGTACTCTTAATGTGGATGGTAGATGCAAAATTTTATAAATTAGTAAATGATTGTTTATCACTGTTAGTGATAGGTGTAGTGAGGTGTAGTTGGTAAGCTTGAAGCTGGACGAGCCACTGTGAAGTTCTCAGTACACTGGTAAGACGACCAGGCAGCTCAGGGCAGGACTGTGTAAATTTACGTAAAACATCTCGATCAGGGCAAGTGTTGGGTAGACCATCGTTCTCGCTCATCAGGGGGACACACGCATGCGCTCGTTCACACACTGTTGGCCACGGATTTCAGTCCTGGTCAATAACTCTTTAGACAGTTTACATTAACCCCAGATTTACCATGTTGTGAGTGGTGCGCCTTGGAGAGCAAATAGCGCAGTTTATCCCTGGCGACCATTGCTGCCTGCCCTGACAGTCACAACACGCAGTGCTGCGAGTAAACTCATGAACCCCAAAATGGCCCAGGAGCTAATGACGTTACTCTCACAAAGCCTACTCTTTTTTTCTATCCCATCTTCACTCTCAATCCCCTCTTCCCCAGGCAAGCAACCTCGTCATTCCATCCCTCTTCAATTCTTATGTTCCGAATTCTCTTCATAATATCCACACCACACATTACACTCACACTTCCACTGCCCCCAGCCTCCTCTTCACTGCACTTGTTAATTAAAGCCCATACATCACACCCACATCAATATTGATACCTGTATGCTCTTCTACATTTAACTTTGTGTCTCCACAAATAAACTACTTTCCACGGACGACTTAAAGCACCAGCCACATTTCTTCCCTCTCGTCTCTTTTATGGTTCAGCTCATCTTTCATTAACTCAGCTGCCAAGTCCTTCACTCCCACATATCAAAATACTTTCACTTCCTTCATACTCCATCCAGTTCAGTTTGTTCTAAGCCTTGTAGGTTTTAGAAAATATTCTCTGGAATTTCAGTGTGTGTGTGTGTGTGTGTGTGTGTGTGTGTGTGTGTGTACGTGTACTCACCTAGTTACTCATCTAGTTGTGGTTGCAGGGGTCGAGTCATAGCTCCTGGCTCCGCCTCTTCACTGGCCGCTACTGGGTCACTCTCCCTGCACCATGAGCTTTATCATACCTCTGCTTAAAGCTATGTATGAATCCTGCCTCCACTACATCGCTTCCCAAACTATTCCACTTCCTGACAACTCTGTGACTGAAGAAATACTTCCTAACATCCCTGTGATTCATCTGAGTCTTCAACTTCCAACTGTGTCCCCTTGTTGCTGTGTCCCATCCCTAGAACATTCTCTGTCCACCTTGTCAGTTCCTCTCAGTATTTTATATGTCGATATCATGTCCTCTCTCTCTCTCTCTCTCTCTCTCTCTCTCTCTCTCTCTCTCTCTCTCCTGTCCTCCAGTGTCATCAGGTCGATTTCCCTTAACCTCTCCTCGTAGGACATACCCCTTACGTCTGGGACTAGTCTTGTTGGAAACCTGTATGATGCGGCACCAGTTTGGAAGCCACACCTATCCAAGCACGTAAAGAAACTAGAGAAAGTGCAAAGGTTTGCAACAAGACTAGTCCCAGATCTAAGGGGTATGTCCTACGAGGAGAGGTTAAGGGAAATCGACCTGACGACACTGGAGGACAGGAGAGATAGGGGGGGGGGGCATGATGAAGACATACAAAATACTGAGAGGAATTACAAGGTGGACAAAGGATGTTCTAGAGATGGGACACAGTTGGAAGTTGAAGACACAGATGAATCACAGGGTTGTTAGGAAGTATTTCTTCATCCACAGAGTAGCAGGAAGTGGAATAGTTTGGGAAGCGATGTAGTGGAGGCAGGATCCATACATAGCTTTAAGCAGAGGTATGATAAAGCTCACGGTTCAGGGAGAGTGACCTAGTAGCGGCCAGTGAAGAGGCGGGGCCAGGAGCTAGGACTCGACCCCTTCAACCTCAACTAGGTGAGTACAACTAGGTGATTACTTACACACACACACACACACACACACACACACACACACACACACACACACACACACACACACACACACACACACACACACGCACGCGCGCGCGCGCGCGCAACAGGCCTAGTGTCTAATCGACATGTGCCTAGGACAAAATGGTAACTAACTAACACACACACAGTGCCTCTTTTTCCCTCAGCACTCGTGGAGAGAGATTATCTGATCCCACCGCCTTCGAATTATCTAACTCTCACAGCAGTTTCTTCACCTCCTCGGTTGTGTGTATTATGTCTAACACTTGCTGGAGCACGATACCGCCTCGGTTTGCTGGAAGCCTTTCTGTATCCACTGTTACTACCTTCCAAAATGTAGTTCCAGGCTCTTCACAGACTTCCTGGTCACTCCTTGTAAGCTCACTGCCTTCTTAAGCCTCATTTCTTGGTCCCTGACTGTCTTCTTTCTAATGTGACTAAATAACTTAGAGTCGAATTTGGCTTTCACTACTGTGTAATTCTCAAACTGCCGCTGGGCCTCCCTCCTTATCCATCTATATTCGTTACTGGCTTGTCGGCTCAACTTTTTTTTTCTTAGTCCTTTGCTTTCTGTACTTTTTCCATTCTCTAGTACATTTGACTTAGGCCTTTCTATATCTCTGTATATACCATGGACTCGCTCTGGTCTTCCTGTTGTTCGTGTGTGTGTGTGTGTGTGTGTGTGTACTCGCCTAATTGTCGTTGCAAGGGTCGATTCATAGCTCTTGGTCCCGCCTCTTCACTGGTCGCTACTAGGTGTGTGGGTGCGTACAGAGCTATGGATAGATAATGAGAGTCAGTGTGCCGTTGAGATCTCTATCGTCGCAGGTCCGTGTTGCATTGCTGCATATGTACACAATATATGAACCGAGTGCCAAATTAGTGCCAGGTTACCTTAACACATCGATGGCAGTGCCAGGTTACCTTACACATCGATGACAGTGCCAGCTTACCTTACACATCGATGAGAGTGCCAGGTTACCTTACACATCGATGACAGTGCCAGGTTACCTTAGACATCGATGAGAGTGCCAGGTTACCTTACACATCGATGATAGTGCCAGGTTACCTTACACATCGATGACATTGCCAGGTTACCTTACACATCGATGAGAGTGCCAGGTTACCTTACACATCGATGAGAGTGCCAGGTTACCTTACACATCGATGACATTGCCAGGTTACCTTACACATCGATGACAGTACCAGGTTACATTAACACCTGGATAACACAGTCCCAGGTTACCTGGATGGCACACTGCCAGGTTACCTGAATGACACAGTACCAGGTTACTTAGATGACACAGTGCCAGGTTACCTGGATGACACAATGCCAAGTTACTTGGATGACACAGTGCCGGGTTACCTGGATGACACAGTGCCGGGTTACCTGGATGACACAGTGCCAGGTTACCTGGATGACACAGTGCCGGGTTACCTGGATGACACAGTGCCAGGTTACCTGGATGACACAGTGCCAGGTTACCTGGATGACACAGTGTCAGGTTACCTGGATGACACAGTGCCAGGTTACCTGGATGACACAGTGCCGGGTTACCTGGATGACACAGTGCCGGGTTACCTGGATGACACAGTGCCAGGTTACCTGGATGACACAGTGCCGGGTTACCTGGATGACAGTGCCAGGTTACCTGGATGACACAGTGCCAGGTTACCTGGATGACACAGTGCCAGGTTACCTGGATGACACAGTGCCAGGTTACCTGGATGACACAGTGCCAGGTTACCTGGATGACAGTGCCAGGTTACCTGGATGACACAGTGCCGGGTTACCTGGATGACACAGTGCCATGTTACCTGGATGACACAGTGCCAGGTTACCTGGATGACACAGTGCCGGGTTACCTGGATGACACAGTGCCGGGTTACCTGGATGACACAGTGCCAGGTTACCTGGATGACACAGTGCCAGGTTACCTGGATGACACAGTGCCAGGTTACCTGGATGACACAGTGCCAGGTTACCTGGATGACACAGTGCCAGGTTACCTGGATGACACAGTGCCGGGTTACCTGGATGACACAGTGCCAGGTTACCTGGATGACACAGTGCCGGGTTACCTGGATGACACAGTGGCGGGTTACCTGGATGACACAGTGCCAGGTTACCTGGATGACACAGTGCCGGGTTACCTGGATGACACAGTGCCAGGTTACCTGGATGACACAGTGCCAGGTTACCTGGATGACACAGTGCCGGGTTACCTGGATGACACAGTGCCAGGTTACCTGGATGACAGTGCCAGGTTACCTGGATGACACAGTGCCAGGTTACCTGGATGACACAGTGCCAGGTTACCTGGATGACACAGTGCCAGGTTACCTGGATGACACAGTGCCGGGTTACCTGGATGACACAGTGCCATGTTACCTGGATGACACAGTGCCAGGTTACCTGGATGACACAGTGCCGGGTTACCTGGATGACACAGTGCCAGGTTACCTGGATGACACAGTGCCAGGTTACCTGGATGACACAGTGCCAGGTTACCTGGATGACAGTGCCAGGTTACCTGGATGACACAGTGCCGGGTTACCTGGATGACACAGTGCCGGGTTACCTGGATGACACAGTGCCGGGTTACCTGGATGACACAGTGCCGGGTTACCTGGATGACACAGTGGCGGGTTACCTGGATGACACAGTGCCAGGTTACCTGGATGACACAGTGCCAGGTTACCTGGATGACACAGTGCCAGGTTATCTGGGTGACAGTGCCAGGTTACCTGGATGACACAGTGCCAGGTTACCTGGATGACACAGTGCCAGGTTACCTGGGTGACACAGTGCCAGGTTACCTGGATGACACAGTGCCAGGTTACCTGGATGACACAGTGCCAGGTTACCTGGGTGACACAGTGCCAGGTTACCTGGATACAGTGCCAGGTTACCTGGGTGACACAGTGCCAGGTTACCTGGATGACACAGTGCCAGGTTACCTGGATGACACAGTGCCAGGTTACGTGGGTGACACAGTGCCAGGTTACCTGGATGACACAGTGCCAGGTTACCTGGATGACACAGTGCCAGGTTACCTGGATGACAGTGCCAGGTTACCTGGATGACACAGTGCCAGGTTACCTGGGTGACACAGTGCCAGGTTACCTGGGTGACACAGTGCCAGGTTACCTGGGTGACACAGTGCCAGGTTACCTGGATGACACAGTGCCAGGTTACCTGGATGACACAGTGCCAGGTTACCTGGATGACACAGTGCCAGGTTACCTGGAGGACACAGTGCCAGGTTACCTGGATGACACAGTGCCAGGTTACCTGGATGACACAGTGCCGGGTTACCTGGATGACACAGTGCCAGGTTACCTGGATGACACAGTGCCAGGTTACCTGGATGACACAGTGCCGGGTTACCTGGATGACACAGTGCCGGGTTACCTGGATGACACAGTGCCAGGTTACCTGGATGACACAGTGCCAGGTTACCTGGATGACACAGTGCCAGGTTACCTGGATGACACAGTGCCGGGTTACCTGGATGACACAGTGCCGGGTTACCTGGATGACACAGTGCCAAGTTACCTGGATGACACAGTGCCAGGTTACCTGGATGACACAGTGCCAGGTTACCTGGATGACACAGTGCCAGGTTACCTGGATGACACAGTGCCGGGTTACCTGGATGACACAGTGCCGGGTTACCTGGGTGACACAGTGCCAGGTTACCTGGATGACACAGTGCCAGGTTACCTGGATGACACAGTGCCAGGTTACCTGGATGACACAGTGCCAGGTTATCTGGGTGACACAGTGCCAGGTTACCTGGATGACAGTGCCAGGTTACCTGGATGACACAGTGCCAGGTTACCTGGGTGACACAGTGCCAGGTTACCTGGATGACACAGTGCCAGGTTACCTGGATGACACAGTGCCAGGTTACCTGGATGACACAGTGCCAGGTTACCTGGGTGACACAGTGCCAGGTTACCTGGATGACACAGTGCCAGGTTACCTGGGTGACACAGTGCCAGGTTACCTGGATGACACAGTGCCAGGTTACCTGGATGACACAGTGCCAGGTTACCTGGATGACACAGTGCCAGGTTACCTGGATGACAGTGCCAGGTTACCTGGATGACACAGTGCCAGGTTACCTGGATGACACAGTGCCAGGTTACCTGGGTGACACAGTGCCAGGTTACCTGGGTGACAGTGCCAGGTTACATGGGTGACACAGTGCCAGGTTACCTGGATGACACAGTGCCAGGTTACCTGGATGACACAGTGCCAGGTTACCTGGGTGACACAGTGCCAGGTTACCTGGGTGACACAGTGCCAGGTTACCTGGATGACACAGTGCCAGGTTACCTGGATGACACAGTGCCAGGTTACCTGGATGACACAGTGCCGGGTTACCTGGATGACACAGTGCCAGGTTACCTGGATGACACAGTGCCAGGTTACCTGGATGACACAGTGCCGGGTTACCTGGATGACACAGTGCCGGGTTACCTGGATGACACAGTGCCAGGTTACCTGGATGACACAGTGCCAGGTTACCTGGATGACACAGTGCCAGGTTACCTGGGTGACACAGTGCCAGGTTACCTGGATGACACAGTGCCGGGTTACCTGGATGACACAGTGCCGGGTTACCTGGGTGACAGTGCCAGGTTACCTGGATGACACAGTGCCAGGTTACCTGGATGACACAGTGCCAGGTTACCTGGGTAACACAGTGCCAGGTTACCTGGGTAACACAGTGCCAGGTTACCTGGATGACACAGTGCCGGGTTACCTGGATGACACAGTGCCAGGTTACCTGGATGACACAGTGCCAGGTTACCTGGATGACACAGTGCCAGGTTACCTGGGTGACACAGTGCCAGGTTACCTGGATGACACAGTGCCGGGTTACCTGGATGACACAGTGCCAGGTTACCTGGATGACACAGTGCCAGGTTACCTGGATGACACAGTGCCAGGTTACCTGGATGACACAGTGCCGGGTTACCTGGATGACACAGTGCCGGGTTACCTGGATGACACAGTGCCGGGTTACCTGGATGACACAGTGCCGGGTTACCTGGATGACACAGTGCCAGGTTACCTGGATGACACAGTGCCGGGTTACCTGGATGACACAGTGCCGGGTTACCTGGATGACACAGTGCCAGGTTACCTGGATGACACAGTGCCGGGTTACCTGGATGACACAGTGCCAGGTTACCTGGATGACACAGTGCCAGGTTACCTGGATGACACAGTGCCGGGTTACCTGGATGACACAGTGCCAGGTTACCTGGATGACACAGTGCCAGGTTACCTGGATGACACAGTGCCAGGTTACCTGGATGACACAGTGCCAGGTTACCTGGATGACACAGTGCCGGGTTACCTGGATGACACAGTGCCGGGTTACCTGGATGACACAGTGCCGGGTTACCTGGATGACACAGTGCCAGGTTACCTGGATGACACCTGGATGCTGCTTCACCTTATGAGGAATGATACTTTACTCTTATCAGTAATTTTAGCTTCGATTTTTCGTAAAAAAAACGGTTCAGCTTGCAGCGGCTTCTCTCTGCAATATTCAGTGACGGTGAATTATATATTAACATTGCTAAATTCTGAATTAAGTGGCTTATTTGAGGCACTTAAGTGGTGGTGGTGGTGTTAGCAGGGTAGGGAAGGTAAAGCGTTGGTGACAGAGTTGTGAGGTGTTGATGGAAGGGTAAGGGGCAGCAGGGTGTAAGGTGACTTGCTAGGTGGACAGGGGAAGCAGGGTGTAAGGTGACTTGCTAGGTGGACAGGGGAAGCAGGGTGTAAGGTGACTTGCTAGGTGGACAGGGGAAGCAGGGTGTAAGGTGAATTGCTAGGTGGACATGGGCAGCAGGGTGTAAGGTGACTTGCTAGGTGGACAGGGGCAGCAGGGTGTAAGGTGACTTGCTAGGTGGACAGGGGAAGCAGGGTGTAAGGTGACTTGCTAGGTGGACAGGGGCAGCAGGGTGTAAGGTGACTTGCTAGGTGGATAGGGGCAGCAGGGTGTAAGGTGACTTGCTAGGTGGACAGGGGCAGCAGGGTGTAAGGTGACTTGCTAGGTGGACAGGGGAAGCAGGGTGTAAGGTGACTTGCTAGGTGGACAGGGGCAGCAGGGTGTAAGGTGACTTGCTAGGTGGACAGGGGCAGCAGGGTGTAAGGTGACTTGCTAGGTGGATAGGGGCAGCAGGGTGTAAGGTGACTTGCTAGGTGGACACGGGCAGCAGGGTGTAAGGTGACTTGCTAGGTGGACAGGGGCAGCAGGGTGTAAGGTGACTTGCTAGGTGGACAGGGGCAGCAGGGTGTAAGGTGACTTGCTAGGTGGACAGGGGCAGCAGGGTGTAAGGTGACTTGCTAGGTGGACAGGGGCAGCAGGGTGTAAGGTGACTTGCTAGGTGGACAGGGACAGGTGGGTGTAAACTTATTAGCCTAAATATTCTCCCTGCCAGGAAATCGAACCCGGATCTTTGCAATTGTGAGGCAGTCGCAAGGATCCGCACCTCAGAGGGAGAGAGAGAGGGGGGGGAGAGGGAGAGAGTAAAGGGAAGGAAAGAGGAACCCAGACAATCAGGGTTTCTGAAGTGTTAATCTGCCACCCAGAGGGAGGGAGAGAGAGAGATTGAAGAGGAGGAGGGTAGATAAATGGAGGAAGAAAGGTGGAAGGGTACACAGTACGAGGGAGGGTAGGATAAACTGAGGGAGGGAGAGAGGTTGAAGAGTGAACAGTAAGAGAGAGAGAGAGAGAGAGAGAGAGAGAGAGAGAGAGGATAAATGGAGGGAGGGCGAGAGTGATGGAAGGTTGATGATATCAGAGGTCAGAAGACAAGACTTACCACTACGTCACATCAACGTAGGTTGATGTATCAGAGATCATATCAACTCGGACAAAACTTCATGTCCGTCCTGAACGTTGTCCTTTGACGAAGTGCTTTTTGAAAAATGTCCAGCGTGTTAGTTACCATTCAGTCCTAGGCACATGTTGATTAGACACTAGGCCTGTTGTGTGTGTGTGTGTGTGTGTGTGTGTGTGTGTGTGTGTGTGTGTGTGTGTGTGTGTGTGCGCGCGGTTGTGGGTGGGTGTGTGTGTGTGTGTGTGTGTGTGTGTACTCACCTATTTGTACTCACCTATTTGTGGTTGCAGGGGTCGAGTCCTAGCTCCTGGCCCCGCCTCTTCACCGGTTGCTACTAGGCCCTCTCTCTCCCCGCTCCATGAGCTTTATCAAACCTCGTCTTAAAACTGTGTATGGTTCCTGCCTCCACTACGTCATTTTCTAGGCTATTCCACTGCCTTACAACTCTATGACTGAAGAAATACTTCCTACTATCTCTCTAACTCATTTGTGTCTTCAACTTCCAATTGTGGCCTCTTGTTTCTGTCCCCCCCTGGAACATCCTGTCTTTGTCCACCTTGTCTATTCCACGCAGTATTTTATTATGTGTGTGTGTGTATGGGTGGGTGTGGGTGTGTAGGTGGGTGTGTGTGTGTGGGTGGGTGTGCGTTTGTTTGTGGGTGGGTGTATGTATGTTTGTGTGGGTGGGTGTATATGTTTGTGTGTGTTTGTGTGTGTGGGTGTGTGTGTTTGTGTGAGTGGGTGTATGTGTGCTTGTTTGTGGGTGTCTGTGTGTATGTGTATGGGTGTGTGGGTGGGTGTGTTCGTTGTGGGTGGGTGTTGGTGGGTGTGTGTGGGGTTTGGGTTGGTGTGGGTGAGTGTGTGTGTGGGGTTTGGGTTGGTGTGGGTGGGTGTGTGTGGGGTTTGGGTTTGTGTGGGTGTGTGTGTGTGGGATTTGGGTTTGTGTGGGTGGGTGTGTGTGGGGTTTGGGTTGGTGTGGGTGGGTGTGGGATTTGGGCTTGTGTGGGTGAGTGTGGGATTTGGGTGTGGGTGTGTGTGGGTGGGTGGGTGTCGGATTTGGGTTTGTTGGGTTGGGTGTGTGGGGGGTTTGGGTTGGTGTGGGTGGGTGTGGGATTTGGGTTTGTGTGGGTGGGTGTGGGATTTGGATTTGTGTGGGTGGGGGTGGGATTTGGGTTTGTGTGGGTGGGTGTGGGGTTTGGGTTGGTGTGGGTGGGTGGATGTGGTGTGTGTGGGGTTTGGGTTGGTGTGGGTGGGTGGGTGTGGGATTTGGGCTTGTGTGGGTGGGTGTGGGATTTGGGTGTGGGTGTGTGTGGGTGGGTGGGTGTCGGATTTGGGTTTGTTGGGTTGGGTGTGTGGGGGGTTTGGGTTGGTGGGGGTGGGTGTGGGATTTGGGTTTGTGTGGGTGGGTGTGGGATTTGGATTTGTGTGGGTGGGCGTGGGATTTGGGTTTGTGTGGGTGGGTGTGGGGTTTGGGGTGGTGTGGGTGGGTGTATGAGTTGTGTGTGGGGTTTGGGTTGTTGTGGGTGGGTGGGTGTGGGATTTGGGCTTGTGTGGGTGGGTGTGGGATTTGGGTGTGGGTGTGTGTGGGTGGGTGGGTGTCGGATTTGGGTTTGTTGGGTTGGGTGTGTGGGGGGTTTGGGTTGGTGTGGGTGGGTGTGGGATTTGGGTTTGGGTGGGTGTGTGTGGGGTTTGGGTTTGTGTGGGTGGGTGGGTGTGGGATTTGGGTTTGGGTGGGTGTGTGTGGGGTTTGGGTTGGTGTGGGTGGGTGTGGGTGTGTGAGTGGGTGTGTGGGTGAGGGTGGGTGGGTCTTCGGTATCGGGTATTATGGTTATGATGATCATTATCTTACAACCAACGTTATGATGATCATTATCTTACAACCAACGTTATGATGATCATTATCTTACAACCAACGTTATGATGATCATTATCTTACAACCAACGTTATGATGATCATTATCTTACAACCAACGTTATGATGATCATTATCTTACAACCAACGTTATGATGATCATTATCTTACAACCAACGTTATGATGATCATTGACTTACAAGGTTAATGACGTGGTAAGTTTACGTTGTGACGCAGATGCTTCAGAAAACCCACAAGCTGAAAAATGAGACGCTTGCGTAACATTTGGGAATCTTTAATACGGAAACATTTCGCCAGGTAGTGGTTTCTTCAGTCCATTACAGAGATGGAAGGTGGAAGAAAAGGAGGAGCTTGAGGTAATCAGTCCCTCAACCTGCAGTCGATGAATTCATCAACTTATGGTCTGAACACATCGCTTCAGGCTGAGGGACTAATTACCTCAAACTCCTCCTCTTTCACCGTTCTTCTCTGTAATGAACTGAAGAAGCCGCTGGATGCGAACTTTTCCGCAATAAATATTCCAAAATGTTTCGCAAGTATCTAATTCTTCAAACTCATGCTAATCTACTCCTCAAGGAATCAGGGTAGTGGCCGTGACTCACTTGTCATCTTAAAAACTGTGGGTTAAAGTTTACCCCTGGCAGAAGGGAGTTCCAGATTCCTCGAGCCATGAATAATCGATCATGAATAATTATGAAGTCATGAATAATCGATTTTCTTTAGGGTCTCCCGGCGGAGACCCCCCCCCCCCCCACCCACCCACTCAGAAACCCCGTAGGCCTATTAAAAATCACATGTTCTTAGCAAACAGATAAGATGCAGACATAAATGATTCATCACTTTATGTTTCGAGTCATGAGGAATGAGATTTCACCATTGTTTTTATGGTATGATTACCTGCAGCACTTAAAAGGTATATTTACCGTGAAATTCCTTAGAAATAAATATAATCAATATCCGTCAGAGCCACAGGCACACAGTCGTGTGTATTAAATAATACTTTAAAAAAAATTTTTGCAGAATTTTATTAATGTTAAACGAGACCAAAAATGACCATCGTAATATGACGTAGAGCAGAGTAAGACTGAACTTTGCCACGATCATTGCAAAAGAAAAAGAATCAATCATAATTTCAGTAGCAACTGAAACAGTCATAACTGTAGCAGAAGCAGTCATAATATTGCACAGCATTGAAAATTAGTGTTGCAGACATCGGCAGTATGTTATGCAGTGTGGCCCCCTTGACCGACTGCTTTTGGCGGTGGATCCATCTCTACATTCTGATTTCGCTGGCATATCCTCTGGTTCAGGTCTCCTCCAGAGACTTGAATAATGATAGGTTAAAGGGATGTGAAGAGCCGAATTGTTGTCTTCAGTTCCATAAAGAGCTGGAAGGAACTCAGAGCCTCACTGACATCAGGGCACATCTGCAAGGCTTTGAAACCTAGACATTTTGAACGGCCTCTCAGGCCAAAAGTTTCAGTAATGTCCCTGATCATAACGCGCTGATGTCTTCCTGTGTCATAGCTGACAGAAAAGTCTTCAAAGAGAGGAGAACGACAGGTAAGAATGATTACAGCATCAGAGTGGGAGATAATTACCAAAATGTTTGAATGACCTGACCTGACCTCAGAACTTGAATGTTCAGTCCGAGTCTTGTGTCTGCTTCCTCTTGGTAGAATTTTTCCGTCTTGCGTGGGCTTGGTTCCCATTGCTTGACTGTCTTCCCATCAACACTGGAGATATATAGATCACCTGGAGAGCACTGGGTCTTCATAAAAGAATTCTACTTTATTTTTGATATCTTTAAGGAATTTAGACCGTTTTCCAGATATTTTCAGAATCGGACCAGGTTTTAAACGTATTCATATTCCTGGTAATGATGTGGGGGCCATCTTTGATGGATTATTGCCTATAGGTATTCCAAACAACATGCAGAGCGAGAAGACCTTCCTAAGATTTCCTTGAATGTGCTTCTTGTAACATGTATCTCTGTAGTGTCTGAAAGGTGAAGCTCCACCTCGGAGGACTAGCATGTGGATGAGTACTTCAACAAGTAAATTTATTTTCTACAGCATTACATGAGTTGATATTACATTTAGTTATCGTATAATGCATAGAAAAGCCCATAGTTATGCAAAGCAATTCAGTCGTACGGTAGGAATTGGTCCATTGAAAAATGTGGCTTGGAAAGAGTACGTTACAATTTATTCGGCGTATGTCACACTCCCATATAGGCTGCCTTCCAACTGGCGGGCCAGGTGCTAAGGGTTTATCGATTATTAGGATACCCATCGTTGAATCAGTACCTTGGTTCATTGTCCAATCACAGGCGAGCCCGTCAAATGCTGAGGCAATGTGGTTTCACTTGAGGTCAGTATTTGCCAGACTTGCCTACCTGCTGGTTGAGTACTGTGCTCTCTCTCTCTGGCTTTTGTGTTTACTATTCTGTCACCGTCGTGTGGTACACTTACTATTCAATCTCTGTACATAGTGTACCTAAGTGTACATACTTGTATATATCTGGTGAAGGAAATATAAGTTATAGTCTATCTGCTGAGTTTGTTCTGCTCCAGAACCCATTACGACCAGGTCACCGGCCATTCTTACCTGTGTTCGTAATAAAAAATAACCAGTGAATTATTAATTTTCTCAGGACACGCGATGATATGCATTTCCTTGAATGATGCATCACTTCCTCACTCTCTCCCATGGATGGAGGAAAAGCTTGAACCTTACGTGAGAAGCTCAGATTAGGCAAGATTAGTCGGGAAACAGGACCAGTGATTCCTGATGCCGATCTTAGTCACATGACGACCCGCCGCTGGAGCTTTTGGTCATCTGACCGAGGCCTTCCGCTAACTTACTCATCCACCCTTTAAAAATTAATATACCTAGGAGAAGAAAGAGTCAAGATCACCTTCAGGTGTATTTGTTACTATGTACAATTAGGCGAAGGCTTGAGCTGGAACCCCCCTGAAGAAATGAATTTTCTTTAGCTTACTTTTTTAACTTTGTAATGGGGTCTTTAAATTATATTTTCCTCTTAATATCTTTTACAAAGTTGTCGAACTGCTCTTGTCTTCATTTTTCAAAATTCCTGACTGAATCATTTTGTACAAATTTTTCCATCCAAAATCACTAGAACTTCTATTTTTTAAAGATTTACCCGGCTTCATATAACAGCAGCAAGGTTTTAACATCACTGAGGAAGTTATTGTTATTTCATCCCTTTCCCCTTCATGAAAGAAATCGGATTTCTGACCTGTGCAATCTCCCCAGAAGTCCTGGAACAAGTGGCTTACCAATGATCCACAAAGGGACAATTTAACAAGAGACGCTGGATCTTGTGTCAGTAAAATTACTCCTCCAGACCTCTTCCATATTTTCTTGAGTTGCTCATGGCTATGGTCTATGGCAATCGTTAAAGTCTCTTCTTTGAAGACCTTTAAGTGCGATCTTGTAATTTTCTAAGATCTTAGATACGAACAGAAACCCAGCGAGCATACTTACTGTGATTGGAGAAGACAAAATGAAAAGCAAGAGGCTGTAAGATGACCAAATATAAAGAAAAGATGGTTTGCTTTTGGGATCAACTGAAAGTCAATAGGCAATCCTATTGACTTTCAGTCGATAAGAAGGTCCATTAGGTTAAAGTTGGAACAGCCGCCATGGAAGCGGCCCCTTTTTGCAATGGCAACTCTGATTTGTATGCATCATGTCTCCTCTTTGTTGCAAAATAAGAAAAATTTAGGATCTGCAGATCCTGACATGAAGGCTGATCTTTGCGTTCTTGTCCCCTCAAGGAAGGTTCCTTGACGCTGCTGAGGGGCTCTTGATCTAGGTAATTGGATCTGTGCTCCAGTTCCATGAATTGAGACTGAATACTTTGCATCCCCCCCCCCACAGGTTGTATAATCGCTACGAGTTTAACGCTCTCCCATGAGTTTTTTGGGTTCTTGTGGCTGTTGCTTCTTGGCTTGAACTTGAAGGCAGTGATGCTGCAACTTGTCATTTCGAACATTCCGCCGACAATTCTTCTGCTTTCTGGATTTCTGCTTGGTGAGGACTTCAGTGGAGCATGTCGCTCTTTCTACAACAAATTCCTCACCAGCCCGGCATGTGTGTCCGTGGGAAAGATTTCATAAAAATTGTTGTCCTTAGTTTTACTGAAAGTTGAAAATATTTAATGTCACCTTGAGATGATCCCTGACACAGAAGACATGGAGACCGATCTGTTATTTTAAACCTTTATAAAGAACCCGTGAAAGAGACAAAGAATCACAGCCTACAGTATATCAATATGGAAAATATGCACCTACATGACATAATCTTTGCCTACTCTAACTACACCAATATCAACAAGACAACTAAATGAAGTCTAACAAAACATTACCAAACCGAACAAAATCAAACGTGTTAGAGTACACCCCGGTAACTAAACCCGGCCGGGGTGCTGAGGACTGACCACATCATCTCTCCCCACTGTATATCAACGTAGAATGACCATGTTGGCCTCATCTACCTTGAGTATAACCGGAGGGAAGTTTCGGGGGTCAAAGCCCCCGCTGCCCGGTTTGTAACCAGGCCTCGCGGTGAATCAGGCCCTGATCATCAGGCTGTTTCTATTGGCCTCGTCTGAAAGGTAATAAAATGGAAAAAGTTTGTTTAGATGCATTTATCAGAGTATAAGACTGACGAGCGAGGCTACGACGGACGGACTTTCATACTTCAGGTACATTTAAAAAAAATATTGATGAAATCCGGTTCTTCATGGCCTAAAACATTTGAAATGACGATTCATTTATCTTGTAAGAACATGAAAAGCTGGAGTAAGAGCAACAGGATATTTTACAGCAATTCGAGCATTAACAAGAACAGCATTACAGCAGTAAGAGTAACAAGAACAGCACAGCAGTAAGAACAGCAACAAGAAAAACATCACAGCAGTAAGAACAGCAAGAACATCACAGCAGTAAGAACAAGAACAACATCACAGCAGTAAGAGTAGCAACAAGAACATCACAGCAGTAAGAACAGCAACAAGAACAACATCACAGCAGTAAGAACAGCAACAAGAACAACATCACAGCAGTAAGAACAGCAACATCACAGCAGTAAGAACAGCAACAAGAACAACATCACAGCAGTAAGAACAGCAACATCACAGCAGTAAGAACAGCAACAAGAACAACATCACAGCAGTAAGAACAGCAACAAGAACAACATCACAGCAGTAAGAACAGCAACATCACAGCAGTAAGAACAGCAACAAGAACAACATCACAGCAGTAAGAACAGCAACAAGAACAGCATCACAGCAGTAAGAACAGCAACAAGAACAACACAGCAGTAAGAGCAGCAACAAGAACAACATCACAGTAAGAACAGCAACAAGAACATCACAGCAGTAAGAACAGCAACAAGAACAACATCACAGCAGTAAGAACAGCAACAAGAACAACACAGCAGTAAGAGCAGCAACAAGAACAACACAGCAGTAAGAACAGCAACAAGAACATCATCACAGCAATAAGAACAGCAACAAGAACAACATCACAGCAGTAAGAGCAGCAACAAGAACAACACAGCAACAAGAACAGCATCACAGCAGTAAGAACAGCAACAAGAACATCACAGCAGTAAAAGCAGCAACAAAAGCAGCATTACAGCAGTAAGAGCAGCAACAAAAGCAGCATCACAGCAGTAAGAGTAGCAACAAGAACAGCATCACAGCAGTAAGAGTAACAACAAGAACAGCATCACAGCAGTAAGAGTAGCAACAAGAACAGCATCACAGCAGTAAGAGCAGCAACAAGAACAACATCACAGCAGTAAGAGCAGCAACAAGAACAGCATCACAGCAGTAAGAGTAGCAACAAAAGCAGCATCACAGCAGTAAGAGCAGCAACAAAAGCAGCATCACAGCAGTAAGAGCAGCAACAAAAGCAGCATCACAGCAGTAAGAGCAGCATCACAGCAGTAAGAGCAGCAACAAAAGCAGCATCACAGTAGTAAGAGTAGCAAGAAGAACAGCATCACAGCAGTAAGAGTAGCAACAAAAGCAGCATCACAGCAGTAAGAGCAGCAACAAGAACAGCATCACAGCAGTAAGAACAGCAACAAGAACAACATCACAGCAGTAAGAGTAGCAACAAGAACAGCATCACAGCAGTAAGAGCAGCAACAAGAACAACACAGCAGTAAGAGCAGCAACAAGAACAGCAACACAGCAGTAAGAGTAGCAACAACAGCATCACAGCAGTAAGAGCAGCAACAAGAACATCACAGCAGTAAGAGCAACAAGAACAGCATCACAGCAGTAAGAGTAGCAACAAGAACAGCATCACAGCAGTAAGAGCAGCAACAAAAGCAGCATCACAGCAGTAAGAGCAGCAACAAAAGCAGCATCACAGCAGTAAGAGTAGCAACAAGAACAACATCACAGCAGTAAGAGCAGCAACAAAAGCAGCATCACAGCAGTAAGAGCAGCAACAAAAGCAGCATCACAGCAGTAAGAGCAGCAACAAAAGCAGCATCACAGCAGTAAGAGCAGCAACAAGAACAGCATCACAGCAGTAAGAGTAGCAACAACAACAGCATCACAGTAGTAAGAGCAGCAACAAGAACAGCATCACAGCAGTAAGAGTAGCAACAAAAGCAGCATCACAGCAGTAAGAGTAGCAACAAGAACAACACAGCAGTAAGAGTAGCAACAAAAGCAGCATCACAGCAGTAAGAGTAGCAACAAGAACAACACAGCAGTAAGAGTAGCAACAAAAGCAGCATCACAGCAATAAGAACAGCAACAAGAACAACATCACAGCAGTAAGAGTAGCAACAAGAACAACATCACAGCAGTAAGAGTAGCAACAAAAGCAGCATCACAGCAGTAAGAGCAGCAACAAGAACAACATCACAGCAGTAAGAGCAGCAACAAAAGCAGCATCACAGCAGTAAGAGTAGCAACAAGAACAACATCACAGCAGTAAGAGCAGCAACAAAAGCAGCATCACAGCAGTAAGAGCAGCAACAAGAACAACATCACAGCAGTAAGAGCAGCAACAAGAACAGCATCACAGCAGTAAGAGCAGCAACAAGAAAAACATCACAGCAGTAAGAGCAGCAACAAAAGCAGCATCACAGCAGTAAGAGTAGCAACAAGAACAACATCACAGCAGTAAGAGTAGCAACAAACGCAGCATCACAGCAGTAAGAGCAGCAACAAGAACAGCATCACAGCAGTAAGAGGAGCAACAAGAACAACATCACAGCAGTAAGAGTAGCAACAAAAGCAGCATCAGAGCAGTAAGAGCAGCAACAAGAACAGCATCACAGCAGTAAGAGTAGCAACAAGAACAACATCACAGCAGTAAGAGCAGCAACAAAAGCAGCATCACAGCAGTAAGAGCAGCAACAAGAACAACATCACAGCAGTAAGAGCAGCAACAAGAACAGCATCACAGCAGTAAGAGCAGCAACAAGAACAGCATCACAGCAGTAAGAGCAGCAACAAAAGTAGCATCACAGCAGTAAGAGTAGCAACAAAAGCAGCATCACAGCAGTAAGAGCAGCAACAAGAACAGCATCACAGCAGTAAGAGCAGCAGCATCACAGCAGTAAGAGCAGCAACAAGAGCAGCATCACAGCAGTAAGAGCAACAACAAAAGCAGCATCACAGCAGTAAGAGCAACAAAAGCAACATCGCAGCAGTAAGAGTAGCAACAAGAACAACATCACAGCAGTAAGAGTAGCAATAAAAGCAGCATCACAGCAGTAAGAGCAGCAACAAGAACAGCATCACAGCAGTAAGAGCAGCAACAAAAGCAGCATCACAGCAGTAAGAGCAGCAACAAGAGCAGCATCACAGCAGTAAGAGTAGCAATAAAAGCAGCATCACAGCAGTAAGAGCAGCAACAAGAACAGCATCACAGCAGTAAGAGCAGCAACAAAAGCAGCATCAAAGCAGTACGAGCAACAACAAGAACAGCATCACAGCAGTAAGAGTAGCAACAAGAACAACACAGCAGTAAGAGTAGCAACAAAAGCAGCAGCACAGCAGTAAGAGCAGCAACAAGAACAGCATCACAGCAGTAAGAGCAGCAACAAAAGCAGTATCACAGCAGTAAGAGCAGCAACAAAAGCAGCATCACAGCAGTAAGAGCAGCAACAAGAACATCACAGCAGTAAGAACAGCAACAAAAGCAGCATCACAGCAGTAAGAGCAGCAACAAAAGCAGCATCACAGCAGTAAGAGCAGCAACAAGAACAACATCACAGCAGTAAGAGTAGCAACAAAAGCAGCATCACAGCAGTAAGAGCAGCAACAAGAACATCACAGCAGTAAGAACAGCAACAAAAGCAGCATCACAGCAGTAAGAGCAGCAACAAAAGCAGCATCACAGCAGTAAGAGCAGCAACAAGAACAACATCACAGCAGTAAGAGTAGCAACAAAAGCAGCATCACAGCAGTAAGAGCAGCATCACAGCAGTAAGAGCAGCAACAAAAGCAGCATCACAGCAGTAAGAGCAGCAACAAGAACAGCATCACAGCAGTAAGAGCAGCAACAAGAACAGCATCACAGCAGTAAGAGCAGCAACAAGAACAGCATCACAGCAGTAAGAGCAGCAACACGAACAGCATCACAGCAGTAAGAGCAGCAACAAAAGTAGCATCACAGCAGTAAGAGTAGCAACAAGAACAACATCACAGCAGTAAGAGTAGCAACAAAAGCAGCATCACAGCATTAAGAGCAGCAACAAGAACAGCATCACAGCAGTAAGAGCAGCAACAAAAGCAGCATCACAGCAGTAAGAGTAGCAACAAAGCAGCATCACAGCAACAAGAACAGCATCACAGCAGTAAGAGCAGCAACAAAAGCAGCATCACAGCAGTAAGAGCAACAACAAGAACAGCATCACAGCAGTAAGAGTAGCAACAAGAACAGCATCACAGCAGTAAGGACAGCAACAAGAACAGCATCACAGCAGTAAGAACAGCAACAAGAACAACACAGCAGTAAGAGCAGCAACAAAAACAGCATCACAGCAGTAAGAGTAACAAAAGCAGCATCACAGCAGTAAGAGTAGCAACAAGAACAGCATCACAGCAGTAAGAGCAGCAACAAAAGCAGCATCACAGCAGTAAGAGTAGCAACAAGAACAGCATCACAGCAGTAAGAACAGCAACAAGAACAACATCACAGCAGTAAGAGCAGCAAGAAGAACAACATCACAGCAGTAAGAGTAACAACAAAAGCAGCATCACAGCAGTAAGAGTAGCAACAAGAACAGCATCACAGCAGTAAGAGTAGCAACAAAAGCAGCATCACAGCAGTAAGAGTAGCAACAAGAACAACATCACAGCAGTAAGAGTAGCAACAAGAACAGCATCACAGCAGTAAGAACAGCAACAAGAACATCACAGCAGTAAGAGCAGCAACAAGAACAGCATCACAGCAGTAAGAGTAACAAAAGCAGCATCACAGCAGTAAGAGTAGCAACAAGAACAGCATCACAGCAGTAAAAGCAGCATCACAGCAGTAAGAGCAGCAACAAAAGCAGCATCACAGCAGTAAGAGTAGCAACAAGAACAGCATCACAGCAGTAAGAGTAGCAACAAGAACAGCGTCACAACAGTAAGAGCAGCAACAAGAACAGCATCACAGCAGTAAGAACAGCAACAAGAACAGCATCACAGCAGTAAGAGCAGCAACAAGGGCAGCATCACAGCAGTAAGAGCAGCAACAAGGGCAGCATCACAGCAGTAAGAACAGCAACAAGAACAGCATCAGAGCAGTAAGAACAGCAACAAGAACAGTATCACAGCAGTAAGAACAGCAACAAGAACAGTATCACAGCAGTAAGAACAGCAACAAGAACAGTATCACAGCAGTAAGAACAGCAACAAGAACATCACAGCAGCAAGAGCAGCAACAAGAACAGCATCACAGTAGTAAGAACAGCAACAAGAACAGCATCACAGCAGTAAGAGCAGCAACAAGGGCAGCATCACAGCAGTAAGAGCAGCAACAAGGGCAGCATCACAGCAGTAAGAGCAGCAACAAGGGCAGCATCACAGCAATAAGAGCAGCAACAAGGGCAGCATCACAGCAGTAAGAACAGCAACAAGAACAACATCACAGCAGTAAGAACATCAACAAAGAGCACCGTGAACAGCAGCAGTAAGAGCATTTATAGGAGCGGCATGAACAGCATCAACAGCAGCAGGAGCAGCATTACAGCAGCAGAAAGAACAACAGTAAGAGCATCACAGCAGCTGCATAGCAAATATCACGAAAGATCCATCATAGCAGAATCATAGCAACAGCATCACAGCACAGCAGCAGCACTAGACATAGCATCACAGATCACAGTATCTCTATAGCGCAGCATCACAGCAGCAGCACCACAGTAGTATCGCATCAGCATCACAAGTATCAAGGCATCACAGCATTATCACAGCATCAGACACCACAACAGTAACACAGTACAAGAAAAGCATCACAGCAGTAGCACAGCATCATAGCATCGAAAAAGCAACAGAGCAGCAGCACAGCTTCACACTAGCAGCATCATAGCATACCGTTACAGCATCAGTATACATCACATTATATTTTCATATCACAGCAGAAGCAGCACGCCAGCAGCATTAAAGCAGCAGCATTACAGCATAGCATCACAGCAGAAGTGTCACAGCAGCAGTGTCACAGCATCACAGCAGCAGCGTAGCGGCATAGCATCACAGCAACAGTCACGGCATCACAGCAGCAGTGTCACAGCATCACAGCAGCAGCAAAACAGCACAGCATAAAAGGAGCGTTACAGCACAGCATCACAGCAACAGCGTCACAGCATAGTATGACAGTGTCACGGCATAGCAGCGTTACGGCATTACAGCACAATATAAAAGCAGCGTTATAGCATAGCATTACACCAGCGTCGCAGCATAGCATCACAGCAGCAGCGTCGCAGCATAGCATCACAGCAGCAGCGTTACAGAACAGCACAGCAAAAGCGTCACAGCACCACAAACAGCGCCACAGCATCACAGCACAGCATAATAGCAGCGTTACAGCATAGCATTACACCAGCGTCTCAGCATAGCATCACTGCAGCAGTGTCACATCACAGCGTTACAGCACCACAGCAGCAGTGTTACAGCACAGCTGCAGCGTTACAGCAAAGCATCACAACAGCAGCGTCACATCATCACTGCAGCAGTGTCACATCACAGCAACAGTGTTACAGAACAGCATCAGCAGCGTCACAGCACAACAGCAGTGAAAAAGCACAGCATAAAAATAGCGTTACAGCATAACAGCACAGCATAAAAGCAGCAGCATTACAACACAGCATCACAACAGCGGCATTACAGCATAGTATCACAGAAGCAGCGTCACAGCTCAGCACAGCATAAAAGCACAGTTACAGCATAGCATCACAGCATCGTCGCAAGCTAGCATCACAGCATCACTACAGCAGTGTCACGTCACAGCAGCGTTACAGAACAGCATAACAGCGTCACAGCATTACAACAGTGTCACAGCATCACTGCAGCAGTGTCATATCACAGCAACAGCGCCACAGCATCACAGCACCACAGCAGCGTCAAAGCATCACATCACAGGCGTCACAGCATCACAGCAGCAGCGCCACATCAGCGACGTCACAGCATCACAACAGCTGTCAAAGCATCACAGCAGCAGCGCCACATCAGCGGCGTCACAGCATCACAACAACTGTCAAAGCATCACAGCAGCGGCGTCACAGCGTCACAGCAGCAGCGTCACAGCACCACAGCAGCGGCGTCACAGCATCATAGCGGCAGCATCACAGCAGCAGCGCCACAGCACTAAGCAACGTCAAAACATCACAGCAGCGGCATCACAGCAGCAGCGCCACATCACTACAGCAGCAGCGTCACAGCATCACAGCACCGGCGTCACAGCAGAGCAGCGGCGTCACAGTATCACAGCAGCAGCGTCAAAGTATCACATATGCCGCGTCGCAGCAGCAGTCACAGCATCACAGCAGCAGCGCCACAACACTACAGCAGCGTCACAGCATCACAGCACAGCAGCGGCGTCACAGTATCACAGCAGCAGCGTCAAAGTATCACATATGCTGCGTCACAGCATCACAGCAGCAGCGCCACAACACTGCAGCAGCAGCGTCACAGCATCACAACACCGGCGTCACAGCAGCGGCGTCACAGTATCACAGCAGCAGCGTCAAAACATCACATATGCTGCGTCACAGCATCACAGCAGCAGCGCCACAACACTACAGCAGCAGCGTGACAGCATCACAGCACCGGCGTCACAGCACAGCGGCGGCGTCACAGTATCACAGCAGCAGCGTCAAAGCATCACATATGCTGCGTCACTGCAGCAGCGCCACAACACTACAGCAGCAGCGTGACAGCATCACAGCACAGGCGTCACAGCACAGCAGCGGCGTCACAGTATCACAGCAGCAGCGTCAAAGCATCACATATGCTGCGTCACAGCATCACAGCAGCAGCGTCAAAGCATCACAGCAGCGGCGTCACAAGTCTCGAGGATAGTAAACGACACTACCTCGTAGAGCCTCTATTGACACAATATTCTTCATTCTCTCTCTCTCTCAACACACACACACACACACACACACACACACACACACGGCCAGGAGCTGTGAATCGACCCCTACAACCACAACTAGGTGACTACACACACACACACACACACACACACACACACACACACACAATTGGGTCACAATTTTAAATTGATGACTCAGATGAATCACAGGGATGTTAGGAAGAATTTCTTTAGTCACAGAGTTGTCAGGAAGTGGAAGTATCTGGGAAGTGATGTAGTGGAAGCAGGAGCCATACATAGCTTTAAGAAGAGGTATGATAAAGATCATGGAGCAGGAAGAGTGACCTATTAGCGACCAGTGAAAAGGGACCAGGAGCTGTGAGTCGACCCTTACAACCACAACTAGGTGAGTACGCACTCACACACACACACACACACACACACACACACACACACACACACACACGCACGCACGCGCGCGCGCTCCCACACATACCCCCCCCACACACACCCCCCCACACACACACGTTTGCAGATGTGAAGTTGAGAAGGATTCAGTCGGACGAGGACCAGGCAGAACTACAAAGGGATCTTGACAGGCTGCATGCCTAGTTCAGCAACTGGCTCCTGGAGTTCAACCTCACCAAGTGCAAAGTCATGAAGATTGGGGAAGGGCAAAGAAGACTACAGGCGGAGTACACCTTAGTAAGGAATAGTTCAAGACTCTGTACACCGTGTACATCAGACCCATGTTGGAGTACGCAGCGCCAGTATGGAACCCACACCTGGTCAAGCACGTCAAGAAAATAGGGAAAGTGCAAAGGTTTGCAACAAGATTAGTCCCCGAGCTAAGGGGCATGTCCTACGAGGAGAGGTTAAGGGAAATCGACCTGACGACACTGGAGGACAGGAGAGAGAGGGGGTACATAACATACAAAATACTGAGAGGAATTGACAAGGTGGATAGGGACAGGATGTTTCAGAGATGGGACGGAACAACAAGGGGTCACAGTTGGAAGTTGAAGACTCTGATGAGTCACAGGGATGTTAGGAAGTATTTATTCGTAGATTTGTCAGGAAGTGGAATATTCTGGAGTGATGTAATGGAGGCAGGATCCAAACATAGCTTGACGAAGAGGTATGATAAACTCATGGAACAGGAAGAGTGACTTAGTAGCGGCCAGTGAAGAGGCGTTGCAACCACAATTAGTTGAGTACACACACACTCCTCGAGTTTAACCCCGCCAAATGCAAAGTCATGAACTTCGGGGAAGGGCAAAGAAGACCGCAGACAGAGTATAAGCTACGCTACCAAAGACTGCAAACCTCACTCAAGGAGGAAGATCTTGGGGCGAGTATGATACCGAGCATGTCTCCGGAAGCACACATCAACCAGATAACTGCTGCAGCATATGGGCGGCTGCTAACCTGAGAATAGCGTTCCGATACCTCAGTAAGGAATCATTCAAGACTCTATACACTGTGTACGTCGGGCCCATACTGGAGTATGCAGCACCAGTTTGGAACCCACACCTGGTCAAGCACGTCAAGAAATTAGAGAAAGTGCAAAGGTTTGCAACAAGGCTAGTTCCAGAGTTAAAGGAAATGTTCTACGAAGAAAGGTTGAGAGAAACCGGCCTGACGACACTGGAGGACAGGAGGGTTAGGGGAGACATGATAACGACATACAAAATACTGCGAGGAATAGATAAGGTGGACCGAGACAGGATGTTCCAGAAAGGGAGAACAGAAACAAGTGGTCACAATTGGAAGTTGAATACTTGGATGAGTCAAAGGGATGTTAGAAAGTATTTCTTCAGTCAGAGTTGTCAGGAATTGTAATAGCCTAGCAGGCGATGTATTGGAGGCAGGAACCATACATAGTTTTAAGACGAGGTATGATAACGCTCATGGAGCAGGGAGAGAGAGGACCTAGTAGCGACCAGTGAAGAGGCAGCTCCAGGACCTGAGTCTCGACCCCTGCAACCACGATTAGGCGAGTACACACTGCCTTGTTCTCTTCCTCTTTATTCTTGTTTATCCTCCACCATCACCACTGTTCTCTTTATCCGGTCTGGTCACGACTGGGCCGCGGGGGTGTTGACCCTACCTAACACCCTCAAGAAAATCATCCCTGTTTTTTCCTGATTTCCTCGCTCTCTTTCCCTCACTGTTCCTCTGCTTCCCTCTTCGCTTCCCTCCCTCCCTCCCTCTCTCGTTCTCTTCATTCTTCCGAATCTTCGTTCCCTCTCCTCCCCCCTCTCGTTCCCTCTTCTTGCTGTTCTTAAATCTTCATGTTTAAGCTCGGGTCAACTTGTATAGTTGTCACTTCGAAAATCAGGTTATGTTATTTCTTTAACATGAACCGTTAATCTCTCTAAATCGTTACTAAAGATTTTTTTTTTAAATTAACGTGTTCATTGTTTTTACTGGACTAATTTAACGATAGTTTTTAAAATCATGCTGCTAATTTGAATGTGTTGGTGTATTTTGGGATATTGTTCTCCAAGATAAGCAGAAATTCTCTCTTCAGGTTAGTCTTAAAGCTGGTCTTTCTTAGCGTAAAGTTTGAAATGGATTTTTTCCATATATCTCTCAAATTGATATTTTTATTAAAATTGGGTTAGAAATGGGACAAACCTTCAGCTCTAGTATATAACCGAAATAGAAACTAAAGCCGCACTCTGCACTATTCCATTCGCGTGCACTAAGGTAGAGGAAGCTGGGGGTTTGTAATACCGAGATAACTTTCTGAGATCACACAGCGACCGAGATATAGTTGCTGGTTTTATAGTAGTGTGCGTGGTATTGTATGACAGAGTGCTGCTGAGTGAACTACCAGGTTAAGGTGAAATGTAAACATCAAGTATGGTGATGATGCTGCATTATCATCATCATCATGGTTTTCCAAGCACCAACAGTATTTTCCAAGCACCAACAGTGTTTTCCAAGCACCAACAGTGTTTTCCAAGCACCAACAGTGTTTTCCAAGCACCAACAGTGTTTTCCAAGCACCAACAGTGTTTTCCAAGCACCAACAGTGTTTTCCAAGCACCAACAGTGTTTTCCAAGCACCAACAGTGTTTTCCAAGCACCAACAGTGTTTTCCAAGCACCAACAGTGTTTTCCAAGCACCAACAGTGTTTTCCAAGCACCAACAGTGTTTTCCAAGCACCAACAGTGTTTTCCAAGCACCAACAGTGTTTGTTCCACATTCTCTTAAAACAAATTTATAAGCGCACTATATTTTCCTTGAAGTCTTGCACCCGGCAGTGAGTGCCTGCACCCGGCAGTGAGTGCCAGCATCCGGCAGTGAGTGCCTGCACCCGGCAGTGAGTGCCAGCACCCGGCAGTGAGTGCCTGCACCCGGCAGTGAGTGCCTGCACCCGGCAGTGAGTGCCTGCACCCGGCAGTGAGTGCCAGCATCCGGCAGTGAGTGCCAGAACCCGGCAGTGAGTGCCAGCACCCGGCAGTGAGTGCCAGCACCCGGCAGTGAGTGCCAGCACCCGGCAGTGAGTGCCAGCACCCGGCAGTGAGTGCCTGCACCCGGCAGTGAGTGCCAGCACCCGGCAGTGAGTGCCTGCACCCGGCAGTGAGTGCCTGCACCCGGCAGTGAGTGCCTGCACCCGGCAGTGAGTGCCTGCACCCGGCAGTGAGTGCCTGCACCCGGCAGTGAGTGCCTGCACCCGGCAGTGAGTGCCTGCACCCGGCAGTGAGTGCCAGCATCCGGCAGTGAGTGCCAGAACCCGGCAGTGAGTGCCAGCACCCGGCAGTGAGTGCCAGCACCCGGCAGTGAGTGCCAGCACCCGGCAGTGAGTGCCAGCACCCGGCATTGAGTGCCAGCACCCGGCATTGAGTGCCAGCACCCGGCATTGAGTGCCAGCACCCGGCATTGAGTGCCAGCACCCGGCAGTGAGTGCCAGCACCCGGCAGTGAGTGCCTGCACCCGGCAGTGAGTGCCTGCACCCGGCAGTGAGTGCCAGCACCCGGCAGTGAGTGCCAGCACCCGGCAGTGAGTGCCAGCACCCGGCAGTGAGTGCCAGCACCCGGCAGTGAGTGCCAGCACCCGGCAGTGAGTGCCAGCACCCGGCAGTGAGTGCCAGCACCCGGCAGTGAGTGCCTGCACCCGGCAGTGAGTGCCAGCACCCGGCAGTGAGTGCCTGCACCCGGCAGTGAGTGCCAGCACCCGGCAGTGAGTGCCTGCACCCGGCAGTGAGTGCCAGCACCCGGCAGTGAGTGCCAGCACCCGGCAGTGAGTGCCAGCACCCGGCAGTGAGTGCCAGCACCCGGCAGTGAGTGCCAGCACCCGGCAGTGAGTGCCAGCACCCGGCAGTGAGTGCCAGCACCCGGCAGTGAGTGCCTGCACCCGGCAGTGAGTGCCAGCACCCGGTAGTGAGTGCCAGCACCCGGCAGTGAGTGCCAGCACCCGGCAGTGAGTGCCAGCACCCGGCAGTGAGTGCCTGCACCCGGCAGTGAGTGCCTGCACCCGGCAGTGAGTGCCAGCACCCGGCAGTGAGTGCCAGCACCCGGCAGTGAGTGCCTGCACCCGGCAGTGAGTGCCTGCACCCGGCAGTGAGTGCCTGCACCCGGCAGTGAGTGCCAGCACCCGGCAGTGAGTGCCAGCACCCGGCAGTGAGTGCCAGCACCCGGCAGTGAGTGCCAGCACCCGGCAGTGAGTGCCTGCACCCGGCAGTGAGTGCCTGCACCCGGCAGTGAGTGCCTGCACCCGGCAGTGAATGCCAGCACCCGGCAGTGAGTGCCTGCACCCGGCAGTGAGTGCCAGCACCCGGCAGTGAGTGCCTGCACTCGGCAGTAAGGTACAACTACAGTACAACTGTTCTTGAAATTTCCTACATCGTGGAGAGCATCTCTAATGTAGTTGTATAATACAGTACTGTAGAACACCCCTCAAGGAAGGTTCCTTGACGCTGGTGAGGGGCTCTTGATCTAGGAAACTGGATCTGTGCTAGTGAAATTATGAATAATCACTGAAAAACAGTGAAAAATAAAGACGATGAATATAATAAAAAAATTAATAATCTCTAGGGAATGCATTTATTACCGTAATAACAGGTGTTGCTAGGGGCTTGTCCCTCCTTGGTGGCACACCCAGACAGGTATTGCCAAACAGCAGCAGGTTGTGCCAGGATCCGTTGTTTGCAGGGGCATCATTGACTTCAAGAGGTCAGCGAATATGCTAGCAGCTTGAGGGAGAGCTGCTGTGGGGATGTGTCAGGGTCCTGGTGGACGTTAACTTGATTGCAGATTTTAGGTGCTCTGTAGAGGTGAAGTTGCGGTAGCTGTCAGCTCTGTCTGCTGGGAGGGGCTGTTAATTGTTCCTGGTTGGAGCTCTCTGGGAGCTTAGACATCCATTGTGTGCACGGATGTTGAGATTTGAGGGATTGAGTGCACGCTCCCTGTAGCACACCTGGCAGATGCTTCGTGCACGAATTCCATGGCGTTGGCTCTGTAGTGGAAGTTCCTGGGAACCCGGCACATCTTGTGACAGGCTCTGTATAATCCCTACGCGTTTAGCCCTCCCCCATGATTATAATAATAATAAGAGTATTGTAGAACAGATATGATGCAGCTGTTTATACATCTGTGTGCAAGAAGAGCAGCATCACTGCAGCTGTGTTATACAGCAGTGCTGTGACGAACAGCGTTACTATAGCTGCACAATTTTGGAAGAAGGAGCAGTGTTCAGTAACTGTTCTGTACAACAGTGTGAGGGAAGAACAGCGTTACTGTAGGAACAAGAAGAAAACCACTATGTTGTAACAAGAACAATCACACTAGCTGTAACAGGAACAATCACACTAGCTGTAACAGGAACAATCACACTAGCTGTAACAGGAACAATCACACTAGTTGTAACAAGAACAATCACACTAGTTGTAACAAGAACAATTAGAAGCATTTAAAAAATTCTTTATTTTTCCGAAGTTTGGTTTATTTTTGTTTTCCGTGAAGTTGAGCGGCAGCTGTGATCCAGGAGTCAGTTCTGGTGGGTTAATATAGGAGAGTCAGTGGTGTTAGTTACCATGTGTTAGATGACACCTGAGGGATGTGTGTGTCAGACCAGGTCTTTCCCGCATCCACACACACGTTGCGGTCACTGTTTTCACACACACACACACACACACACACACACACACACACACACACACACACACACACACACACACACACACACACACACACACACAGATGTGTCTGTACGTCCCAGTGAGGTACACCTGAATGGGCTATTGGACGCAGTGAGGGAGGGAGGAAGGCTTGATCCTCCCTCACGAACTGCTAGGACTGTCTACTCCCACGTTCCTTTCTGGAGCCTCAATGACTGATTCATTACTCTGTACACTAGCTACCTTAAAGCTACCTTAGAGGAGGCAGCGCCACAGTAGAGCCTCCCTTCCCTAATTAAATATGCTAAGAAAAAAAGAAAATGTAAAAAAAAAATTATAACTAAACCAAAAGAGACTAAAGAAATTGTACCTGACTACCGTGAGAGTGAGGGGTGGGCTATGGGAGACTTGTTTACGAAATACGCGATCCTCTTGAGAAATTGGTGAGAAGGATAGTCTTAAATATGAAGGGCAGGAAAAGAGGGGACATGGATAAATGCTGACAACACAGATTAGTCACGGGATTCTGGGAAGTACTTTTATAGCC